>NC_081408.1:737782270-738105052 GCF_030272615.1 Cryptomeria japonica
TTTTTGAACTGTAGAACTCAAAGAGATCTACACACTAAACATCCCTATAAAAAATCTTTAACCCAATATACTTATATTATCCTAAAACAAACTCTACAATCTAACAATTGAATTTTGTTGTTGATCATAATTTGATTTTTTTTATATTCTTCATATTAGAAACAAGATTGAAACACCTATTCTAATGTAATGAAACTAACTTCTATAATATTATATCACTTTGCCTATAAGAATGTTCTTGACACTTTTATTTCTTATATTAGTATATGCACAACTTTAAATAAGTTAAGCATTGCTTAACTGGATGGAAGTTATTTTACATTAATGCCTTTCTTTCAAAGACTACCATATCTTGTGGTACCCCATTGTAGGTTTAACTCTTATAAAGATCTTGACCCATGATATTATATTTATCTATCAACCCCTTTTTATTGTAAAGACTAGTATCTTATATAAATGAAAAATCGCGACTTTTCTAATAAAATTATGGATGGAGGAGTTTTTAAAAAATAATGTACTTTTATTTAATTAATTTTAATAATAAAATTAATTAAAATAATATTTAAATTGCCATTTTTAAGTTTATATTTATTTATAAGATGCATTTTGTAAATTTTTTGTTTAAATAAACAATTTTCTTTTCTTATTGAGAATAAAAGTTAAGCTTTTGTTAACTTTTTTATCTTTAGAAGATTAGTTTTAAAAGAGTTCATTTTAAGAATATTTTTTCTTTGATTTGAAGACGAACGAGATTGGAGCGCTCAACAACTAGTTGAAGCATGTTGTGTTGGAGGGGTTTTTAACCGTGGTCATGGGGGAGGGAGTACAACCTTCATGCGGGTAATCTCTTTATTTTTCCCTGATTGCTTTTCTTGGCATTTAATTCGGTTGTGTGTGTGGTTCGGCTTTCGTTTTGGCCCACGTGTGAGGGTTTAATGCACCTCTATGGATTGCTCTCAGGTCGGCGAGGAATTTAATAAGGAGGGCTCACCCTCATTCTTAGATGTGGTAGCTGCAAACAAGGATAAATCTTTTACGGTGGCTTTGGTAGATGCTCCATTTTGTGTTCCTAGCAAAGCGAAATTCGAAGTAAGTGTTTCTATTGTAATAGAAGGTAATGGCGATGGAGGAGGAAGAAGTAATAAAACTACCTTTCCCTTTCCCACTCTCTCCATTGTTCCTAATGACGTTATGATTAAAGTGCTTAACAATGAGAAAGTTAAGTTAAAAGATATAGCCATATTCTTGACGCCATGGACACTACTAAGTGCCTAGCTCACAAATTTTTAGATGAATAGTTTAAAAACATTTGGGTTAGGGTTCCATATTTCTTTTGTAGGATGATTAAAAAGGGTTTATTTGTAAAAATTTTCAAGGATATTGAATCTCAAGTGATAGTTGTACAAAAACAATTTTGGTCCATAGGAAATTGCACTTTTAGTGCTCTTAACTAGTCTCCTAACGTGGTTAGTGATGAGATTCTTGCCCTATCATGCCCTAGATGGGTAGTTGTTAAGAACTTGCCTCCAATTTTATGGAATTTCAATCCACAATCGTTTGAATCCATTGGGAGAGTGACCAGGGTTGAAAACACTCAATCTCTCATCCCCCATTTGGATGCTTGTGTCTTAATTTTGATTAATTTGGGTCAAGATATACCCAAGTTTATCAAAATCAACAATGATGACAATCCCATGACTTATTTGATTGAAACCCTACACAGAATTAACACTTGTTTCTTGTGTAGATGTGAAGGGCAATATTTGGAAGAATTTCCCTATTTTGACCACCTGCAAACCTCTTGATAACTCCAAAGGGTTTGACAACAATCGCTCTATGATATTTAATGAAGTTAATGTCCATTCTCCATCTTCAAATGCCAATGAGTCCCAAGCTCTGATGATGGAGAAGCTTAATTCTCTAAACAAAGTAGTGAAGGATGTGATTTCTGTTGGCCATTTGGAGGAATTGATTATGTGTTGCATTGATGTTTTATCATTGATGCCAACACTAGTTGTTTGGATGCCTTACCGACACCCTTATGGTCCTGGTAGGATGAGTGATTTCTAGTTGGTTTGGATCCAACATGATCCAGTAGGCTCCGGTATGTTTTAGTTATGGAATTGGCTTATTCATGATAGTCATGTTCATATTCAGTAAGTTGGTTTTGGTCTGGTGATTGGATGCTATCTTGTTTGCTTGGAAGCTTGGCTTGTGGTTCCAACGAGGGTTTCACTGGTAGAGCTTTTGATGAAGATCTTTGATGATATGCATAAGTGGTGTTAGTGCAGCGTCTGGTGAAGTTTCAGGATGCTGATGGTGGTCATGTTTGAGACTTGGCAAATGGAGATCACTGCTTTAGCGTGTGGACCTATATTGGGTCCCGATTGGTCTAGGTTATGGATTGGTTTAATGAAGTGTGTGGATTGGACCTCTCGATGTGTTTCTGGGATGTCTTATGTGTTGGATATTATTTGTTTGGTCTAAAGCCAACATGTTTTGTAATTATGTAATTGGTTTATTGACTGGTAGCCGACCTGATTGTTTATGGTCGAGGGTTTGTATATATAGATGTAAGATCTCATTGTAGATCATACATGAGAATGGGATATGAATATGTAATGTGTGAATAATGTAATATCATTCAAGCAAAGGATTTGGTCGATCATTATAGATCGAATTGGGTTTATGTAAGAGGATTTAGTCCTTCAGTATTGAGCTTAACCGGAACTGTACTCAGGCATGGAAGATGTTATCTTTATAGTTCAACCTCTTCTCCGGATTGTAGTCTAGATTTGTATGTAGTCAGTGAGACTCCTTTTGTGATGAGCAATGCACTCTACGTTGTTGGCCTTCCTGCAAGTGCAAGCCCCTCAATTGTGATTCACATCCTTACTGCAGAAGTATTATTTGAATGTGGGTTGGCTTCCCACTCTGGTTTTTCCCTTTACCGGGCTTTACACGTATAAATCTTGGTGTCATGTGGATGGTATTTATTCTGTGATTATTGTTTATGCTTAATTGGTTTAGCTGCTATTCTGGTATTAATGTTTTGGGTTCCAGTATTAAAGTTTTAATTGCTTAAGGTTCCGGTAATCTGTGACAACTGATTCACAGATTACAACAATTGGTATCGGAGCATTGGTCCTCTCTGTAGAAATCTTATCTACTTGAGGAAGATCCTATGGCATCTAACAGTTCAAGTTCATCCAATTCTTCTGGAGCTATCTTTTTGAGAGATATTCTGAGGCTTGATGGAACAAATTACACAGTATGGAAGATTTGGATGGAGACTCATCTGAGATGTCTTGGCAAGGAGATTTGGGATCACACAGAATAGTGTCACACCTTATAATCCGACATCTGGCAATCCTCCTCCAGCAAACCTGGATAAGGATCTTGAGAATGACTATAGAGCAAGAAAAGTCCTCTTGTGTGCACTTTTTGATCAACAAATAATGGGATTAACCGACAAATCATCCAGAAAGGCTGTATGGGATTAGGTGGAGACTCTTAATGAAAGGATTACTACATTCATGGAAAAGGTAAATGAGATTGTTATGGGAATTCAATGTTGTGGTGGAACTCTGAGTGAATATTAAATTGTTTCTAAAGTCCTGAGAGCCCTACCACCAGCTTAAAAAATGAAGGCTACTGCAATTAATGAGTTGAGAACAATGACTAATACATTTGTCAACACAGATACCTTGGTTGAGAAATTATCTACTTTTGAGCTTGAAGAATTTGGACCTTTTGGAGCTGTGAAGTCTGAACCAACTTTTCATGCATCTACATCATTAACCAGTATGCAGGATTGGAAAGCTTTATATGCAAAGGAATTGGAAGATATGAAGAGAGAAGTTGAACAATTTGAGCAACTTGAAGCACTATTTTCTAGAAGAGTACCTAAAGGACCGATAGGAAGTAAGTATGAAGGAAAAGCACCTTTTAAATGTTTTGCATGTAATAAGATTGGTCATTTTGCATCTAGATGTCCTGAAAGGAATTCAAGATTTGAAGAAAGAGTTAGAAGATCATTTAAGTCTAAACTTGGATATCAGAACAAGTAGAATTACAAGAAAAACAGAGGCAAGTCATGCTACATAGCGGATGAGGAAGGCATTACTGATTCTGATGATGAACCGATAGAAGATTCCGCTAGTGGTTCCCGCAATGGGAAGGAATGGGTGTTCCTGGCTAAAGTTTCTATCTTTCCAAAAATTTGATGGCGGTCTGGTTAGATTTGGAGATGACAAAGCATGTATGATCAAAGGAAAAGGAACTATATCATTGGATGGTAAGAACAATACTGACAATGTTTATTATGTTGAAGGTTTAAGGCATAATCTTTTGAGTGTAGGACAATTGGTGGATAAGGGATTTCAATTACAGTTCAAGGATGGAAAATGCAAAATCATTAACAAATCTGGTTTGGAGATTGCAATTGGTACACAGACAAAAGGATTGAAGATTAAATGCTTGAGGTCATATCATGGTGGATAATTCACATCCGATGAGTTTAATAACTTTGGTGAGAAGCATGGTATAAGGAGATAATTTTATGCTCCCCGGACACCTCAGCAAAATGGAGTTGTGGAAAGGAAGAATAAAATTGTCTTGGATAATGCTAGAACAATGATGATGGAAGCTAGTCTACCTCATATCTACTAGAAAGAAGCAGTAATCACAACGGTTTATACATTCAACAAGGTACATATCAAAGGAGAAAACGTTAAGACACCTTATAAATTATGGTTTGGCAATACACCTACAGTTAAGTATTTCAGAATATTTGGTAGTAAATGTTATATCAGGAGAGATCATATCATTGGCAAATTTGATCCTAGATGTGATGAAGGCATATTTCTTGGTTATTCTAATGAAAGCAAGGCATATAGGTGTTAAAATAAGAGATTGTAGAGAACTGTGGAGAGTGCTAATGTCAAAGTGGATGAGTTGAATAGAGGTCAAATCAGAGTTTATGAGAAGGAACTGACGGTGTAAATGATTAATCTGAACCGGTAGCACCTTTATCGGAATAGAGTGTTGAACCAGTTACTTCGGCAGTATCAGAGAATTCTACAGTAACTGAAGAACAAGGAAGAGGAATAGAGAGTCAAAGGACTCCTAGGTATGTGATTGAATCATTCAGAAGATCAGATCATTGGGGATAAGAAAAATGGAGTGATGACAAGAAGAAGATTGGCAACTGATGAGGTATGTTTAATTTCACAAGTTGAACCGGTATCAGTAATTGAGGCATGTAAAGATGAATATTGGTTGGAAGCTATGGAAGAAGAATTAGATCAGATTGAGAAAAATAACACATGGACTTTGGTTCCCCGACCTAAAAATAAGAATGTTATTGGAACTAAATGGGTTTTTAGGAATAAATTGAATGAGGATGGTCAAGTTATAAGGAATAAGGCTAGATTGGCTTGTAAAGGCTATTCTCATAAAGAAGGAATTGATTATGGAGAGATTTTTGTACCTGTAGCTAGGATTGAAGTTGTAAGATTATTTCTTGCCTATGTTGCTCATAAGAACTACAAGGTTTATCAAATGGATGTTAAGTGTGCATTTTTGAATGAGGATCTTGATGAGGAAGTTTATATTGAGCAACCTGATGGTTTTTCACTATCAGATGATAAATACATGGTTTGCAGGTTAAGGAAAGTTTTATATGGATTGAAACAAGAACCTAGAGCTTGGTATGCAAGGTTGGATAAATATCTTTTGAAGCTTGGTTTTACTAAGGGTAATGCTGATAGTAATTTATATTATAAGATCACTAATGATGATGATATATTGATTATTGAAGTATTTTTTAATGACATTATTTTTGGAGGTGAAGATAAGTTGTGTAAGGAATTTGCTAACAATGTGGAGAAAGAATTTGAAATGTCTATGATTGGGGAAATGAAATTTTTCTTAGGTTTGCAGACTACTCAGACTGATAAAGATATTTTCATCTGTCAAAGTAAGTATTCTAAGGAATTGTTGAAGAAATTTGGTATGGGAGATTCTAAACCGGTAAGTACTCCTATGGTTACAAGTGAGAAATTGACAAGGAAAGATGTTTTTGCACCAGTAAATCCTACAAGATACAAATCTATGATTGGAGCTCTGCTTTATTTGACACAGACTAGGCCTGACATAATGGATGTTGTTTGTATTGTATCAATATTTCAGAGTGATCCTAGAGAAATCATGAGTGCGGTGAAAAGGATTTTTAGATACTTGTAAGGTACATCAGAATATGGTTTGTGGTACCCTAAGGATAATAACTTTACTTTATGTGCATATATAGATGTTGATTGGGCTGGAGATGTTGATGACTAGAAAAGTACTTCCAGTGGAGCTTTCTTTCTTGGAAAGAAGTTGGTTTCATGGATCAGCAAGAAATAAGCTATTGTTGAAGTTGAGTATGTTGTTGTTGCTACTAACTGTACACAAGTTTTATAAATGAAGCAAATGTTGAAGGATATAAAGGTGGATTATAATGGACCGATAGTTATTCACTGTGATAACTCTGCTGCTATTGATATATCAAAGAATTTGGTATTTCATTCTAAGACAAAGCACATATCTATCAAGTATAAATTTTTGAAGGAAAAGGTGGAAGCAAATGAAGTTAGACTAGTTTATGTGAAAATTAAAGAGTAGATTGCAGATATTTTCACTAAACCTTTGCCTAAAGAATCATTTGAGTACTTTAGAGACAGATTGGGAGTTTTTGCCCTTCCTGTAGAGACTTGATTGATGCAATTTGGCATCAGTCCGGTATGCATTATCAGAGATATTTTTCATTCTGGCATTGATGTGGGGATGCTACTACTCAGGTGGAGTAGTCAGCTTTATGATTCAGTGGTTTATGTTTGTGCTTTGATATTTTTGTTAGATTTCTGGCATTGATGTCAAAGGGGGAGAGATATTGATGTGAAAAAGAAAAACTTGAGTTGTAAACATTAGGGGGAGAGATATATGTATAATTCAGAGCTTTACAGAGATATCACTCACAGGGGAGTTTGGTCTTTGTTTCAGAATTTCATTACTACATCTATATGTGGGAGATTGTTGGTTGTCTTCCATTGGGGGAGACTTGTTTGGCATTTCTTGGTACTTAGATGTTTTTCACATCTAGTATTGCCATCAATGCCAAAGGGGGAGATTGTTGGCCATTTGGAGGAATTGATTATGTGTTTCATTGATGTTTTTTCATTCATGCCAACACTAGCTATTTGGATGCTTTACTGGCACCCTTCTAGTCCCGGTAGGATGAGTGGTTTCTGGTTGGTTTGGATTCGACATGATCCGGTAGGCTTTGGTATGATTTAGTTATGGAATTGGCTTATTCATGATACTCATGTTCATATTCACTAAGTTGGTTTTGGTCTGGTGATCAGATGCTATCATGTTTGCTTGGAAGCTTGGCTTGCGGTTTCGGCAAGGGTTTCATCGACAGAGCTTTTGATGAAGATCTTTGATGATATGCATTAGTGGTGTTAGTGCAACTTCTGGTGGAGTTTCAGGATGATGATGGTGGTCATGTTTGAGACTTGGCAAATGGAGATCATTTCTTTAGCGTGTGGAACTATATTGGGTCCTGATTGGTCTAGGTTATGGACTAGTTTAATGAAGCGTATGTATTGGACCTCTCGATGTGTTTCTGGGATGTCTTATGTTTTGGATATTATTTGTTTGGTCTAAGGCCGACATGTTTTGTAATTATGTAATTAGTTTATTGACTGGTAGATGACTTGATTGTTTATTGTTGAGGGTTTGTATATATAGATGTAAGATCTCATTGTAGATCATACATGGGAATGGGATATGGATATGTAATGTGCGAATAATGTAATATCATTCAGGCAGAGGATTTGGTCGAGAAATGGAGATCGCATTGGATTTATGTAAGAGGATTTAGTCCTCCGGTATTGAGCTTAACTGGAACTATACTCAGGCATAGAAAATGCTATCTTTATGGTTCAACCTCTTCTCTGGATTGTAGTCTGTATTTTTATGTAGTCAGTGAGACTCCTTTTGTGATGAGTAGTGTGCTCTACGTTGTTGGTCTTCCTGCAAGTGCAGGCCCCTCAATTCTAATTCACATACTTAATGCAAAAGTATTATCTGACTGTGCTTAGGCTTCCCACCATGGTTTTTCCCTTTACTGGGTTTTCCACGTATAAATCTCGGTGTCATGTGGATGGTATTTATTCTGTGATTATTGTTTATGCTTAATTGGTTTAACTGCTATTACAGTATTTGGTTTAAGCATTCTAGTATTAATGTTTTGGGTTCCGGTATTAAAGTTTTAATTGCTTAAGGTTCTGGTAATTTGTGAGTACTGATTCACCCCCTCTCTCAAGTGTCTTCCGGTTATTTGAACTGTCTAACAATTTCTACCCCGGTAGTTGAACTCCTATGTTAGATGATTCTACTGAATTTGGTGCATTCACTGCTAACACTCTCTCACACTCGACTGTTGTCACTACTCTTTTCCAAATTAGTGGCTCTAAGACAGTTGAAGCTAAGCAATTCGTGTTCCCCAAAGCACGTAAGTCCAGGATGAAAAATGACCAAAAACTAGCTCTAGACATGATTAAAAATGGTATGGCTTCTAGGAAGATTATGGGCAAAACCCTCCAAAAGACCCATGCTATTAGTCCTAACTCTACTCTTATGGATGATGATTCTCATGCTTCTCCACCTGAGACTAGTATGGTTGTTAATAATAAAAAATTGCTTATCAATTCTATCATAAAGGAGATTGAGGAAAGAGGGTTTTCTAGCATGAATTTGATTGGGATGGAGGGGATTGTTATTTCCTTAGAGAGATTAGATACCCTAAAGATTTCTAATAATTTTGGTATTCTCTCAGAATCACACTCTGAGAACACCAATTATGATGAGGCCGACGAGGATCTCCCTCTCCAAGTTGATAAACAGTTCTAAATGTCCCATCAAGTTGATGTTATCCCTGCTCTTGATTCCAATACCCTCAATGGTAAATTTGATAGTGACCATGCATTTTTTGACATTGTTAATGTTGATCCTACTAGTAGAATCTCGACCCCTAATGTGGCCCACAATCTTTCCACCATCCCTTATGATAATAAAAAGATGAGAATTTGTGAGGATGTTATAGATGCTCAAGGTTTAGACTCAAACATGGAAGTTGGATTGGTTTCTAGTGGCTCTATCACTAAGGGGAGCAATCCTTAGAGCAAGACCATTCTATGGATTTGAATCTTGACAGGCTTGAAATTTGTGTGCTTGTTGGAAATGGTAAATTCACCTAGGTAAGGTGGAAAAGAGGAAGGCCTAAAGGTAAACAATCCCTCCTTCCCAAGAAACATGATGCTAGAAAGAAAATACCCGTATTTCAACAACTTTATGTCTGCCAACAACCTCATTGCCTAATTGTTACTCATGACACTGAACTACATTACTTGGAATATTCGAGGTCTTGAATCCCTTGACATGAAACATGTTGTCAAAAGGTTTCTCAACCAGCATAAGAACATTGACATATTGATGCTTCGAGAAGTAAAAGCGGTTAATTTCACTTTAGAAGTTTACCTTAAATACATATGGAAGGATGCTCTACAAGTCTCCACTAAACATGATAGGGGAAAGTGTGGTGTTATTTTGTTAATTAATAGAAAACGGAAGGACAAGATCTTGGATAGTGGCTCCTCGCCTTGCAATAGGGTTGTTTGGGCTACATTTAGTATGTACAATACTAGAATTGGCATATGTTCTCTATGTGCGTCCATAGACTAAAAAGAAAGGAATTAAGTTGTGGCAGTGGTTAAGTACTCTTCAAGATATCCCCTGAATTCTTGAGGGGGATTTTAATATGATTGAACACCCTGATGATAAAAATGGGGGCCTTAATCTGGAATGGAAGGGTGGGAAGAAGCTGAATTTGGTAAGGATGAAGAATAAAATGAGATTTTTTAACCCTTTGGAAGGTTTGAAGAAAGCTTATGGCGGTATTTGGTTTACTTGATGTAATTTCCAGCAAGGACGTAAGAGGATATATTGTAGGCTAGAGAGGTTCTACGCAAATAAAGATTATTTCTCCTTCAAGAAAGATGATAAGGGTGTCTTGGTGAAAGTTTTCCTATATACCCTATTTGATCATCATCTGATTGTTACCCAAATTAGCCTAAAAGTCAATACCATTCTCAATTCAGTGAAGGAAGAGAAATTTATTTTAAACACTAGGCTTCTAGAGAATCAAGATGCATTAATTATTATATACGTGATTAGGCAAATCAATAGGTGGAATTTTTGCATCTCTTTTGCCATTGATATGTGGAATCAAAATGCAAGTAGTTGGAAAATGTTGCTACAAACTGTGGGTAAAAATAAATCCAAGGATAATAGGAAATTAGAAAAGGATTTAGTAGATAACCTCCAGGATTTGGAAGCCTAAATTCAAAGAGATCTGTCCAATATGAGGTTCTCTCATTCTCTAGCTCATACTAGAGACTTGTCGAGGGGCATTCAACAGAATAAAATTAAGGGAATCAAAGTAAAGAATAGAATCAATTGGTTACAACAAGGGGACAAAGGCTCTAAATTTGTCTTCAATATGTTAAGACAGACGAAATACAAGGAGAGAATTAATAGAATATGGGATGTTGGTAAGGATCTAGTGGATTCTGAGACATTTAAAACAACCATTCTACAATACTACCAAAAGTTGTTCACCTCTAAAAACACATCAACAACTTGTGCTTTAGCTAGAGAGGAATGCAACATATTATTCCAAGCAAAATCTCTGTTGAAGAAATGAACTCTCTCAAAAAGCCTATTTCCTTTGAGGAATTTTGTAAGCTCATTAGCACATTGAGTAAAGATAAGGCCCCATCCCTAGACAATTTGCCTATTGAATTCTACAAGGTAAATTTTGAATGGATTGACAAGGATTTACTATAGATTTATGAGTAATCATTGTCTAATGGATCCTTAGGTCCTGATATTAATAAGGGGTTTATCAAACGTTTGTCTAAGGATGGTGATAATCATTGGTTAAAAATTGGAGGCCAATCACTCTGTTGAACGGTTCCTATAAGATTCTTGCCAAGATCGTCACCCTCAGACTTGTGGATATTCTACCTAATTTTATAAGTGATACACAGACTGGATTCATTAAAGGCAGGTATATTCTTGAGAACCTCATTACAAGCTAGGAGGCCATAAGTTGGGCAAGATCTACCAACCATAATGTGGCTATGTTTCTCCTCAACTTTGAGAAAGCCTATGATCGATTGGAATGGAGCTTTCTCATTATGATGTTGGACACCTTTCATTTTCCACAATGAATTTTGTAGCATGGTCAAGGTTCTTCTTAAGGATGCATCTACTCAGGTGGAGATAAATGGGTCTCAAACTCAATTTCATAACTTGGAAAGATCAATAATACAAGGCTACCCTATGGCATCCACCCTATTTGTTATCACCTCGGATGCCATTTATTACCTGTTGGGAGACTCTTCCCTTTCACCAAGGATTAGAGGTATCCTCATCCCTAACAAGGTGGACTTGATTAATATATAGTTTGCAAATGATACAACCTTGTTTCTTGCATTAGATGAGGGTGATATGGATTCCTTGATGTTTAAACTAAATGTGTTATGTGAAGCTTCGGGAGCCAATATCTCCTTGACCAAGTATACTCTTCTTGGGTGGAAGATGACCCTTCCATTTGGTTGAACAAGTATGACTACCAATGGGGAGGCCCTTTCAAACAAGTTTAGTGCTTGGGCATTCATTTCTTTGTTTCCCCTTGTCTGAAGAGATGTGGTTACGGATCAAGGGCAAATTAGATAACAACCTAAGGAAATGGGATAAACATTATTTATCACTTGCTAGAAGAATATAGGTTTGTCGGAAGATTTTTTCCTCATATAGTTTGTATTATGCTTTATTCTAGATGTTCAACAATTATCAGACTAATGAAATTTAGAAATCCATCAGGAATTTTCTATGGTCAGATGGGAAACATAACAGAAAAAGGCACTTTGTTAAATGGAGTTGGTGCTTTGTTGATAAGAAGATAGGTCTAGGACTAAAAGACCTTAAATTGTAGGGTATTGATCTAGCTACTAAGTGGATTTTTCATTCTATGGAAGGAGAAGAGCCTTGGAAGATTCTTATCAGAAATAACATTGTGTTGGTTGTTCTGAAACAAGCCAACGCATGAAAATTGCTCCCATTTAGTGACCTTGTCGTTGGAAACTTCCTTGTTTCCCCATAGGCACTAGTTCTCTAATAATAGGATCATCAGTAACAATGTCAATGTGTGGGGAGAGATATATTTGGTGGAATTTATTCCACAAACGTAGACCTTTTGCCCTCATACAAGAATGCTCTACTAAAAGTTGGGCTATCAAGGGCATATGTTGTTTTAAGATATTATCTCTAATGATCAGCTAATCCTATGGTTTGAGCCTTCTTAGACATTCCAACTTCCTGCATCCAATTGGAGGACATATTCTATGTTAAGGGAGGCTTGTCTCACGCTCGAACTTCCCAAATCCTGTACTGAAATTGACAGATATCTCTCCTATACTTAGAGGTGGATGGCAATCCTCTTATGAGGACCAAAGCTAAGATGGTCTATAATAATTTATGCTATAATGTTGATCTTATTTCTCATGTTAATACTATATGGCTTATTGATTATTCTAACAATGACTGACAAAAAATCTTTACTAGACTGTGGAGCAGTGATGTAGCTCCTAAGAAGAAAGGTTTTAAATGGATGTTTATCCTACATATGCTTCCTTTTAAGAATAATTAGCATGATTTTGACATTTGTAGTATTTGCAAATTTGTTGAAACTAACAATCATATCTTTTTTGATTGCATCATTGCTAAAGAAATATAGTTCCTTTTGGGGATTAATTTTAATAATGATGTTAAGCATATGGATGTTGTTACTAGTTTCATTTATTGTTTGAAAAAAAAGTAATTTATTTTGGTTTGTGTTACCTTGTGAGATTATTTGGTATATTTGGAAGCTTAAGAATGAGGAAAAGTATTAGAGTAAAGATAGGATGCTTACTAAGTCTCTAAGGAGACTCATTTTTCATCATGTTGACATGTAGGTTTCCATTGTCATGAGACTAGCCAAGAAAAGTTTGAAAGGTTCTAAAAAAATGGAATGACTAGAGTGTTTATTTCTAAGCTCTCACGTGGATATATATGGAGCAGGTGAAACATGGAAAGGACCCCGTTTGTTAATGCATTGGAAACTTTCATGCACAAAATCAATTAAGGAAGGAAAATGGAGAGACAATATCAAGCCCAACTTGCAGCCCTAGGAGCAATTCTAGTTAACAACAAGACAACCATCTGGATGGAGGGTCCCCTAGGGTGTACATCTTGGCTAGATCAACAATATGTTCTGCACAATTTGTTCTCAGTCATGGGTAGTAGTCCTTTGAAGAGTCATTGTAATATTGTCCTGTATTTTTGGTTAATCATGTACATAGTCGTACATTAGTCTTGTACAATGGTCTTATGTTTTGGTCTGTCAGGCACACTATGAACTTATGCTAGTCATATATTTTGATAGTAGTTAGTCTAAATCTTTTGGTATGTTTGGCTTGAGTTAAGATAGTTTAACTTTAAAATCATGTACTTGTTTTTTCTCCTTATAATTAATACAAAAAAATGTTTTTCTTCAATGTAGTATAGCAAATTATAATAAAAAAATCAAATATTTCTAATATTGATATATGATGAAAAGGTGGAGAGTATCTATGTTCTATCTTTTATTTCAATTGAATTATAAATATTACAAATTTATTATTAAAAATGACAATTCTTTGTTCCCAAATTTTTTAAAGAGTGACCAGGTTTTCTTTATAAGAATGAATTTGCTACTTATTTTAATTTTATAAAAAAATTAGCATTCTAATTGAAATAAATAATATTCATTTTTTAAAGTGATTTCTTTAGAATTTATCAAGTTGTAATGTTCTAAATATCAATTATTGTAACCTCTTTTCTTTATTATTATTAATATATTCTAGGCTTCCAACCTTTTGCCTAAACAAGAAAAAAATTATATAATTTGATTAGGCTCCACTATTTCACATATTTCTATAGAAAAAAAGAACTAGAATTAAAACAAAAACATTCTTGTCTTTGAACATAGTTTGGATATTTAATTTTTTTAGTGAGCATATCTAATTTCAAAATTTTTGTAGAAAATAATAAATAAATTTTAGAAGAACAATTACGTTTAGTATTGATCGAATTGTTTTATATTTGTCACAGTGTTAATTAAAAACGACCATATCATCTAGACATATAACATCAAAATAGTAAAATAAATCCCTATACTTCTCTCAGCAGCATTATATTTTATGGTATAATTGGAATGTTTAGATTGATCTAGATATTATGTTTAATAGATTTTCTCAAATCATTTTAGCTATTTTTGAATTATATTAAAAATCATTTATATAATAAAAACTTCAAATTAGTAATCTTCAGCTATTTTTGCCTTTTCTTTTATAAGTTTCTTCATTCCAATTTTTGTCATTAGAGGGAAAAAAAAAAATCGCTACCGTGGCCTGTCCACCAAGAATGCCGTGTATGGTTTAATGCATTCGCATCAAACATAAATCCATAACAATAAAAATCCCACAGAGGGGTTTCATTTGAATCCATAGATGAAATGTTCACAGTTCTCTCAAGTTTCTATTTAAGTCTAGTAAGTAAAATTTGTAAGCATTTGGACCATAAAGAAGACACATTTCCTCCTCTTAACACGGAAGTGAATTTATATTTATTACTGGAAGTTTTCTGACTGTGAATTCACATTCAGATTAACTGTATTACAAGCAGCTTCAGCTGAAAGGCAGTTGTATTGAGTTTCTACTATTTGCATGAAAATAATATGAAAAATCCATTAAAACCAGACAAAAGCACAGAAACAAATCCTTGAATTGACGAGGAAGATTAAAAGGCTAGCAACGTCCACTCCAACTCAAGGCAAAAATACATAATATCCCAGATGGTATTTCAATTCATTTTGCCCCAAAGGAAGCATAGATTCACTCAACTGCCACTTAAAAGATCAGTTATTTTCTTAGTTCATAACTCAATTCATGTTTGTCCCAATCAATCAACATACATGCTGATGCTGAGAAAAAAGGTTCATCAATCAACCATGCATTTCACAGAAATTTTTGAATCGGTTTTCAAAAGGAATGTTAAACATTGTTCCAGTACATTATTTCCAACGTCATCCAGAAGCAGCAAACCGCAGATGAACTTGCCTCGCACATTCTGCAAAAGCTTTTACGGCTTCAGCACACTGAAGTGGATCACCGGGGTGAGACTTGTAACACTGTACACATTCATCTTTCAAAACTGAGCAAGGCACAGATTTCTGTTCTGGCATTCTGTACTCTTTCTCGTGAAGTTCTTTTGCTTTACGCTTAACTTCTTCTGCCATTCTGGCCTCTTCTTTCTGTAATTTTTCCATAACTCTCTCACTCTCATGAAGAACTTTCCGAATTGGGTTCAACTCCGTGTCGAGAGGTGGAAAGACTGCTCCAGGAAGCAGAGGCAATATGGGTTGCCATCCTTCTGTCTCTCTGGAAGCTTTTGCCTCAACCTGTGGAATATCAGTCTCTTTGGGATGTTTTGCCTCAACCAAAGGACTGTCATTCTTCTTTGGATCTGATCTTGGGACCTTTGGTTTAGTTTTTCTTCTGAGTCTCCGATCCTCCTCACCAACAAGCCTCTGAACGAGACCAGCACTAATCTGAACTGAAAATGGATCACCCATTTTGTCAATCTGAATGAATAATTTCAAAATGAAATAAGTTAGAGATAGCTGATAAAAAATTACAACTATAAAGATTAAGATTTATGGAATATGAAAAACGTGTGTAGAGCCTTCAAAGAAACTTGAGTTGAAATTTCTACTTCAAAAAAGTACAAAGATCAACTGCCTTGTGTATGCTTTGAAGTTTTGAACCACAAAGGGAAAAGAAAATTCAAAATCCTAAGTAATACCCTATTTGGTGTCCCAGCAACCGAACCTGACTAAGTGTTATTCAGTAATTGCTTTCAAAGTTACAGATAAAGATGAGAAAAACAAATCCCAACAGTAAATAGGAATCAAAGGTAGCAATAATTCAGAAGATTCATTGAATAAGATCACCAAGAAATCAAAACAAAAGATATCTTGCTCTCTATAAGGCTTCATACATGAAATCAGACCCAATTTCATAAAACAGATGCCAAAGTGTATTGAAGAATTAATCACATCATTTTCTTCTAACTGCCAAATGTCAGAAGCTTCTGTCTAAACCAACCTCTATCAAATCTTTATAGTTATTACAGTTTACACGTATTAAGCCAAACGAGGATGATATTAAGCCAAAGTGTATTGAAGAATTAATCACATCATTTTCTTCTAACTGCCAAATGTCAGAAGCTTCCGTCTAAACCAACCTCTATCCAATCTTTATAGTTATTATAGTTGTTAATGATATAGCGTCAGTAGCAATCCTTCTAATCAACTGAAACAAATATGTGAATGGCCTATCGGCCTTACATATTTATTTAATTCAACCTTCAGATTATCGGTGATTACTTATCATTATAACCTATTAACATATATTTGTCTTCTAAACCCTACGTGACTTAATCGATATTTGTTATAACCGATTTATGTAAAATCGTGATTAATCTAAATACATTCATCTCCAACCGAGTGATTAGTTTTGGGTAACTGATTACAAATGAATCAGTTTATGCAAGAACCCGATTCAATTTGGTATCGGTTGTAACTCTTGGTAGGAGTCACGACTTCCTTAGAAGTCAATCGCATTCATACATAAGTATGATGCGATCTACTTTTAAGATATACAATAAGAAACACGCAGAAACTATATTAAGATATTGCAGATCGTGCCATCTCCAAAAGGGTTCGAATATTGTTATCATATACGAATCTGACTGTCAGCAGATTAGATTATCATCTAATCAGTTCGTGAACAATCTTGTGCAAAGGGATTACTTATACAGCAGATCCTTCCATCATCTTCAGCAATATCATAACCTTGAGAGGCAAATAATATTCTTGACTGATCAAACATATTGTTCTTGAGTTGGGAGACCAATTCATTAGTAGCTGTGATAAAATCATAGATCAAACTTTTGAATTTAACCTGACATTATAATCTGATCAAAAATCAACAATAGTTTACACGTATTAAGCCAAACAAGGATGATATAAAAAGTGAATCTAGAAAGAACTAAAAGATCATGGCGAGTCGATGATATAAATTTATAAAAGACTAGAGTTGCATTCACTCAAAGTCCAATAATTCAAAGGATATTGTAAAACTTAAAAAATGTGTATCGTATGTCATTGTTGATATATAAATTTCTAAGCAGTTTTACCCAGTAAAGTTCTGGTTAAAAGTGATCCAAAATGAATTAACTGCAACCTGTAAACACTTCACAATGTTATATCACACACCCAAAAACAAGAAATGTAACTTTTTGAATGAAGATTAAACACAAAAATTTGAAGACAGGCACAGATAGTAAAATGATGTGGATATTCCTCAAAACAGCCCTTCAACTACAGATTATAAATACCAGCTCCAAAACAACACTTCCTTTTCCTGATTAGCAAACTTAGAATGCTCAAAAATCAGTATTATCCAACCAACAATGCAAACAAATATGAAAGAACTACTGAAAAGGAATAAATTTAGCATAAGCAAACAAGGACTAAGACTGAATACAACACATACACTGGGAGAAATTCATAAATGGAAAAAATCTCCTGTATAAGTGCACCAAAACTCCTAATCCCAATATATTCTGTATTTACAAGTGTATTAATATCCCAAGGGCTGTTTGGCACCCATGGCATCAACAACACTGAGCTCCAACATCTGTTCACGTCTGCAACTCCATGGCTTCCACTACTCTCTGCTTACAACAGTCAACAATGAACACATAGGAAGGAATAAACAAGAGCCAACCCCTTTGCAAAGCCTTACATATGTTCAAAAACCATCTCCAACCCTTCTTTGTTTGTAATGTTTGGGAGAGGAAGAGGCACAGTTTGTAACCTATAGCCTTCCCATACAGACAAAATAGGGACAACTACCATTTCATGCAAACAAGATGTTAGGTAACCATCAGGGTGAACACATAACCACTCCTTGCTACAAATGGCACTCTATCTCATCTTGATGATGGATCACGGAGTGTGATTCGAAACATTGATGTAAAAACACTCACACAATCAAATCCAGAAGCAGCGCATATCAATCTCACGGATTGTGGAAATCTACTAGCATCAAACTAGAAAATACTCGCTCTGTTTTCTTCAAATTTCCTCTACTCTGACTTCCCTGGGATGCTCCAGAGTCCAGATAACCCCAAGGTTGTCTTCATCACTGAGGAATATTTGGTTGGCTACAAAACCATCATATGCAAGAGATGTTAACTCTTCAACATCTTGCTATCTGGGAGTGATAACATTTGTTGCCTGGAAGTGGAAGAACTATGGATTGGTCTAATGTACAGATGAGAGCACACAAAAAGTTTTTGTTGGTAACTGTAGATCAACTCCAATAAAACAATCCATTTAGCTATGATCAATTTCTCAACTACATATTCATCCATGATCTCTATGACAGATTCAAAATTTGGTTGAGAATGTTCACATCAGGGAATTTTCCATTTAAGCCCAAGCTACAAGTTCACTTGCAGCAAAATGAAAACCACTTCTAGTTATTCTGCAGGCATTATTTTGTATTGTTGCAAGTACACTGGCAGCTATCAAAGTTCTTTAACAGCAGTGCTACAAGCATTTGTATGGCTGTTGCAGGTGAGGTGTATGGTGCTGCTGGTGCGTTTCAGCATGCCATAAGTCATGTAGTGTCAGTTTTCTATAGAAATCATCATCAACAGCGATTCTTATTATTTTCAATAATGTTGTGTTTTAGATGATGTTGAACAGCGAGTGTATGTTCAAAGAATGGTTCAAGATGTAATTGATGGTAATCCAAAACTTCACAAAGATACATATAGAGTTGATCATCTCTGTCATGATTCCTGTAAGTCACTTCAAGGTGCATAACAGTAGCTAGGAAGTTGCTACAATCAAGAGAATGAAGTAGCAGTTTTGTCTCTTGTTAAGAAGCAATATGACTTTGTCTTGAATGCATATAGTCTCGTTAATGAGCAGAGATGGTTAGGGCAGTTCCCATATGATTTCATGGTCAGGTTGTCCCTCTTCCTTATAGCCATGACAGATGTTTCTTTGTCACTGTGGTAGCTGTTATTTGTCTTACCACAATGGCATGTTGTTATGGACAGTGCGGGGGACAGTTCAGCTACTCGTGAGCTGTGTGGGCAAGCTGTTGGATCTTGGCAGCAGAATTTTTGTGGTCATGGGGATAGCTGTTGCCATCCAGGGTAATAAAACGCCTTTCTAAGCAAGACTATTGCAGAGCATGGCCATAAAGGATATAAGGACAAAAGGAAGACTGTTGCAGGGTCAGTGACAGTGGAAAGCTACAAGACTGGTTAGCTCAAGCTGACATACTCAAACTGGTTCAAACAGGGAAGAGAGTAAAAAGTGTAAGATTCTATTGTAAAGAAGCAGAATAGAGAGATATAAGACTATGAATAGCTAGGACATGTTGTGAGGTATTCACACATCACTCCATTGCAAATGGGGACCCCCACTTTTTCGCTTTCTAGGGTCAGTCCTCTTAGCTTAGTTGTTGGTCAGCCTTAGAGTTGTTATTAATCTTTGCATTGAAGGGATAGAGTTCCTCAAGTAGCCAGAGGATTCATCAAGTCAGGGTGGTTTCCTGAGGTTCGAGTAAGAACAATCAGTTGTTAAGGCTTTTGAAATGGATGACTTGTATCTTGTTTGCAGGGTTATGATTGAAATGGGGAACTGAGAAAATCAAGTGAGCTGAGCATGGTAGGTAAATAGGAGGACTCCTTTGTATCATTCCTAGGTTTCTTGTGTTATCCAATCATAATTCTTGTTGCAAGCACAAGCCTTGGTTGTTTGAATGGTGTCCTTGGATTTCTTAATCTAATTCATGTCCTTGCCAAGGTCTTAGGGCGAGAAGTTCACTAAGGTGTTGTACCTCATTAAGGGTCAAGAGCGAACTTTGTCTTTGAGTCCCATCCTCCAGAAGGTCATAGAGCGAATTCACCTTTCTTGTCCTTGTCCTTTGAAGGGACGGTGAGCGAGCTGCACTTTGAAGCCTTGTCCTTAGGAGGGTTGGTGAGCAAAATCTTTAACTTAATTCATGTCCTTACCTTGGTCTTTGGGCAAAAAATTGTTATAGGTCATGTCCTTGGGAAGGACATTGGACGAATTTACCTACCTTGACCTTGTCCTTGGTGATCTTCCAGAGTGATTTGCTGATAGTCATTGAGCGAATTTGAATGTGTCTTTGCCTTGTCCTTCCAAGGGTTTGAGAACGAAATTTGAGTCTTGTCCTTTGAAGGGACGGTGAGCGAGCTGCACTTTAGGTCTTGTCCCTACTAAGGACATAGAGCGAGCTGCACTTTAGGTCTTGTCCCTACTAAGGACATAGAGCGAGCTGCACTTTAGGTCTTGTCCCTACCAAGGGCATAGAGCGAAATCCTCCTCAAGGACATGGAGCGATCTGCATGCCTTGACTTTACTGCTGGTAAAACAAACCTAAGTATGAGTCTAAGAGAGAACTTGGTTTACAATCATGCCTGTCTTTGCCATGGTCAAAGAGTGAATTTGGAGCTGTCTTAGAAAGGTCAGCCAGCAAAACATGTTATAGGTCCTCTCCTTGGAGAGGACACAAAGCGAAATTCATTTTAGGGCCTGTCCTTAGGCCAGTCATAGAGCGAACTCCCTGTTTAGACCTTGATCACTCAAATAATGAAGCAATTTAACAAAAAGTGTGCCTTGCAAAGGTAAGCAATCAAATTTAGCATTATAGAACCTGTCCTTGGGAAGGACAGAGAGCGAAAATTTCATTTATGCCTTGTTCTCTCAAAGGTCAAAGAGCGAAATCTATATTATAGATCTTGTCCTTCCAAAGGACATTGGGCGAAATCATTTGCATGCCTTCTCCTTGCCAATGGTAGACCGAACTAGAATGTGTCCTAATCCGAACTTTGTTTAGAATCAACCTTGTCCTTAGAAGGGTCATAGAGTGAAAATGTCATTGTAGATCTTGTCCCTGCCTAGGACAGAGAGTGAACTGCCTTATGAAGCCTGTCCTTGGAGAGAACATGAAGCAAGTTTTGCTATAGGGCCTGTCCCTCGGAAGGACATAGAGCGAATTTCATTACGAGTCCTGTCCTTAGAGAGGCCTTGGAGCGAAAATTGTCATATAGGGCCTGTCCTTCCGAAGGACGTGGAGCAAAATTGTCACCTTTCCTTGTCCTTGTTGAGGGTCCAAAGCGAACTTGAATATATATCTTGGAGAAGTAATAAAGCAAACTTTGTCTAGAATCATGAGCGTACTTTGCCGAGGTCTTGGAGCGAACAGCATTATAGGTCCTGTCCTTGCTAGGAGCATGAAGCGAATTTTATGTTTTAGGGCCTGTCCTTGCAAGAGACCTAGAGCGAAATTCAATAAGGCAAGCATTTTGGGCGCCTAAACTAATTCGAAATTCGAATTGGTAGAAGGGAGAGTATGATTTATCAAGTCGGCCAGAGTCAAGAAAAACAATTTATATTTTGTTTACACTAAACCAAGTCGGCCTTGCATCCCAAAAGACACATCCCTACCCTAAGTCGCATATATAAGAGAGGTCGAAAGATCATTTTTACATTAAATCAAAACTCAGTTCCTCTGTATCAGCGAAATTTAACAGCAGGTCAGTGAATTTCTTCAATTAGACAGCGAACTGCATCAAACATTAGCAAATTTCAATCAGTACACAAGGCGAACTTCAACATTAATTGCAGGGTTAGTCATTTGGAGAAGGCGAATTTATCATTGGAGCATCAGGTTGGAGTGACTTTGCCCAGTTAAGAGACCTATCAACCAGCAGAATTCATCATTAAGATACCCCAGATTTGCCCTAGGATATTAAGTTCACCTTCCACACAGCAAATTCACTGATTATTGTCAGTCCTTTGATCAGATTTAGTGAAAAATCACATGAAATCAGAATGAGAGATCAGGTCAAAATAGAAGTATGAAACGGTTATAAATCATGTGTTGATACTTATTTGTTTATTTTGCAGAAAATGAAGAAAGAAATGAAGAGAATCACGTTGGAAGGGGATCAAAACAAGTAAATGTCAACATTAAGATGAAGCTGCAAGGAAGATACACTCGAGGGAACTTCATAAGACAAGCATAAGAAGGTGATTATACAAGGAGCACACACTTAGACAAAGACATGAACCACAACATCAACTCTCACAGCACCTTGAAGGCATGAACAGATCAAAGGAGTATTAAGGAGAAGACATACATCCCAAGGCAAGCAAGCAAAGATAGAAGGACTTAGCTATATCAATACTCCCATCACCATCTACACTCATTGCTTATGCATTAATTTGAATGGTGATCAAGGTTTGATGGTATTGATTCAAATATCTTAGAAACGTCCTTAGAAGATTGCACTGAGCTTGTGTCAAATTGTTCATTTTGATGGTGAGACCTCGCTCAGTAGGATTCCATCTAATCATTCACTCATCTTTCTACATTCTTAGGATTAGAATAGAATCTCTCAACCCTTCGTCCTTTGCCATTTTTTTCAGTTCAAGTTAGTCTAGGACAAAGAGCATCGCCCAAATGAAATATCTGATGATCAAGTTCCAGCAAATCAAACATTCAGGCATTCGAATGTAAGTCCCCTTGTGATTCCAGCATAATCACATCAAACCAACTAAGCTTATCCACACGTATATATATGAAATTAAGTACGACTGTCATACATATTGCAGTCCGTATTAATATTACTATTAATTCTGCATAAGAACATTATCAGGCTTCATATATTAAGGATACTTATTAAACACATCCCCATGCATACCACCAAGAACAAGGGTGTTACTGCCTGTAACTTAATAACAGTTCTGATCTGATCTGATCGATTGTGATGACACTGGATCCTTTGATTCCTTCCCTTTATATCTCTCATTGTGAGGGAGAGATCACACCTCTTCATCATGCATGCCCTTTGGCAAGTGACACACCCTTTCACCATTAGCACCTTTTGAAAGAGTGCAACTCTTCATGATTTCTGCCCTTTGAAAGGGACATAACCTTTCATAATCAGATCTACACTTCTTATTTAAATCGGATGTGCACTTCTGATTTCCTATTTATCCCCTCCC
Source organism: Cryptomeria japonica (assembly GCF_030272615.1). Lineage (NCBI taxonomy): Eukaryota > Viridiplantae > Streptophyta > Pinopsida > Cupressales > Cupressaceae > Cryptomeria > Cryptomeria japonica. The sequence continues at coordinate 737,805,645 of NC_081408.1, forward strand.
CAAATGAGGTTCTCTTCTTCTGATTTCCTATTTATCCCCTCCTCAAATGAGGTTCTCTTCTCCCTTTTATACCTCATTGTTGAGGGAGTCACAACTTTTCCTTCCATGTCTTTTGACCATTCATTAACTTAATAAAATCTTAATTAATTATATTCTTTTATATTTCAATTTAATTTTTCATATTTAAATTTTACTATTATTATTTATTATTAAATTCTATTTCAAAGTGGGGACATTACAGATGTGCTTTGTCTGGTTCTTGGCAAGCATTGAAAAATGTCCTCGTGAACTACAATGCTTATAAAATGTAAGATTGGGGAGATTCTTAACAACTTTAGAACTTTTTAAAATAATGTCTCACCAACACATGATATCAAGGACTGCAAAAATCATTAGATTTGCATAGCATTGAATTTTTGGAATTGACTTATTTAGAGCAAAATACAATTGCAAGCATAAAATCTGTCACAGCAATTTTTTTTTAAAGATAGCGCTTCTAAGTGTTTTCATTGAAATAAATGGTGCATATGCACCAAACCCCAGTGAAATACTTGGCAAATGTGCCAACAAGCAGTGGCCTCATAAAATGCAACTATTGTTAGACATGAATGGGATGGGCTTCTTGATAAACTTTAAAAATTTACAAGTAAATGCAAGTGTCAGGTCTGAAGGCAGACCCAAAAACCTTTGCCAGCATCTTTAGGCTTGTGTCAAATTTAATAGTTCTGGAACAGGCTATACAGATCCAGTAAAAAGCAGATAAAAGCATATATAATTACATGCTTGAGACTGCCTTGTAGATTTGTTTGCAAAATATGGAAACAGTCAACATGATTGCGAATTTTAATATTATTTGATATGATGCATTTAGAGTATGCTTAAAGAACTAGCCCTTGGAAAATTCTATAGAAATTCTAGCGAAATCCCCTATGTAGAGGAGCAATCCCATAGGAATTTTTTTTTCAAAAATATACTTCAAGTGATTGAGGAGATAACTATTTTATATATAATTAGAATGTGGGTGGTTGGGAAACCATTGTTCATGCTAAATTTTAATAAACTTTGACAGATTAGAATCTAAATTGTCCATACGATTTAATTGAGGTGGAAAATTAAACCCAAATTTTCAATAAATTTCTAAACGAGGTGACAAAATAAAACCTAAATTTTCTATAAATTTGTAATTGATATAGCAACTTGAAAGCTAAATTCTCATCAATTATAATTGAGATGGCAAAATATGACCTAAAATTCCCATTAAGTTATAGATGAGGTTGTGAATTACAACTTAAATTTCCCATAGTGATGTATTTAAAGGGTCAAATGAGAACCAAAGTTACTAAATTAACTAAGGTGTTGTAATATGAATTAGTTCCCTGATGAGATAGCTATGAAGGATTGAATAACATGAAAATATCTAAATCCACAAGTTATCTTTGTTGGTGTTGGAAATAAGCCACACCCGGACCGACGATGGACTGGTCCAAGAGGGCCCAGTAGCTCAGTGGTAGAACACTCCAGCAGCGTATGGAAGGTCCTAGGTTCGAGTCCTAGCTGGTCCATGTCTCAATGGTATCAGAGCCAGGTCCAGGTTAGGAGCCCCAAGCACACGAGAGGTGTGGCTTAAGGGGGGGTGTTGGTGTTGGAAATAAGCCACACTCGGACCGACGATGGACTGGTCCAAGAGGGGCCAGTAGCTCAATGGTAGAGCACTCCAGCAGCGTATGGAAGGTCCTAGGCTCGAGTCCTAGCTGGTCCATGTCTCAACAATCTTGAATCACCCAAAAAAAATGTTTCTTTCAAAGTTTTGGTGGTTGTTTGTTTGGTGGGCTTTTATTTTCAAACATGCATTCTCTGAAGGCTATTACAAGTTATCTACAAGAATTTTCTAAGGCCTCAAACCCACCTGTAACTCTACTAAAGGTTGGTTACAAATTGCAGCAGGCATACAACAAGCTTCTATCGCTTTACCATCCTCTTTTGAGGTAAAAAAACTTCTGAAAGGAGTGGAATATCTCCTTCATGAATGTGGGGTCCTTAGACGTTGTCCCATTGTCTACTATAGGACCAATCTCCTCCATTTTCTGCTTGTGTTTGATCATGTTAAAAACATACTCGGAACCTCTATCACCCTCATGAAGCCAATTCATCCTGGCTCTGACTTTTTGACCTTGGAATCTATAATTTTACAACTTTCTGAGTAAGGATTTGGTCCTAATAAGGTTGGCTTCCAAACGGATATTAGCAATCTTGGTCTGTAACTGACCCTCAAATAGAAACAATTTCTGATGCAGAAGGTTTTCTATCTTGTTCCTATCCATAATTTTCTTTTTTCCAACCAATTCAAATAGATTCCGTCAAATTATCACCGGGGAGTCCCACTTCTGAATAGGGTTAAGGTTTTTGTTCAAAATTTTGGACAATGAGGTAGCAATTCTAAGGCCAGAGAGATAGACTTGATCAATGTAATGTTGGAAAATGCAGGTTCACTAGTCTAATTATATGAACTAGGAACAAAACCCATTCTCAACCAAAATACATCACATTAAGTTTAAGGAATCCAATAGGCTCAACCTCAAGACCTATTGGAACAGAAGCTGGGCACAAATTGGATTCACTTCTCCTTGTTTGAGTTGAAATTGATTTTGGAAGTGGAAGAATTAGGGTTAATGATGTAAAATTGACAACGATCAGCATAATCAGACAATTTCAGAACACGTGCACACATCAAGTACAAAACTAGAAATAGGAGGTAGAGAGGAACTTGTGTTTGAAATTTGAGCTTGAAAATGCAAGCAAACATATCAAACATCACATCATGAGAAACACATCACATGCAAGCAAATAGATTCAAGATTAGGATGTCATTTTTGTTGGAAGTGTTTGCCGTTGTGCCATAGCAGGTTCCATCCATTACCTTGCGCCATCAGAGCAATAAGGGTTATCCAAAGAGAGCTTAACATAACACAAAGACACATCAAGCATTACATTATGAGACAAACACATCACATGCAAGCAAACGCACAAAGGAGTCTATTGTACAACTAAAGCTAGTCTAGTAAATCATCCCCCTTCAGTCTTGCTTAATATCATTTAGGGATGGCGGACAAGTTGCAAGAGGAGCCATAGCAATCACGTTAGATCAAGCTATTGCAAGCTTCAAACAAGAACCATACTCTAATGATGAATCGCTTTCTTTGTCACTAGGAGCTAGGATCAATGCTTTTGAAAATCTCAAAGATAGCTCATGATTAATCTCAATAACCTCAATCATCAAATTGTTAGTATCTACATTATTAGCATCAACATCATCATCCAAACTAATCACAATATGATCTTTAATGCGCAAAGGAGATAAAGAACTGTCATTTTGCATAGATAATTTTAATTTTTCATGTAGTTGATTAAGATAAACCTCCTCCCTAGGGTCAAGCGAAGGTTGGGCAAGCAAGTCAGCATTCATAAACTTAGGGGAGGAAAGATTTTGGGAAGCAAGCTCACAAGCCTTGGCATGACATCTCCGTTGGCGTTCTCTCACACTACGATTTCTCTTGGTACAAATGGAAGCTTGGGAAGGTTCGCGATCAATCAACATATGCTTCTTTTCTTCCTTTGTAGGAGGAATTGAAGAAACCTCACTAGGTTGAGAGATACAGAATGTTGAGCGCTTTTCTCTTTGACCTTTATAAGATATAGGAGGTCAGACTGCAGCATATATAGGAAAAATAGGAGGGGTGGGAAGAAGTCCATGTCCGGGATGCATAGGAGGAATATCCATATCCATAGGTGAAATATCCTTAGGCTTACTCAAGGTTGATATCTTCTCATGTTTGAATTTTTGATAAGATAAGATAAGAAAAGGGTATTTTCTTGTGGTTGCAAAGGTTCAGGTTTTTGAGGCCAAAAGCAATCAAGGGTGAATTTTACACGCCTTGGTCAGTGCTAATAAAGGCTATGATTGATCATGATAATATGCCCATTGTAAGGGAACTTCAAACACTTATGGATGGTAGAAGGTATAGCTTTCATGGAATTGAGCCAAGGGTGTCCCAACTTCACATGAAATTGGTCGGAGGTAGGGATAATAGAAAAGGTAACATCTAAGCACTTAGGGCCAACCTCTACAGGAAGGGTGATTGAACCTATAGTGAGACAAGTGAAACCATCATGCACTTTAATCAGAACATTAGATTTATCATAGATGTCATGATATAATTGTTGTGTATAAAAATATTCTTTAATATAACAATCACCATATATACTAGATCAATGAGCACTCCTCATGAGAGCTTTCCTTTAATCTTCGTAGTAACGTATAACAGTCCATCAAGTGCATCAAAAATCTCTCCCTTGAGTCAAAGGTGATGTGAGGGTCATGCTTAAGCTTAGGTTGCTCTGTAAGGTTCACAACATGGTTGGCTTCAGTAGACATTTCGCTAGCAGCTATAATGTTTGAATGTTTAGGCTCAATGACATTGGTAGAATGACAACAAATTGATAAAGATTTGCAAGTTTTAATCAGGGGGTGCCACAGAATTATTTCCTTTGTCATTCACACCTCCACTGTTATAGTGTTAGAATCAATGAGATTTTAAATTGCATGCTTCAATTCATCGCACTTCTCAATATCATAGCCAGCTTGACGATGGTCTTGGCAAAAGGCTTTAGGATCAAAGGAAGCTGGCAAAGGCTTAAAGGCATCTACGGGTTTGACGGGAGGAAGCTTCATCACATTAGCATTAATCAATTTAAGCATGACATTGTGCAATGATATAGAAAGAGGGGTAAAATTACAAAATGTAAAGATTGACGATAAAGGGGCCACACCTGGTGTTGTAGCTGCCACTTGAGAATCAATATGATTGAAGGAATTATTATTGATTTTCATGAAATTCTTGTTTTGTTTTTTGGAATTTTTGAAAGAATTGATGAGCTTCTTCATTCTTATCAACTAGAGCCATTGATGCAAAGGATTCAAATTGACTCACTTGAAGCTAATAATTATAAAGCGTTGTGCATAAGTGTGTGAAAGAAGCATAATAAAAAAAAAAGCTTATCTCTAATATCCTTTTGCAAATTATTAATGAAAATTCTTTGAACATCACCATTAAGCACAAGATAAGCAATTTGTGAATGCAAATGTTTGTATCTACCAATAAAATTAGTCACTTTTTCTTTAACTCCTTGCTTACAATGCATCAAATCCATTAAAGTAATTTGAGGACCAATATTGTTTTGAAAATGTTGCACAAATGCATTAGACAATTTATGAAAAGAATAAATTGAACGAGGAGGCAAGGAACAAAATCATTGGAAAGCTTGATCTCTTCAAGTATGGGTTAATAGTTTTGCCATGAGTGTACGATCATGCAAAAAATCACTACAGAAAGTTTAAAATATTTTCATGAGTTTGGAGGTCACCTTTTCCATTTTATGTCTCCAAATGTGAAATGGGAAACATCCATGTTTGTGGACAAGAGTACGAATGATGTCATCAAAAAGTAGACTAGCGATATCTCATGTCGGAATATTGAATTTGGATTGGGTTATACTTTATAGAGGCCAATTAATGTTGCAAAGATGAAACGCTTTGGGCCAAATTGTTTATAGTGGCCTCAATGTATAAATTGGAGTTGGATATGTTGGATTGTGATGGAGGTGTAACAGTATGATAAGTAGTGTTGTGATGTTTTCCCAAATCGCCCCATTGCAAATGGGGATAGATCCCCACTTTTTTCTGCTTTCTAGGTTAGTTGTAGAGTCTTTAGCTATTTGCCTTTCACTCTAAGATATCGGACTCTTCTATTTTAGCCTGGGTCCTGGCACGGGTACGATTTGGGTTTGGATACGACCTTGGGTTCTTCCTAGGTGCCTGGGCTCTCTATGGGTTCTTCTGTGAAGGAAAGAACCCAAGCACCCAGGAAGTACCAAGGGTCGTACCCAAGCTTAATTTCATAAATTAAAACCTTAGTTTCACTCTAATAACTTTGTGACAGCATTTTTTATCAGAATATGCTAGCAAGCAAGCAATTAAATATCATTTCAATTGCATTTGTGAGCTATACTTATGAACACGAGGTTAGTAAACTTTATATCAGCATTACTAAGATTGATTTCAGTTGATTTACATTATCCATATGTAGCAATTATTTGCTTATGCTTTGTAAAATCACGTTCCTTATGTTGTTAATGATTTGGCATTTTTTCAAATGTTTGAAAAATGAAATTAAACTAGCTTCTATGCTTGGCACAGCTAGTAGTAATGGCAATCCAATTGATTGTGATTCACCTTGATGCTTCTACTAAAGAAAATGAATATTAAAATCGATTATATTTTGAATTTGCATTGTGTAATGACATTTTGAGACTTCGGTATTTTCATTTTTGCAGATTATGAATGAGCGATCAAAATATTCAATTTATTGGCAATTATGGATTTATGAGTATCACTCTTCTTATAGTTCTACACTGATACAGTTTATATTTTTTAATTTTGATGTTTGAACATATATATATATATATATATATATATATATATATTTGTGTGTGTGTGCACAGACGTACCCGTACCCATACCCAAGGAATTTTTTTGCCAATTCCGTACCCAATTTTGTACCCAATTCCATATCTATTCCCGTACCCAAATCGGTAACTTAACTTTCACTTGAAAGAGGTGTAGTATTTTAGGTGGCCCGGAGGTAATCAAGTCAAGTCTCTCTCTTTAGGATGAAGTGAGGTCAGTAAGTTCTCAAGGCTTAAGAAATGAATGATTTCATGACGATCATTCCATTTGATCATCATCTTGCAAAATCAGAAATGAAGTGCTGAAATTTGGCTAAGGCAAATCGTTTTGGAGAGTCAATATTTTTAAGAAAGGATAGGCTAGAAGTCTAAATTATCATGAAATGGCTCAAGGCGAAGTGATTAAGTTAGCAAAGTTAACATCTTGAAATCACTTCTAGTCAAGCCTCCAAAGTGCAAACTAAGTTTGACTCTTCCAGTGGAGCCATAAATGTGCAAACTAAGGCTTCCAGTCAGGCTCCAAATCAGCGAACTAAGCCTCGACTCTTCGAGTGGCCATCAAAATCAGCAAACCAAGCCTTGTGCATTTCATTGCTTGAAAGGAGATCATGATCATGCTAGGTGCGTTTTCAAGGAGTTGTTGCAAGCTTAATCGATAGCAAGTCAAGAAGAGGAAAGCATAGCAAGCAGATCACTCTTAAGCATTTCGACTTCTAGTGACCCCTTCAAAGCATGACTATGAATTTTTGATTTCCAATGAAGGCCCAAATGCACGACCTACGGATTTTGATTTCCAGCAAAGGCTCAAATGCACGACCTAAGGATTTTGAATTCCAGCGAAGGCCCAAATACATGACCTAAGGATTGATCACTTCCGATGAAGCCTCCAAAGCATGAACTAAGGAATGGGAATTCCGATCAAGCCTCAAATCAGCAACCTAAGAATTGATCACTTCCGATAAGTCCCTCAAAACGCGAACCAAGCATTTGTTACTTCTTGTCAACCCCCAAAAGCACGACCTAAGCATTTCCACTTCCTATGACCCCCCAAATGTGCGAACTAAGGATAGTTATTTCCACCACCCAAGTAGAAGTGAGATCTAGCATTTGAGAGCGAATGAAGTAGCAAAGTAATCAATCAATGAAGAAATCACTTCCACTTCCTATGCCTTGCAAAAACTGCGACCTTCCACTTCCTTAACCACTTGAAACCAATGCAAATCAGGCCTGTCTTAGACCTGAAACCTATCAAATCATGCATATAAAGTGAGAAATCAAACATAAATCAGGCCTGAGACACAAAATCAGACTCAAATTGACGAGAATTAAGCTAAAAGAAGTGAAATCGGCCTCAAAATCAGATGTTTCCATGATCAGAAAAATCATTTCCAGATTTAGAGAAGGTAATGGGAAGCTTGATTAAGCACTTTTTACATGGTTTTGATTCAAATTATGTTTGTTCCAGGTTTGATGCAAAGAAATGTGCAGTGGGTCAAGACTTCAAGGCATGGAAGGAACAATCTCACATACAACATCAAGATTTCACCACATAAGCAAAGACAAGGGCCCAAGGGAGACATTGCACTTCAAGTCTCAAGCTCATACAAGGCAGCTGATGGCATTATCATCACAAACTATAAGGCAAGGAGAACAGATCAAGGAGAGCACGAGAAAACTCTAAGCTTGGAATAAAGGATTTACATCGCATGAAGAAAGCAATATCAATAAATTTGATCAAGCACTCAAGGAAGAAATTTTGCACAATCTTGAACTTCCTTTGGAAATCCAAGAATCATTGCTGGTATAGCAAGATGGAAGCTCCAGGGCTTAGGTGATCAAGACAGGTAGTTTCAAAAGAGTTAATCAAAGTTCGAAGATGATGCAATTTGGGAATAACTCCCACCATCACCTCATTCATCGATTGAACTTGGATAATGCCGAGTATCAAGAGATATGCCTCATTCATCTATAACACTTGTGATAGATTACAAGAAGCAGCTAGCTGAGGTGGCGCCCAATCATCACCTATCCAATCACTTCATTTCAGGATAAGGCGTCCAAGTTCAATGCACCTAGCTCATCCATCAAAGAGGATATCTACCACATGTGGGCACAAAGTCCGGTGCACCTACCGTTGTTATCTATTGGTAAATTATTCAAGGAAGGACATGTGTCCCATAAATCGTAATTCTATCATTAGTCAAGCATTAAATGCTTTGTAATGGGTCTAACAAACCCTAATTAGGGTTTTCATCTTTCAATCTCAGCCATTGATGTGCATTTGATCTTGGCCCTTCATTGTAATGAGAGCACTATATAAGGCTCCACTTCTTTATTTGTAACAGTTAATAGATAGGAGATAGAAGTCAGATAGCAAGCGAATAGTTAGAGTAGAGTAGGAAGAGAAGGCAAAGATTGTTGCCAAGACTTAGTAAGAAGCATGTAAACTTCATTGAAGATATGGTGAAATTCATAGCAAGCGAATAATTAGAGTAGAGTAGGAAGAGAAGGCAAAGATTGTTGCCAAGACTTAATAAGAAGCATGATCAATGGTGAAATTCGTATGTCCATACTACTAAGGCCTTGCTGATCAATCTTAGCCAAGCTTAACTTCATTTGCTACTTCTTCATTGATATGCTTCACCTTGAGGGTATCTATGCTTATAGTGGTGATTTGAAAATCATAAAGCTATCCCTAGAAGATTGCACTAGCCTTGTGGGGATGTTCGTTGCATGTCAAAGCAAAGCTTAGTTGACTCTTGCATTCCTAGGCTTAGATTAGCTCCCTCATCCATTTTTTCCTTTTTTTAAGTTAAGTAAAATTCTACATTCCAATGACATTCGAACATTCAAGATTCAACATAAGTCCTATGCAAGGTGTGCGCCCTTGGTCTCCTTGTGTTGTGCAATGAAACGCTCAGGTTTGCGACATGCCTTAACCGCCTCCTATGAATTCATCAAGTCTTGTAGTTGTATCGAGCATTAACAGGTCAATCTTTTGGTGCAACGACAACTGTGTTCCAACAAGTGGCAGCAGACTCTGGATCACAAGTTCAAGCCCCTCGCTTGCGTTTGGGGGGGGGGGGGGGGTGTGGGGGGGTGTGCGTGTGTGTTGCAAGGTGTGCGCCCTTGGCCTCCTTGTGTTGTGCAGGGCAATGCTCGGGTTTGCGACGTGGCTTAACCGCCTCTTGTGGATTCATTAAGTCTCATGATTATATCGGACATTAACAAGTTGATCTTTTGGTGCAATGACAACCATATTTCCAACAAGTCCACTTTGTGATTCCAGCAATATCACATCAAATAATTGGGTAGTCATCACGCAATTTAGCTCTTGGGAAGATTTTGTTCAAGAGAGGATATGATATTTCGTATTTTATTTTGTGTCGCATAGTGTGTCATCAACAGGTATTGGTGCTTGAGAATAGTAAGGTTGAACATTATGATAGGTAGGTAAAGGGGATGGTTGAGAAACAAATGGAAGGCTAACAAAAGGAGGTATGTAGAAGTATTGATTGATAGGGTTCCCCCCATTACTAACATGTGTACCATTAACATTTTGTGTAGAGGTAGCCATGATGGGAGATGTATATGTAAGCACATTAGGCAAAGATGTAGGAAAAGAATTCTTAAATTGATTTGTGGGATCTGAATAATCAAGCACTTCGGCACAACTTTTTATTGGCATAACATATTTGTCCACAATATAAGCAATACTACCCAACACATTCACACCATTTTCATCACTTTGAATCATCCTCTTCAAGATTTTTTTGGTCAAGCTTCTCCAATTGTTCAATAGACACTTGAGTTAAAGAGTTATCCTTGTCATGAAATTCATGAGGGGAATGGTTCTCCACAATGTTAGGTGTAATGTCCCCAGTTCAGGAACTAAAAGATATAAGATTTAATGTTTTAATTAAAGATTGAAAATTATTTATCGGCAAACATAAGAAAGAAAGGCCCCTAATGTCACTAATGCAAAGGATAAATATTCCAAGTATTCTAAAGACTAATACACAACAATCAAAGTATATATGCTAAACATTGATCAAGCATATCTAAAGCCTACACAAGACCAAGGAATACCATTTAAGACCAAAAGTCAAACATATTACTTCTACATCGACTATTAATGAGGCAATTTGTAAATAAAGAAATAATCAAAGATTTCGAATATCATAGATTCCATAATTATACAAAGACCAAATTACAAATGATTGAACGAAGAAGCGATGATTATAATTATCGAGGGAGATAGGTGTCGCATTTAATAAGGCATATCTACAAGGGATATAGGCCACGCAGGAGTTAACAAACTTGTAATATAAGAATATTTAATTTAACCAATTATTTTTAGTTGTTCTGTTAATGGTCATTTAGTGTTTTTATTTATTGTTTTTTAGGCTTCTTTTATTAGAAGACAGTTGCTATTTTTGCTTCAATTTGAAGCTTCAGTTAACCGGTTAGTTCTTTTTTGAACACCATCTTGTAAATTGCCTATATACAAGGTATTTTATAATGAATAAAATCACACAATTTATTTTTCATGGTATCAGAGCAAGCCTTCTCCAAAGAATATTTTGAAAATTTTAGGGTTTGATTTTCTAAGGGATTTTCAGGCTTCTTTTCAAGGGTTTTAAAAATCATGTGAAGGGCTTTCGCAATGTGCAAGTCGTGATTTATTTTTGTGCAAGTTACGTCAGCTTTGTGGGTTTGGGTGCGATTTTTTTTCATGCGGGTTTTGCATCTATAAAAATTGCAGAATTTTTTGGTTGTGTGGGTTGGGCCTGTGTCTTCTCTCTGTGACGTGACCTCTTTTGCCAACTCTTTTTTGTCTGCCTCGGTTGTTCTTCTAGACGAGACAGCTCTATGGATCTCTATTTTTTCGTTGGGTTTTCTATATGCAAAAAAATTTCACAACGATGATTTTTGGGGTGACCTGTGCGATTTATGGGTTGGGATTTTGTTCTTGCAATGGTTTTTTCACCTTTTGCAACTTCTTCTTGACGTGCCATAGATCTTTTCATTCGCACCAGAGCCGCGACTACCAATGGAATCTGTTTTTTGATGATGTCTCCTGTTAGTTAGAGTTTACTGTCAAGTCGTGTTTTTTCCTATTTTATTGCCTCTGGGTTTGTGACATTGCTACGACCTAGGGCACATTTTCCACAACCTAGGGCATGTTTTTCAACAACCTAAGGTTATTGCACCTCGAAATTTGTGCATTGGGATCTAAACCAACATTGGGATTCATGTCGTATGACCAACATCTTTTGCCTCGTTTTTTGTGCCTTCACAAGTTGACTAGTGTTGACCTCAGTTACCGTGATGGCATCTTTGAGCCACATAATGTTGGAATACAGTCAAAAGCTCAACGGCTGCAACTACAACACCTGGAAACAACGCATGATGACCATTTTTTAGTATCGTTGCCTTGATCAGGTTGTTTTGGGTAAGACTACTCGTCTTGAAGTGGCAAGTAAAGATCAAGACAAATTTGATGAGCAAAATTGGGAGGCTATGATGCTCATCAAATTATCTGTCACAAATGATCAACTCCCTCAGGTGTCGTCCAAAAAAATAGCTAAAGAGATCTAGGATCTCTTGAAGAATCTTCATGAAACATCCAACAAGAGTCAAGTTTTCTCTCTTAATAATATGTTGTTTTCTATCATGATGGATGAGAAGACATCTCTTCAAGCACATCTCACGAAGCTCAAGGACATTTGTAACCAACTAGAGGCAATTAGCCGCAACATAGAAGAAGAGGATATGGTAGTGATCATGCTGAAAAGCCTACCCTGATCCTACGAGCATTTAATTGAGACGTTGAATATCACCTCTACTAGTGTTGATCTGAAGTTTCCTAATGCAACAAGCTTTTGTAGCAGGATAGATGGAAGCAACAATTTGGAAGCAATGCTAGTTTGTCCTCCACTAAACAAGCCTTCATAGCCAAAGCCTCAAATTAAAGTAAAGGCAAACCTCAATCCTCCCGACGAAAAACACAAGGTCAATCTCAGGAGTCTTCCAAGAAGAAAAGTGTCAAGCACATGCTTGGTGTCGAGTTTTCCTTTCAGCAGTTGTAATTGTAAAGATCCTCTGACCATATGTTAGTCCATCTTGGGCACATTCTTGGTTAGAGTTGCTTTCAGCATGCACCAAGATCCTCTGACCATATGTTAGTCCATCTTGGGCACATTCTTGGTTAGAGTTACTTTCAGAATGCTTTAAGACCCTCTGACCATATGTTCACGCCTTGCCCAACTTGGGATCCTGGTGTACATTCTTGGTTAGAGTTGTTTTCCGCATCGTTTTGGTTTAAGTGCTAACCCTAACGGATGTGTGTTGCATTACTCTTTGTAATTGAAAAATTGAAAAAAATTGGTCGAGGATATTTCAATGTCCAATGCAACAGTTGTCACAAGTTTGGCCAAATGAAGAAATATTGCAAGAAACGATTGGCATCTGAAAAATTAGCAAAAGGCCCAAGCTGCTACGCATTCTGATCAGAAGGAGTTTCCCTTCTATGCATTCATGGCACAATGCCCGTCTGATCATGTGAATTCATCTATCGAGTACATTGACTCTAGCACCTCTTAGCATTTCACACATCATAGGGATAGGTTTACATAGTACACGCCTTTCACTAATTCAATGATGTTTGGAGGAGGTGAAGAGTATACTGTTGTCAGCAAGGGCAACGTTCAGATTTCTTCTGGAGGGAGAGATTTGATATTTCTCAATGTATACTTTGTCCTAGGTATGGAGCTCAATTTGCGTCAGTCATTCAAATTATGCATCATTCCCCAAAGTTGGATGTCATCTTTAGTTTGCACAAGTGCAGCATTGTTGACAGGGAGTCTCACACTACAGTTGACGTTGGCCTTGAAGATCATCGTCTTTACAGACTTGTTAATTTTGGTGATTTTCAATAGCACACCTTGGTAGCGAAGAGTACTTCCATCAGCAATCTCTGGCATAAGCTGTATGGGCACTTGAATATTCACTATCTCTCTTAATTAGTTAGGGAGGGTCTACTTGTTGATTTACTTGTCAAACTCAAAATCATGGAGTTTGTGGAGCTTCTCAGGCTGGAAAGCAACATCAAACTCCATTTTCAGATGGTGATGCTTGGAGAGCATCCAAGGTCTTGCAGATATTTGTGGCCCGATGAACACTCCATCAATAACTGGATGCAGGCATTTTCTGTTGTTTGTTGAGGATTTCAGCAAGAAGATGCGGGTGTATTGTCTTAAGCTCAAATCAGAGGTGTTCAACATGTTTCGAAAGTTTAAGGCCTTAGTGGAAAAAGAGTCAATTTGTCAGATAGTCACTCTTCGATTCGACAAGGGCAAGGAATTTTGCTCTACTAGTTTCTCCAACTTTTGTGCATCACATGGCATTAAGCATCAACTTACACCCCTCAGCAGAATGGTGTTGCTGAGCCAAAAATCGTACAATCACTAAGATGGCCCAGTCTATGTTGGAGCATAGAAATGTTCCAAAGAACTTTTGGGTGGAAGCAGTCTACACTATAGTTTATCTTTTGAACTGATCTCCCACATAGGCCATTAAGAAGATGACCCCAGAGCAAGATTGGTTTGGAAGAAAAACCAAAATCAATCATTTGAAGGTTTTTGGCTCTACAACTTATGTTTGGATTCTAGATGCCAAGCGCACCAAACTAGATTCCAATAGTTAGAAATTGATGTTCATAGTCTATAGTGATAACCATAGGGCTTATCGACTAATTGATGTAGACATTGATCGTCTCAATATTCAGTCGAAATGTGGTATTTGATGTAGAACGAGGGCCTTTTCAGCCTTCTCTTGCTTGAGCCCTAATCTGAAGTTTCCTATGGGTGTTCACCTTTCGTTAGTTCCACTTGATGGGAGGGATTTAGATAACTCTACAGTTGTGGAGTCTCCAAGGCATGAATTATGCCACCCGACTTTGCTTAGGAACATCAGGATCCTCATTCGGATGATTTTGCTCTAGATATGCCTGGTGATGTTGTTTCTCTTGTAGCAAATGTTGGTACTTCTACTCTCCCCCAAGACCATTAGTGACCTTCATGACGATGCATTGGTTGAGGGTAGATAAGCTAGAGGCAAGAGCAAGCAGAGCACCATTAATTTTGCTCTCATAGCCAACATTCACTATACCTATGAGCCTTAGACATATTTAGAGGCTAAATATAATAGTCATTTGAAGAACACTTGGGTCTTGTCTAATCTTCCATAAGGGAAGAAGCTCATTGGCTACAAATGGGTGTACAAAGTCAAATATAAGGTTGATGGAACTCTTGATAGGTACAAGGCACGTTTGGTAGCAAAAGTGTTTTCACATAAGGAGAGCATCGAGTATGAGGAAACATTTGCTCCCACAACCAAGATGAGCACCATTTGGCTTGTCCTCGCTATTTTAGCCCAATTTGGATGGAAAGTCCACAAATGGATGTCATGACTACTTTCCTCAAATGGTGATTTGTAGGAAGAAGTCTATATAACGTAGGCTCCAGGTTTCAAGGTTGTTAATAAGGAATACCAAGTTTGCAGATTGTGAAAGCACTCTATGGCCTCAAACAGGCTCCTTGTGCATGGTACATAAAAAATGATAAGTACTTGATTGATCAAGGCTTTCAGAGGGGCCCTTTCAATCCCAATTTGTATGTCAAACATACTGGTGGTGATATTCTTCTTCTTCTTATCTATGTTGATGATCTAATCATTAATAGTAATGCAACACTTTTGATTGACTAAGTCAAACAGAATTTGTGTCAATCTTTTGATATGATAGATTTAGGACTTCTCCATTATTGTCTTGGTGTACAAATTTAATAGACAGATCATCACATATTCATTTCTCAGTCAAAGTATGCCAAAAGTCTGTTGGATAAATTTTGAATGCATGACTGCAAACCTGCATCTACACCTATGGAGAAAGGGTTGGGACTATTAGCCAAATCAGATTCACCTGTGGTAAATGAAACTTCATTCAGACAACTAGTAGGCAGCCTCATATATCTCACCACCATTAGACTTGACATCAATTATGCTATGAGCTACATTTCTCACAGCATGTCAGCCCCAAAAGCTGAACATTAGGTTGCAATGAAGTGTGTGCTGAGATATGTGAAGATCACTCCTAATTTTGGCATGCAAAGATCCTAAGCTCGTTGGTTTTATAGACTCAAATTGGTCAGGTTGTGTTGATGATAGAAAGTCTACTTCTCCACATGTTTTCAGTTTGGGCACAAGTGCAGTCACGTGGATCGGCAAGAAGCAATAGGCAGTATCTCTTTCCTTGACCGAAACAAAATATTAGGGAACTATTAAGGCAGCTTGTGAGGCAGTTTGGCTTTGAAGGATGCTTGCTGACATGCAAATGTCTCAAGCAGGACCTACTCCCGTGTTCTATGATAATCAATGTGTTTTGAAACTAGCCAAAAATCCAATCTTCCATGAGCAAACCAACCATGTTGAGCTTCATTGTCACTTCATCTGCAAGCTTGTCGAAGATGGGTCAGTGATATTGCAGTACATTCGAACTGAGTACCAGACTACAAATATCCTCACCAAGTCTCTCAGACCGGAAAAGTTTGTCAAATTTAGGGGGAAATTTGGTGCAGTTGATAGAATGACCATTAAAGGAGGTTATTAGACTATTTAATCTTGTCAATTATTTTTAGTTGTTCTATAAATTGGTCATTTATTGTTTTTTTTTTTACTTGTTTTATTAGAAGACATAATTGTTATTTTTGCTTTAGTTTGAAGCTTCCATTAAATGGTTAATTCTTTTTTGAACACTGTCTTGTAAATTGCATATATATACGATGTTTTATAATGAATAAAATCACACAATTTATTTTTAATGTAAAACATTATTGGTTATGGCAAATGAATGCTAAACATTTCTATCGCTAATTAAGTTACAGTGATTGACTAATCAATCAATAGATGCAATAAGATGCTGCTATTAGTATCCAAAGGGATATCGATTATGAGAACCACGATTACTAAAGTATAATCGTTGTTATGAAAAGGCACGAGCTATAGTAGCAAAGGCAGCAAATGATACATGACAACGATTATGTTAATAAGCAATACGGTGGGAACTTTGATAGAATAGTAATCAATACCAAATAATAGTCATGAAGGAAATCACTTACTAAGAGTTGTGCCCCATCAAATATGAAAAGGTGCGATCTGTTTAAGTTTGAAGAAATATGTCTCCTAACATCCAAAGGAGTTACCATTCAGTCTTGTAAGATATATAATGGTTATTGAATCCATTCTCACAACAGCATTGATTGTGTTTTTATATTGTTTCTTATTCCAGTTTGGAAGAGCTCAAAGTGAGCAGGCCGAAGGCCCAATATCATGTGCATGAAGCCAAGGATTATTCACATCAGACACAGCACTATATACCTTGCATAATATCATTTTCAGATCTGAAACAGCAGTAACCAATTGTGCATACTATATATTCCAAATCAGATACAGCCATCCATATTGCCATTGGAAAAATCAACTTCTAGTCCATTGCATATTTATATCGTCTTATTTCAAATAACAAGTAATTGTGCACCTACAGCAAATTGATATCAATTCAATGAATTCACTTAAGCATAATCTTAATCGTGTAAATCAGAGACAGCCATTGGCTTGATCATTATCATTTATCATATAATTGCATTCTTATTTCCAAATACATAAGTTTATTGTAAGAATCAGACATTAATTGTCCCATAATTCATATATTTTTCAATGAGGGACATTACAAGTGGTATCAAAGCATTACATTTTGTGTTTATATTACATTGTTCCTAAAATGGGACATTACATTAGGTATGCCTTTTGTAGGAATAGAGGATTCACCAAAGTTCCCATGGAATAGGTTAGTCAACTCATGCTCAATACACTTAGTATTTAAACTTTAAAAAGCCATAAGTTTATAACTTTTTCTCACCAAGATTTGCATTCGGGGCAAAGGGTCATGAAACTCGTACACAAAGAAGAGCAAGGTTAATAAAATAGATTTGTACTCACAATGCCTCTCATACAGTTGATAATACAAGCAAAAGAATTGATTATCAATGCAATTTCCCAATATAATGACCAATTAACCACTTAATTAAGTGCAATGCACTATAGAAATGATAGATTTGGACAATCAATGTTTCTAAATCTGAAAATAATATGCAATAACAATCAGATCTGAGCATATAAATCACAAATTATGCAATGCACAAGTCAGGTTCGCCAAAAAATGTAATGTTGGAAAATGGGATTCACTAGTTTAAACATGCAAGCGAGGAAATCAAACCCATTTACCACACATCACATTAAGGTTAAGGAATCCAATAGACTCAACCTCAAGACCTATTGGAACAGGGGGTTGAGCACAAATTGGATTCATTTCTTCTTGTTTGAGTTAAAATTGATTTTGAAAGTGTATAAATTAGGGTTAATTATGTAAAATTGACAGTGCTCAACATAATAATGCAATTTCAAAACAACTAAGCAGACATCAAGTACAGATCTGGAAATAAGAAGTAAAGAGGAAAATGTGTCCAAAAATTGAGCTCGAAAATGCAAGACAATGTAGCTAGGTGACCTAAGGCCTAATTGAGGATGTCGCGCAGGCGTTCGGTGTTGAGGGCCGAGCTCGTGATCGGGGGAGTTGCAGAGGCTACAGGGAGCACGGAAGGGTCTGCGCAGAGCGGGGGAGTCAAGGCAGTGCGAGGAGCAGCAGCAGGGGAAGGGAAGAGGAGCGATGGGCTACAGGGGGGCTCGGCCGCTTTTCCACACAGACAACGGATTCCAGCGGGGCTGGGGGCCACGGGTGGACATCCATCCCGGGAGAGTGAGGGAGGGGTGGATTTTTGGGGCTTTTTTTGATCTTTCGGGCCCCTTTGGGGTTTAGAGTGTCGTCCGCCTCAAGCTTTATGGCGAGATGATAGCGGAAGACATCGAATATTTCTCAAAACACTCGCTATATTGCAAGTTTTTGGGAATGAGGGTTTCTTTGCAGTTCTTGGAAAACTGGGCACTAAGGACTTGGGCTTTGGAGGGGGAAATGGAGATTATGCTACTGGCAAATAACTACTTCATGGTTACTTTTAACTCCATGGAGGATCGCAATAGGGTCTTCGAAGGTGGTCCGTATTTTTACAAACAGGTGGGGTTGTTCATCAAACCCTGGCATGTGGGGTTTAACCCCTCGGAGGAACTTCCGAATAGGGTTCCTGTGTGGGTCCATTTGCCACGTTTTCCTGTGGAATGCTGTCAGGAAGATGTGCTTCGGATGCTGGCCACTCTGCTTGGGAAGCCAGTGGGATCCTCTACGCAAACCCTGGGAAGAAAGGTAATGACCTTTGCGCGTATTTGTGTTGAAATTGATCTTAGTAAACCTTTGCCAGATGCCATAGATATGTGTGCAGGCTCTTATTCGTGGGTTCAGCAGTTAGATTATGAGACTTTACCTTTTCGTTGCCGGTTGTGTCATGAGTATGGTCATCTTCAACGTAAGTGTCCTAGATATAAACTGGTGGTGCGCCAACCTCAGCAGTTGGAACCGAGACAGGATAGGGCTGAAAAAGGGAAAGTTGCTATGTCAGTTGAGGTTGGGGGATCTGATGGTTTTGTACCAGTTAAGACTAAGAACAGGAACCGAAGACAAAAGAGGCCCTTTCAGGAGAGAAAGGAGGAGGACACTTTTAACAGATTTGAGACCTTGGATGACCTTTGCCATTAGGAAGTTAATCTGGGGTTAACCCCACTGGATCAAGGTGTGTTAGGGGGGGCTCCGGAAAAAGCACTTGAGGACCCCATCCAGGCCATGAGCAAATGGAGATGGATCATCCAATAGGGGCTCAGTTGGGACTCACTACTGGGGTGGAGGTGAATTTGGTTGAGGGGGAGGGATCTCCGAGTGCTTTGAAACTGGAACCGGCTGGGGCCAAAAGAAATAAGACCCCCGTTCATCTGGGTTTGCATCAGAAAGACATTAAGAAAAGTGCGTCAGAGAAGAGCTCAAAGGTTGGCAGAAAGAAGGATTTGGACAAAATCAAATTGATGGGGGAGAATTTGGTTGAGTTAGGGTCGATAAAGACTTTGGATTCTCACTTTTCCAATCCTCCAAAATGATTGTGCTTTCATGGAATGTGAGGGGCTTGAACAGCGGCCCCAGACAAAAAGTTGTTCGAGAATTAATTAGGAATCATTCGCCCAATGTCTTATTTCTGCAAGAAACTAAACTTACTGTGGAGAGTATGATGGGTCTGGTGCCGACGCTGTGGGCTCGAGGAGAGTGTCAGTGTGTTGGGGCAGTTGGGTCCTCTGGAGGGGTGGCCTGTCTTTGGAACCCCTTAAAGCTTCGCCCGGTTTGGTGGGTGGCCTCTCGGTCTTCGTTATCCGGTGTTATCTCTAGTCTCGAGACTGGAGAATTCATTTTGTTTTCCAATATCTATGCCCCTACTGATCTTCAGGGGAAGCAAATATTATGGTCTCATATTTCCTGTATGCGTAGGTTAGCCCCTTTACATCCGTGGATTATGGCAGGAGACTTCAATGCCATCCTTGAGCTAAGTGAGAAGAAGGGGGGGGTGATGCGGTTGGAACCCTCTTCTTTCCTTTTTCAGGATAATATTTCCTTGCTGCATCTTGTTGACATTAAACCTGGTAATGGCTTGTTCACCTGGAACAATAGGAGGGTGGGAGAGTATTGGATTGCTGAGAGGTTGGATCACTTCCTAGTTTCTAATTTTTGGATTGGCGGGGGGTGGTCCACCAGCTCGGAGATTCTTGACTGGAGAGGATCGGATCACTGGCCCATCAAGTTGGTTTCTTCTTCGGCTCGGGTTGCTCGCTCACCTCCTTTTAAATTCCAACTGATGTGGCTTCAGGATCTTTCTTTGCACGCTCTGGTAGCGGAGTGGTGGAGGAAAGGGAGGCCTGCCTTTGACACTGCCATGTACTCCTTTGCCAAGTAGCTGCAATTTGTTAAGTTTCAGCTCAAACAGTGGAACCGACAGGGCTTTGGGAACATTTTTCATGCCAAAAAAGCTGCTCTTCTTGTGCTGAATGGGATCACCAGCGAAATTAGAGAGCAAGGTTTGTCTGAGGACTTGCTCAAGGAGGAAGATAGGGCTGTCAAAGTGGTTGAGGAATGGGAGCTTACGGAAGAAATTTACTAGAAGCAGAGGGCTCGTATTAATTGGCTGAAGGAGGGGGACAGGAACACTGCTTTCTTCTTTAACTCAGTGAAAGCTAGAAGGCATGGAAACACCATCCCGGTTCTGGTTAATGACAAAGGCGAACAGTGCTTATCCTTGCAGGCGACATCTAGGGAGGCGTCTCAGTATTTCCGGACCCTTTTCAGGGAGGACTCGCAGGGGGAAATGGGAGAGGAGAACCAGGTTCTCGCCTGCATTCCCTCTCTGGTCACGGGGGAGATGAATGAGCAGCTTTTGTGTCCTATTTTGTTGGAAGAGCTTGAGAGGATTGTCTTCCACATGAGGAAAGGAAAAGCTACTGGTCCGGATGGGTTCCCAATAGAATTCTTTCAAGAATTTTGGGATGTTGTCAAGCTGGATTTACTGGAGGTGGTGTAGGAGTCCCAGAGGAATAAGCAGATGCTTCGGGCGTTGAATGCGACTTTCATTGCTCTTATCCCCAAGTGTGAGGGGGCTGACTGGCTAGGCCAGTTCCGACCCATCTCTCTCTGCAATGTGATTTATAAGATCATCTCTAAGTTGATAGCGGATAGATTGAAGAAGTGCCTGGGGATTGTTATCTCTGAGGAGCAGAGTGGGTTTGTGGAAGGGCGCCAAATCTTGGATGGGGTGGTCATTGCCACGGAGACCATTCACTCTATGGCAACTTCCAGGGAAAAAGCTATGTTTATCAAGCTGGACATGGCTAAGGCGTACGACAGAGTTCGGTGGTCCTTCCTCCAGAAGATCCTCAAGGAGTTTGGTTTTGCTGATGAGTGGATTCAGTGGGTTATGAGCTATGTTACGACTACTTCCTTCTCTGTGCTCATCAATGGTGATCATATTGAGCTATTTGGTGCTTCTAGGGGTCTCCGTCAGGGGGACCCCCTCTCCCCTTATCTTTTCATTCTTTTGGCTGAAGGTTTGGGGAGGCTAATTAAGCATAATGTGGGTCTGGGGATGATTCAAGGCTGGAGATGGGGTAATGACTTGCAGCCGCAGTCTCATCTGCAATTTGTGGATGAAACGGCTCTTATGGGGATGGCTCGGATCAGAGAAGCTAATAATCTGTGTAGGGTCTTGGATGTTTATCTTGTGGCGTCAGGCCAGATGATCAATGAGGATAAATCCTCTATCCTCTTCTTCAACACTCTGAAAGCTATTCAACGGAGGATTGCTCTTATCTTGAGATTCCAGGTTGGCTCCCTGCCGTTGATTTATTTGGGCATCCCTATCTCTCCTAGTAACCCTCCTAGGACGTCTTGGCAGGGTATTTTGGATAAATTCCGCTCAAAAGTTGAACATTGGACTCATAGATGGCTATCCTTTGCTGGGAGGGTTCAATTGATTCAGTCGGTGGTTCAGGCTCTTCCGATCTATCGGTGTATGCTTCATGTGGCTCCTAAGTGGTTCTTGAAGAGTCTGGACTCTCTAACTAGGCAATTCTTATGGGCAGGCAATCTTTCCTCTTCAAAATGGAGTCTTGTCAATTGGGACTTGGTTTGTAGCCCGAAGCAATCCGGGGGGCTTGGTTTAAGGCAGTCTATTCCTTTTGGGGAGGCGTTGGCGGCTAAATTGTATTGGAGGTGGTGTGTGGAGCAGGATCGGGGATGGGCCAGGATTTTGGCCAACAAATATATGCAGAGGGTTCCGCTGGAGGAAATCCCTAGATATCCGCTTGAGGGAAAGGGCTCTTCGATCTGGTATACTCTCAAGAGGGGGGCTTCTCTCATTAAGGCAGGGCTCTTTTGGATTTGCAGGAGGGGGGAAGAGGTCCTTTTCTGGAATGACTCTTGGGATGGCTACCCTCCCATTCTTGATCAGTTCCCTAACCTTAGGAATCTGTGCCAGAGATTTTTGGAGGTTGGATAGTCAAGGGTGAGTGACTTCAAGGCTGCTTATAGGTGTGGACATCTGGAGTTGGAGAGGTGGAAGTTTCTTGATGAGTGGCCGGTTGCTGGGACGGAGGAAGAGTGTGCAGAGTTGCAGGGCATTTTGGCAAGTAGACACTATAGCTCCCTCAAGGGTAGGGATGGGCTGGCTTGGTCTCCCAATCCTAAGGGCATGTTTACGGTGGCTGGTGGATACCAGAAATTGTTGTACCGAAGACTTGAGGGAAGAGAGGTGAACTGGTGGAAACAGGTGTGGAGTAATGAGTCTTGGCCGAAGTGTAACTGCTTCGCTTGGACTTTGGCTTTGAATAGATGTCTAACCTGGGACAATATCCGCAAGCGGGGATTTATGGGGCCCTCTATCTATGTGTTGTGCGGTAATGGGGAGGAAGATTCCTCACACCTGTTCTTCAGATGTCCCTTCTCTCAGCTGATTTGGCATTATTGGTGGGGGGTGTGGAAGCATCCTTGTATCCATGCGGATTCTCTAGTAGAGTTCTGGAGCAGTTTGGGCAAACCTCCTATCCTATCCTCCTTCCTTCAGACTGTCTGGTATGTTGGGCCTATCTTCATTCTGTGGTAGATATGGCTCGAGAGGAACAGGAGAATCTTTCGTGAGGTCAGATTGTTAGTTCAGCAAGTTTGGAATAGAATCATTGCAATGATTTGGGAGACGGTGGAAGCGAAATGTGAGGTCAATTTTCCTTTGGGTAGGGATGAGACTGATATTGTGAGTAGGCTTGGTCTGCAGGAGTTGTCTCCGGCCTCAGCTTGTATCAGGCGAGGTAGACGGGCCATGAGGAAGGTGCAAAGGATGGGAAGATGGATACCCCCTCAGGATGAGTTTATCAAGATTAATACCGATGGCTCGTCTAGGGGTAACCCAAGCCCTATTGGAGTTGGTGGTGTTGGCAGGAATAGCATGGGGGAGGTTGTTTTCCTCTTTTCCAGTGTTCCACGGCCGTTGAGGACGGGGAGACGGGGGGACGCGGGGATGGGTTTCAAGGACGGGGGGACAAAGGGAAAAAGTTGCGGGGACGGGTTTCGGAGACAGGGGGACTTGGGCCTGGGGAGGGGGAAACGCGTTTCCGTGGAACACTGCTCTTTTCAGTGCATAAAGGGTGGCAGTCTAATAACTTTATGGAGGGATTGGCAATTCTCTATGCCCTTGAACGGGCTTGGGAACTGGGTCGTAGGAAGGTGATTTGTGAATTGGACTCACAGATTGTTGTTAACTTGTTGACAGAGCAGAAGGTGAGTGGGATTCAGTGGCAATTGGCATGGATTGTTCAGCAGATTCTCCAAATTAGTTCTTTAATGGAATAGGTCTCTTTCATCCACATCCCCCAGGAATGGAATAAAGTTGCTGATTGTTTGGCCAAGTGGGCCTTGGAGCATGGTAGTGATTGGAAAGTTGAAGGTTGGGAGCATCTCTCCGAAGATTATTGTCAAGACTTGCAGAAGATTTTTACTGAGGACATGGTTGGGTATGAAGTTGGATGATCTGGGGATGGGTTGGTGGTTCTTTCCTGGAGCTTTGGGGCTCTGGGTCTCTATGTAATTCTTGTATCTGATTTTCAAATAAAGTTTTTACCCCTTTTATTCAAAAAAAAATGTAGCTAGGTGACCTTGTCCTGAAGTCATCAAATGCAGATATCAAAAACAGCATCGGGGCACAGAATTAACACTCTTTCAGGACAACAGCATAATTCAAATTTAAAATGGCCAGAGCATAACTCTCTTTCAGGACAACAGCATGTTCTATGGCAATACAAATGTTAAACCTCTGCTTTCGAGGATTGACAGTAATAATAAATTCAAATGAAAAATAAATGCCTCACACAAAAGCTTGGTGTGGCCTTTTGGTGTGACTGTGGATTTACTATTACAAGTAAAATGGCTGGTGTTCAATTCATATGCAGAACAATAGCATGTCCAACGCCAATAAAAATGTTAAATCCCGGATTTCAACCTCAATACGGCATTTTTGGTGTGGATTTACTTGTGCAGTCACATTTGAAAGTCACAAGAGCGGTATTCAATCCCCTCTCAAGGCACTAATATGTTCTAAATTGTAGTGCCAATACAAATTTGCAATCAAAGCTAACAATAATAAACAATTCACATGAACATCAACGCCTTGCACAAAAAACCTCGGTGTGGCTTTCCAGTGTAGATTTCTGATCACGGATTAAAAATGACCCATGTGGACAGAGAACAATCAATTGCAGTTGCCGAAAATGCCTAAACATAGACACAACATCGAAATCCATTCCGTGCACCAGCATTATTCAACTCCCTGGATCTTTCGAATTTAAATACGCCACTAAACATATAAAATAACAGAAACAGATAAACCCTTACCTGTTTTTATTTCTACTGAAATCCAATTAATAATGTAATTGCCCGAATCTTCAGTCAATTCCTAGTCATCAAATACATATAGACCTGCTCATTATTTGTGTCTATTTTTTAATCTATACTGCTTCTATTCTAATGAATTATAACTAGACTTATACTAGCAATGTCTTTGAACCGGTTAAATTTAGAATTTGAAAAAAGGAAGAAAAAGAGAGAAATGCTAACCCTATGAATTGTGTAAAGTGTACGCTGAAAATTACTCACCTGCAATGTGAAGAATTTAACATACTGCACAGTATAAAGACCAAAACGGCCGGGAATGTCAGAGGCATGATGTCAAATTCGTCTGTCTGTTTCAAAGGTTTCAAATTAGGTTTTCCCAGATTTTATAATTGTAAATTTTCAATTGCTTTTTTTCCTTACCTTCTGTCAAAAGTTTTAACAAACAAAAATTAAAATGGATTTTATATTTTTATCAAGCGATTAAAAAAATATACATTTTAATACAATTTAAAAAAATTAAGCTAATTCAAATTTTAAGAATTTAAAAAAATAAAAAAATAAAAAATTTAAATTAAATTAAATTAAAGTAAATAACTAAAATATTGGTCACTTAAGTTCAAGTTGAAACATCAAGACTTTAAATTTGTTGATTTCATAGTTTGATACATTAAGAGAAATATTATAATTTTATTTTTGATATGAAATTAGAAAAAAAAAAGTTAATTAAAATTTTAAAATTATTTAAAAATTAAAAAAATGTTTAAAAAATATTTTAATTCAAATTAAATTGAAGTAAAATAACTAACTTAAATTAAATCAAATAATTAAATAAAAAATAAGTTAAATAACTAATTTTTTTTGAAAACATGCATTTTCACTCATTTCTTTCAGTTTAATTTTTAGTTCTATTTGAATATGGATCTATTTATTTAACAAAGATCAAGGTATGTGTTTGGGTGAGAATAGAGGTGATTTTGATTTTAAATTTACAAATAAGAATGTAGCTTCTTTAGAAAGGATTATTACACTTACTATATTTTTCAAATTGTTGGAGGATAATGTTTTTATGACTTGGTGGTCTTTATTAATACCATGCTCTTTGAGAAAAGACTAGTGAGTATTTAAGGGTGAAGCAATTAGAATGCTAATTGTAAATGAATAATAAAAATAAAATCTCAGACTCGTCATACATTGCAATTGGTAATATAATTTACTAGAATCTTCAAATATCAAAAATCATTGAGCATATACATTAGGTAGTTTTTCAGTATACTATTCAATTAATAGAAATTGCTTAAAAATAGCACAAAAATAGATTATTGGCTGATTTTTTTTAACTTAAAAAATTATACTATTTAATTTGATTGGGACATGCATAAAGATATTATATTTAATTTTATATTTAATGGCTAACCTTAAGTTAGTTGGTCATTTTTATTTTTTGGGTGGTTTGCCCCATGTTTGTTGTTTTTGTCCCTAGTGAGATGATGTTTGATGTGGTTGCTAATGGTTTAAAACCTTAGTGTTGTTTGTTCTTTATTGTTGTCTTTGCAACTTCTAGATGAAATTTAATTAATGTGTTACATCATTAGGTTAGGGTTAGGGCTAGTATTAATATTATAGAATAAAGTTTGGGATCAAGTTGACAATTAGTATTAAGGTTAAACTAGGGTTAGTTCAAGGTTAATAAGATTAAAATTAGAATAAAGGTTGTCATTACAATTAGGGCTAGTGTTGAGTTAAGGTTATGTTAAGGCTAGGATTAAATAGGATTAGGTATCCATTAGGATCATGGAACAAATCTCTTTGAGTTGGGGTTAGGAGTAGGGTTAAATTATGATTATTGTTAGGGTTATATTATGAATAAAGTTTCAATAGCATTAGGATTAATATTAGATTGGGGTTAAGGTTAAGGTCAAAATTCAATTAGGAATAGGGTTAATGCTAGATTAGGGTTAAATTAAGGGAAAATAATTCAGTTACAATTCGAGTCGAATCGGGGTTATGGCTAGGGTTTAATTGGGGTTATAGTTAAAATTAGGGTTTGAGTTAAATTGAGGTTAGGATTAATGTTAGGCTATGGTTTAGATAAGGTTGACATTAGGATTCAACTAGGATTAGATTCAATGTTAGAGTAGGGTTAAAGTTAGGGTTACAATTAGAATTAGAGATAGGGTTAGGATAAAATTAGGGTGAGGTTTCAATAAGGGTTATGCGTAAGATTAAGGTTAGTTTTCAACTGGAGTTGTGGCTTAATAAGTGTTAAAGTTAAGAATTCATTTAAATTAGGATTAGCATTCAATTAATGTTATCAATAGAGTTTAATTATTGGTAGGGTTTAATTAGTGTAAGAGAGGATTATGAGTCAATTAAGTTAGCATTTAAGTTAAGGTTCAAATAGGGTTAATGTTATAGTTTAATTAGGGTTAAGGTTAGATTCAAAATTAGAAATAAGAGTTTCAAATAGGGTTAGGGTTTAATTAGGGTTTAAAGAGAAATATTCAAGTTAGGGTCAGAATTAAAATAAAGTTAGGGTTAAGGCTTAATTATGATTATGGTTTGAATATTAATAGAGTCAATATTAGATTAGTAAAGTTAGGGTTAGGATACTGTTAGATTAGGGTTTAATAAGAGTTAGGGCTAGGGTTTAATTAGGGTTAGGGTAAAATTATGGTTAGGGTTTAAATAGGGTGAAGATTAGAGATAAATTATTGTTAGGGTTAATGTTAGATTAGGTTTTAAATAGGGTTAGCATTAGGGGTCAATTAAGGTTAGATTTAATGTTAAATTAGGGTTGAAGTTAGGTTTAGAATTGGAATTAAAGATAGGATTAGAGTTAAAGATGAATTAGCACTGGGATTAATGTTACATTAGGGTTTAAATAAGGTTAGTGTCTAGATTCAATTGGGATTAGATTTAATATTAGATAAGGGTTGAGGTCAAGTTTAGAGTTAGAATTAGAGATACGATTAGGGTTAGATTTCAATAAGGATTAACTTTACAACATTCTTTTTTTTAGAAAAAATAAATATTCACATATATTAAATGTTAGGGGCTTAGTTGCCCCTAACAAAAGACGCTTGGTCAAAAGGACCATGACCAAGCTTGCGGCTGATATTTTTTTGCTGCAAGAAACTAAGCTAAATTTAGAGAAAGCTTTGGAATTTAAAAAAATTTGCTATTACTGGGATGGTATGTTTCAGGAGGCACGAGGCTCGGCAGGGGGACTTGGGATAATGTGGAACCTGTCACGCATCAAGGTATGTATTATCGCTTCCCATGAGTTTTGGATGGCATGTTCTGTTAGATGTAACAAGTCAAATCTGTGCTTCCCAATGTTCAACATCTATGGACCAACCAAAACAGAAGACAAGCGTAAGGTGTGGTGTGAGGTGTCGGAACTGGTTCTTAGATTGGATTTTGGGAAAGTTGTCATGGCAGGGGATTTCAATGCAATTCTTTGTCTAGAGGATAAAAGGGGTGGTTTAAGGAAGCCTTCTAAGGTGGCGAAAGACTTTAGGGATTTTGTTACCAATTGTAAAGTGGTTGATATCATCCCCAAGAATGGGTCCTTTACTTGGAATGACAGAAGGCGAGATTTTGCGAATATTGTTGAAAGACTGGACAGGTTCTTTGTAGGGGAATGGTGGTTGTTAATTCACCATTCCATCTATTCTGCTATTGAACCCCAAAGTGGGTCGGATCATTATCCTATATCACTAAACATAGGACAAGACACTGAGCAGCATAAGAATTATTTCAAATTTCTTAGTATGTGGTGGCTGGACCCGGCACTTGTCAGTCATATTAAAAGCTGGTGGATTGAAAGTAATGTTTTCTCTGGTTCCCCTAGTTTTAAATTCACCAAAAGGTTACAATTCGTCAAAAGGAGATTAAAGGAATGGAACCGAACCTCCTTCAAAAACGTCTTCGCAAAAAAATCTAGGATTGAAGAAGAATTAGAAGTAGTCAACTCATTAGTAATGGCCCGTGGAATGACAAATGTGGAATTCGAAGCTAAAAAATTCCTTAAGAATCAGTATTCTGAGATTCTACGGAGAGAAGAATTGTACTGGAGGGACAAGGCGAGGGAGCATTGGGTAGCTGAGGGTGATATGAACACCAAATTTTTCCATGCCTCTGTAAAGGCAAGAAAATGCGCCAATAGAATTTGTTCGATCCAAGACATGAATAACTCCTGGGTCCATACTCCTAAAGAAATAGAACAAGTAGCTCTAGATTACTTCATGAGGCTATTGGGAGACGGTAGGGCGGTTGAGTCCACCTCTTTCCCAACTTTAGACGATATTATACACCCGATTTTATCTGATGAGGATGGAAAGATGTTGATGGCCCCTTTTACCTTAGATGAGGTTAAATCAGCCACCTTTGCGTTACACCCGAACAAGGTGCTTGGTCCGAATGGTTTAAACGCTGAGTTCTTTCAAAGATGTTGGAACTTTATGGGAGTTGATATATGGAGGGTGGTCGAAGACTTCAGGAAGGGTAGAAAATTTGTCAAAGAGATAAATCATACCCTGATATACCTTATTCCAAAAAAAGCGGAGTGCGCTACTATGAAGGATTTTCGACCGATATCTCTATGCAACACTCTGTACAAGATCATATCCAAAGCTATGGCAGAGAGACTTAAATCTTTGCTCCCAAAGCTGATTTCGGAACATCAGAATGGTTTTACCCTAGGAAGGGAGATAGCCAACAGTATCATCCTAGTTTCAGAGGTCATTCACACCATGCATAAAGAAAAGATGGGAGGAATGGCAGTTAAGTTGGACGTGGAAAAAGCATATGACCAGGTTGTATGGAAGTTTCGTCTATGTGTACTTGAAAAATTTGGTTTTCCCCCCCAATGGATCGCTTGCATTAAGTTTTGTATCTCTTTGGTCAACTTCTCTCTGTTGGTTAATGGGAATGTTTATGGTTTTTTTCCTGCCACTAACGGCCTGAGACAAGGTGACCCCCCCTCCCCTTCAATTTTCATCATTATGGCAAAAGTTTTAGGAAGATTAATTCAGAAAAAACACTCGCAAGGGATATGGAAAGGCGTCTATATCCATGAACAACTAACTGCCATCACACATTCTCAATTTGCAGACGACGCGGTGGTTTTGGGGGAGGCTACTGTGGCGGAAGCTAGATGCGTACTGGAAACTTTAAGCCAGTATTCAGAACTTTCGGGCCAAGTAATGAACAGGGATAAGTCACAACTTTTTTTCTTTAACACCTACAGACAAACGCAAACAAGAATCTCGAGTATCCTGGGGATCAAAATAGAGGAACTTCCTATGAAATATTTGGGCATTAAAATCGACAAGGGATGTCGTCAAACTCACATGTGGGAGGATGTGAAACAATCCTATGTGGCCAAATCACCACAATGGAAGAATAGATGGTTATCACAGGTTGGGCGTCTCACAATGATTCGATCAGTTCTGTCAGCTATTCCAATCTATAGCATGTCATGCTTTAGAATGCCACAGGCGATCGGGAAGAACTTAGATAACATGTTGAGAAAATTTGTGTGGGAAGGGGCTAAAGATGCTAGCAGAATTCCCCTCATCAACTGGGAAATGATGTGTTATAATAAAGAATCGGGGGGGCTGGATTAAGGAAAATGGATCTCCAAAACATTGCCCTTGGTGCAAAACTCTCCTGGAAGATGTATCGAGAACCCCAAAAACTCTGGTGTAAAATCTTTCAAAAGAAGTATCTTGACACGGATCAGCCGGATAGAATCCTTACAGAGGCAAATGTTGACAAAGGCTCTACCTCTTGGAATTTTCTATGGGATTGTAGATCTGTGATAACTGACCACATCTCTTGGCATATTGGGTGAGGGAACAGAGCAAAATTCTGGGAGGATTCATGGGAGGGAGAACTAGCGTTAAACGAATTATTTGTGGATCAGGATTGGATCAATTTAATAAAAGACAGGTACAGTTCTTATGTTGAGGACTATTTTGACACTGACCCCTCTAATAGTAATATCAGAAATTGGAAACAGGTGGACATTGGATGTCAGGTACTTTGCAATCAGCTAAGATCCATACTTATCAGAATAAATATTCATGTGTCCAACGAAGATGATAGTATCTTCTGGTGTGGTTCGAAGTCAAGTGAATATTGTGTGAAATTGGGATATAAGGTCCAAAGGGCAATAGGCCCGTATACTGATTGGCCATCTAAACTATGCTGGCACAATAGACTTCTCCCCAAAGCTGGCACTTTTCTATGGATCGCTCTTCATAACAGAATCCTCACAGGGGAAAGGCTCAAAATCATAGGCATTTTTGGCCCAAGCATATGTGTCATATGTATGAATGCGGAAGAGTCGGTTGATCATCTACTTTATACTTGCCCAATGGCAGAGGCCTGTTGGAACTGGTTTTTAGAGAAAATAAACTACACTACCGTTAGGAATTTGAAACTAAAGGATTTCCTTGCCTCATGGCCTTCGAATAGATCTTCTATGTGGAGTGACATTTGGACTACAGGCCCATCAATGATAGCTTGGCATTTATGGAAGGAAAGGAATAGGAGAATTTTTAAAGATAAATGCCTTCTAGTGGACAGACTCATCGACTGTATCAAAGTGTCCATAGAAGAAATGATCAATGGGAAGCAGAGAAAGCAGATCCAACACTATAATGAATGGGACAAAAGTATGGAGAAAAATTGGCTCCTGGTCACCTCTACTCAGTTGCCAAAGCTATCGGTCAAGAAAGGTAATAGAAAATATATCAGATGGAAGGCACCCCCCGTGGGATGGCTGAAGTTGAATTTTGATGGTGCATGTCGTGGTAATCTCGGGGTTTCTGGATTTGGGGATGTTATTCGTAATAGTGAAGGTAAGTTATTATCGGGCAGTTATGGGGCCTTGGGGGTGGCCACGAATAATGAAGCAGAAATTCGGGCCCTCTTAGAAGGCCTTAAACTATGCATTACCAATAAAATGACCAAGATAGTCATTGAAGGGGACTCCTTAGTTATTATTCAAGGTATTATCAAAAGGGGATTCCAGAGTAGGAACCTAAACAAATGGGTCTCGTGCATATCTTGACTTCTTAATGATATCGACCATTATGAAATTACTCACACATATAGAGAGGGCAACCAGGTGGCGGACTGTGTTGCCAATTTGGGCACTGACATCCCTCATGGTACTGTCACTTTTGATATACACTCAGTCTCAGAACCAATCCGGGATCTAATCAAAGCAGATCACGCTCAGTAATATTTCTCCGACGGTTTCAGTTTTGGCGGCGGGATAGGACACTATTGGTATTCAGGGTCTGTTTTCGATCATTGCACCCTAAGGGCTGTGGGAGATACAACCAAGTGGTCTGAAAACATAATAGATCTGTAAACAACTCTAACACTTTATGATCTCTTGGTCTCTTGATAGATTCTACAATCCTCATTGAGGGGAGTGCGGTCTAGAGGAAGCTTCTAGATTGGGATGTTTACTACTATTTAAGTGGTCGCTCTCTGTATGCTTCCACATCTGAATTGTCTTTTCTGAGTAGGAACTGTGGAAATATGGCCTTCTTTGGAAGCATCTCGTGTGTTAACTGTGAGGAGGACCTGAGGGGGCAGCTGCAGAATTTGTTTTTCACAGTGGATGCAGCCTATGACGCCATGGAGGGATTGATTGGTGTGGCCCTCAATCACCAAAGGCACTGGTGCGACTCAAAGGTCCTTGAAGCCATGTTAATCCCGGTAGTGGATGTACTGGAGTCAAGTGAAATAATGGTTGGGCTTCTCGGCGGGTTTGTTAAACCTTTGTTGGTGGATGCAATGGCTAACTGTATTCTAAGTTTACCATCTGATCAAAGATTAAGCATCCTAAAATTTTATTTCCAGATGGAAAACTACCTGCCATCGGACAGCTCGAAAGAGGGGTCGTCGGAGGGGGATGGGGAGGAGTCGGACAACGACAGGCACAACCATGCTATGCAAAAATATCTGGCGAAGATGGAAGAGCGAGAAAAAATGAGAATCTTCAGCGAGAATGCATGGGAGGTGTTTCGCTGCGCAGTTTTGAACGCAAACTTGGAACCCTTCAGGAGAGTTACCCGTTCAGAGGAGTGGTGGTTGTCTGACCAATCGACCAACAATGTCATCCATGTTGGTGAATGTACTTCTGTTATTCTACAAGCCCTGCATGGCAATTAGTAGTAGATAGGCTTACAAGGAATGGAATATGCCATTTTTAACTCGGCATTTTATGTAATCTTTTTAAATATTAAAATAGGGCACTATCCCCATACTTGATAGCACTTACCCAAAAAAAATAAAAAATAATAATTATATTATTATAAATCAAATTAAAAATATTTATATTTTGAATTTTCTCCAAGTAGTCTAAAGCATTTATTGAACCATTTCACGTCAATCTCATTATAATAAACTCTTTACTATTATTTACGAATATTAAATATTTTCAAATTTGATATCTTTCATTGTGCTTTACTTAGATTTTTTAAAATATAGGTGTGTTAGTTTAAACTCAATTTTCAACACTCACATATGGATGTCAAAACGTTCGTAAATAAAAACTAAAAGCATTTAATTTAACATGCTTGTGAGTGTCAATGAAATTAAGTTAAACAACTAAAATTAAATTAAATAATTTAAATTAAGTGTAGGTCATTTAAACTCAATTTCATAATAAAATTTAAGAATTAAAAAATTATAGAAAATGACTTCTTTTTTATAGGTAAAAGCTATAATATCATATTAATAATAATGAAAAATTACATTATCTTTTACAAAATTGTGTCGCAAATCCCATTCACCAAGAGCAACACTAGTTCTATAGTATCTATCACAACCATGCATCCATTCTATTCTAGCATACTATACAAACTTTATATATAATCACATATATACATGCCTTACTAAACTACTCATAGCTTTAGGAATTAGATCTGTCCATGGCAAAACATTATAAAGTTCCACTACTAAAACCACCCATTTATCCACAAAGACATTCAAAAGACCTCTTATTGGATATGGGATTCACCCTTAGGCATTCCCCTGTTGACCTAATAGTCTTCCTTTTCTAAAACGTTGCTTTTTCTTACTCTTCTTTGGAGCATCACCTTCCTAATCCTGCAGTTCCACCTCTCTGTTCCTCAAGTATTTTTTGATATTTCTCCATCCATTAAGAGCTTTAGCTTCATGATCATCAACAACACCCCACACAAAAAAGGTCCTTAGAGGTGGCTCGACTTCTGCAACATGAATCCACTCCTTGCTCTTCATGATGAAGCCCTCACCAAGCTAATCCATGGCTAGGAAGGTGCTCAACCCTTCCTTCCACCCCTCTTTGATGCACTCCCTCATAACCCATTTGGCATCCTCCATAAGCCAAGTTCCAGACACCATGCATGAAATATTGAAGCAACATTTATGTTTGTGTGAAATTTAAAAGTTGACTTCATATATGCCTCCCCCAAAAACACATTCACCATTCTCGAGAATTTTCGGTCTTCCATTTTAAAAATGTGGCACATCCTCTCCTCAGCAATTACTCCTTTGAAGGCGCTTTTCTATTTGGCCACTCCGAGAGAGAAGTTGGCTTCTATTTTTTATCCTTTCAACTCGCTACCCTATTCTAGTTTCTTTTTTTTTTGTCTCAAATATATGCGTTTCTAATAAATATAACTCCCACTTTCTCATGCTCCTTTCACAATGTTGTGTTTGGTCAACAATCTCAAGTGGGAAGCTCGAGGGTATGTGGTTTGATGACATCCTCGACCTGCAAACACATGAGATGATCAAAATACCCACCCGTCTCTACTTACCTCCATCCCATCAATTGTACTTTCTTCCTCATCTTTGATTTCAAATGGAATTAAGCTTACATCTTCCCTCTATTCTATTTGGTTGTTATAATTTAAACATCCCCAATTCGATGCTCTATCTGCTATCATGTTCCCTTCCCTTCTTACATGTGAAATTTTAAAAATTTGAAAGCTTTTTAATTGTTCTATTTTTTTTAAATAAAGGGGTAAAAACTTTATTGCAAATCAGAATCAAAAATTATAAAAGAGAACCAGAGTCTCAAAGCCCTAGGAGGGAACCACAAGCCCAACCCAAGATCAGTAAAAATCTTAGGCAGGTGTTGACAGTAATCCAAGGAGAGTTTCTCCCAACCATCAACTTTCCTATCATCATCATGTTCTGAGGCCCACTTAGGCAAACAATCAGCTTCTCTATTCCATTCACGAGGAATGTGGATGAACGACACCTTCTCCATCATAGAACTAATTTGAAGAATCTGGTGAACGATCCCTGCCAACTGCCAATGAATCCCACTCACCTTCTATACAATCATCAGATTAACAATTATTTGCGAATGTGATTCGCAGATAACCTTCTGCCACCCCAGCTCCAAGGCACGCTCCAGGGAATAGAAAATTGCTAATCCCTCCATAAAGTTATTAGATTGCCGCTCTTTATGCACCAAGAAGAAGAACACCACCTCCCCCCTACTATCCCTACCAACACTGCCAATCCTAGCAGGGCCCAAATTACCCTTAGAGGAGCCATCAGTGTTAATCTTGATGGACTCATCCTGAGAGGACATCCACCTTCCCACCCTTTGAACCTTCTTCATAGCTCGTCTACCTCTCCTGACACAAGCTGAGGCGGGAGGCATCTCCTACAGACCCAACCTACTCACAATATCAGCCTCACCTCTATCTAGAGGAAAATTCACCTCACATTTAGCTTCCACCATCTCTCGAATCATACCAATGATTCTATTCCACACTTGTTGAACTAACAATATGACCTGCCTAAAGATCCTTCTATTCCTCTCTAGACAGATCTGCCACAGTATGAAAATGGGCCCAATAAACTAGACAGTTTGGAGAAAAGAGGACAAAATAGGAGGCCTGTCCAAATTGCTCCAAAACTCCACCAAAGAATCCAAGTGAACACAAGGATGCTTCCACACCCCCCACTAGTAATGTAAAATTAGCAGCGAGAAAGGGCATCTGAAGAACAGGTGTGAGGAATCCTCCTCCCCATTACCACATAAAACATAGATGGAAGGCCCAAGGAATCCCCGCTTGCGAAGATTGTCCCAAGTTAGACATCTATTCAAAGCCAAAGTCTAAGCGAAACAGTTACACTTCGCCCAGGAAAAATTATTCCACACATGTTTCCACCAAAGCACCTCCCTCCCCTCCAATCTTTGGGACAACAGCTCCTGGTACCCACTAGCCACTGTGAATATGCCCTTGGGATTCAAGGACCAAGCAAGTCTATCCCTACCCTAAAGGGAGCTACAATGTCTACTTGCCAAAATGCCATACAACTCAACACACTCTTTATCCATACCAGCAATCGACCATTCATTAGGAGCCTTCCACTGCTCCAACTCTGAATGCCCACACCTATAAACAGCCTTAAAGTCACTCACCCTAGACCACCCTACCTCCAAGAACCTATGACAAAGATTCCCAAGGTTGGGAAACTGATCCAAGATGGGAGGATATCCATCCCAAGAGTCGAACCAGAAAAGCACCTCTTCCCCCCTCTTACATATCCAAACAAGTCCTTCCTTTATAAGAGAAGCCCCTTTCTTGAGAGTACTCCAAATCGATGACCCTTTTCCCTCAAGCAGATATTTTGGGATTTCCTCCTTCGGGATCCTCTGCATATATTTGCAGGCCAAAATCCTAGCCTGCCCTTGGTCCTGTTCAACACACCACCTCCAATACAATTTAGTCGTCAAAGCCTCCCCAAATAAAATAGATTGCCTTAAACCAAGCCCACCCGACTGCTTCGGGCTACACACCAAGTCCCAATTGATAAGACACCATTTGTAGGAGGACCGGTTGCCTGCCCATAAGAATTGCCTTGCCAGAGAATCCAATCCCTTCAAGAACCACTTAGGGGCCACTTGGAGCATACACAAATAAATCAGAAGAGCCTGAACCACCAACTGGATCAGTTGAACCCTCCCAGCAAAGGATAACCATTTGTGTGTCCAATGCTCAACCTTCAAGTGAAATTTGTCCAAGATACCCTGCCACGAATCCCTGGGAGGATTACCAATAGAAATAGGAATACCTAGGTAAGTCAAGGGAAGAGAACCGACGTGGAGTCTCAGGATATGAGAAATCATCCTCTGAATAGATCCAGGTGTGTTGAAGAAGAGAATGGAAGATTTATCCTCATTGATCAATTGGCCTAAAGCGACAAGATAAACATCCAAAACTTTACGCAAATTCAAAGCTTTTCTAATCCGAGCTAATCCCATCAGGGTCGTGTCATCGACAAACTACAAATGGGACTGAGGATGCAAGTCATTTCCCCAACTGCAACCTTGAATAATACCCAGATCCATATTATGCTTAATCAACCTCCCCAGACCCTCAGCCAGAAGAATGAGTAAGTATGGGGAGAGGGGGTCCCCCTGGCGAAGACCCCTAGATGCACCAAACAACTCAATATGATCTCCATTAATTAGCATAGAGAAGGAGGTAGACGTAACACAATTCATTACCCATTGAATTCATTCATCAGCAAAGCCAAAGGCCCTAAGGATCTTCTGGAGAAAGGACAAACGAACTCTATCATAAGCCTTAGCCATATCCATCTTAATAAACATAGCTTTTTCCTTGGAAGTCGTCATAGAATGAATGGTCTCAATAGCAATGACCACACCATCCAGGATTTGGCGCCCTTCCACAAACCCACTCTGCTCCTCTGAGATGACATCCCCAAGCCAGATCTTCAATCTCTCTGCAATCAACTTAGAAATGATTTTATAGATCACATTACAAAGAGAGATAGGGCAAAACAGGCCTAACCGGTCAGCCCCATCACACTTGGGGATTAGTGCAATGAAAGTCACATTCAAAGCACAAAGCATCTGCTTATTCCTCTGGGACTCTTGGACCACCTCCAAAAAGTCCAATTTGATAATATCCCATAAATCTTGAAAGAACTCAACCAGAAACCCATTTGGACTAGGGGCTTTTCCTTTCCTCGTGTATAAAACAATCCTCTCAAGTTCTTCCAACAAAATATGACCCATAAGTTGTTCATTTATCTCCCTAGTAACTAGAGAAGGAATATAAGAAAGAACTTGATTCTCCTCTTCTGATATCCCCTGAATATCCTTGCTAAAGAGGGACCGAAAATACTGTAAAGACTCCCTAGAGATCTCCTGCAAGGATAAACACTGCTCACCTCTATCATTGACCATAACAGGAATAGAATTACCATGTCTTCTTGCTTTCACTGAATTGAAGAAGAACACAGTATTCTTGTCCCCTACTTGAAGCCAATCAATACGAGCTCTCTGTTTCTAATAGATTTCCTCCCTAAGCTCCCATTCCTCTAAAGCCTTGATTGTCCTGTCTTCCTCCCTAAGAAAGGCTTTAGACAAACCATGCTCTCTTATTTCCCTGGTAATGCAATTCAACACGATTTGAGCAACTTTCTTAGCATGAAAAATATTCCCGAAACATTGGCGGTTCCACCGTTTAAGTTGAACCTTAACAAATTGCAGCTGCTTGGCAAAAGTGTACATAGCAGTGCCAAAGGTTGGCCTCCCTTTCTTCCACCACTCCGCAACATGATCCTGCAAAGAAGGATCCCGTAACCACATAAGTTGGATTGTGATTAAAGGAGTGCGAGCGACCCGAGAAGAAGAAGACGCCAACTTTATGGGTCAGTGGTCCAACCCCCTCTAGTCTAGAATCTCCAAACATGTGGACCACCCCCCACCAACCCAAAAATTAGAAACCAGAAAGCGATCCAGCCTCTCCGCAATCCAATAATCCCCTACCCTCCTGTTGTTCCAAGTGAATAGACCATTACTAGGCTTAATGTCAATATGATGCAAACAAGATATACTATCCCGGAGAAGGAAAGAAGAAGGTTCCAAATGCATAACACCACACTTCTTCTCACCCAACTCTAAAATGGCATTGAAATCTCCCACCATAATCCAAGGATGAAAAGGGAACATCCCACACATAAAAGAAATGTGAGACCATAAATTCTGCTTACCTTGAAGATCAGTGGGGGCATAAATGTTAGTAAACAAGATATATTCCCCAGTCTCAAGACTAGAGACAACCCAGGATTAAGAAGATCTGGAAGCAACCCACCAAATAAGATGAATCCTCAAGGGGTTCCAAAGACAGGCCACCCCTCCAGAGGAGCCAACTGCCCCAATACACTAACACTCGCCTCTCTCCAAAGCTTCGACACCACACCCATCATACTTTCCACATAAAGTTTATTTTCTTGCAAAAAAAGGACATCAGGTGAATGACTCCTTATCAACTCCCGAACAACTTTTTGTCTAGGGCCACCGTTCAAGCCCCTCACATTCCATGATAGCACAATCATTTCGGGGGATTGGAAAAGTGAGAATCTAGAGTCTTTACTGACCCTGACTCAACCAAATTTCCCCCCATCAATTTGATCTTATCCAAATCCTTCTTTCTACCAACCTTCGAATTCTTCTCCGATGCTCCTTTCTTAATGTCTTTCTGATGAAGACCCAGGTGTAAGGAAGTCTTATTACTTTTGACCCCAATAGGTTCTAATTTTTGAGCTGTAGGAGAATCCTCCCCCCAACCAACTTCACTTCCGCACTAGAAAGGGGGTCCCAATTGGGCCACTACTGGCTGATCCATCTCCATTTGCTGACTTCCAACCACTTGCAAAGCCTGGGTAGAGTCCCAGGTTCACTTCTCGAAACCAACCCTAATGCACCTTGATCTAAAGGAATTAACCCCAGTTCACTTCCTGATGGCTAAGGTCATCCAAGGCTTCAAATCTGTTAAAGGTATCCTCCTCCTGTCTCTCCTGCAAGGACCTCTTTTATCCTTGATTCCTGTTCTTTGTTTTAACCGAGACAAAATCATCAGCACCCACAACCTCGTCCGACATGACAACTTTTCCTTTATCAGCCCCATCTAGGTTATGGGTTAGCTGCTAAGGTTGTCGCACCACCGGTTTATACCTAGGACACTTGCGTTGTAAATGACCATACTCATGACACAAACGACACCGAAATGGTAAAGTCTCATAATCCAATTGCTAAACCCAAGAATAAGAGCTCGTACACATATCTATATCATCTGGTAAAGGTTTACTAAGATCAATTTCAACATAGATACGAGAAGAATTCATTCCTTTCTCCCCAGGGGTTTGCGTTGAAGATCCAACTGGCTTCCCAAGCAATGAAGCAAAAATCCACAACATATTCTCCCGACAACATTCCACTGGAAAATGTGGTAAACGAACCTACACTGGTACCCTATACGAGAACTCCTCTGAAGGGTTAAACCTCGCATGCTAGGGTTTGATGAACAACCCCACATGGTTTTAAAAATATGGGCCTCCTTAAAAAACCCTATTGTGATCCTCCATGCAATTGAATGTAACCGTGAAGTAGTTGTTTGCCAGCAACATAATCTCCATTTCCCCTTCCGGTGTCCAAGTCCTTTGCACCCAATTTTCCAAAAACTGCAGAGAAAGCCTCATCCCCAAAAACTTACAATATAGCGAGTGTTTTGAAAAGTATTCAACATCTTCAGCTATCTTCTCCGGAGGAATAACCAACCTCGACCTCTCACTGCATCTCGAGAGCCACCAGCACTACCAAACCCCAAATTTGAGGCAAAAAGGTTATTATCAAAAGTCCTGAAACTTTGGGATGGGGATTTTGACCCCACCGCAACACAGAAATCCATGACGGGTGGTGCCTTTGAGGCCTCTCCACCAATACAAGACATTGAACCTCACAAAAAACCCACACCCAAAGAGGAAAAGCAAGGAATCACACCCCTGAAAAGCAACAAAAACCCACCCCTCCCAAGAACCACCAAATGGCAGAGTAGACCACAGCCTCCTTGCCCCACTGGCTAACCACGGGCTCGCAAGAAACCCCGAGCCCCTGCCGCGCGCAACACAACCCCCCACCCGCAGACCATCGCTTCAACACCAACACTCGCCACCCCTAAAGCAACTCCTCCCCTCTTTGCACTAACCTCCACTGCCCTCCTCCCGACACACCAACAAGCAACGACCGCCCACGAGCTAGGGCATCGATGCCCTAGCTCAAAACTCAGTAGACTCCTTCATGCACGACGCCACCCTTTCCTAAAAATCTTTGCAATTGTTCTATTATTATTTTTATCTATTTATTAATTTTCCAATTTTGGACCTTCCCTTATGTAATCATATGATTTGGGAATCACCCTCTAAATGTAGTTTTATTACTGATAACGTCTTGCTAACTTGATTGCTAAAAAAAAAACTAAAAAAAAACTATAAAATATGTTTTAATATAATTTTAGAGTGAAGTAAAAAAAATTAAGACTACTATTTAACAAGCTTTTTATGTAGATGTATTTAAATTTTCTATGCTATTAAATATAAAATCATAATTGTTGATGATAATAGTAAAAACTATATATTTAAGTGCATATTTAAATCCAAAAAAATTAAATTTTAAAAATTATTTATTAACCAAAACAAAAAAAACACAAAAAAAAAATAACTGAATCGTTACCTTCCTCACCTTGAATTTAAATGATATGGAAAGGCATACAAAAGAAGTTTGGATTGCGCAGGTCACATTGCCATTTCACAATCTTCCTTCGCTCGCTTCCAATCCAGGTATAAACAAGTAAACATTACCCTGCTCTGCTTAATGTATTCTTCATTCTTAAAATTTCAATTATCATTTTACATTTGAGGTCCTCACATTCAAATCATATCATTTTACATTCCTGGCCCTCACAGTCAAATTAGTGATGGGTCAGGATTGATTGGTTGCAGAATTTTGTTGTAGTGAAGGGTCAGGATTGATGGGTTGCAGAATTTTGTTGTAGTGAAGGGTCATTGAGTGTAGTCCAGCCTTAATAGGTGACACTACAGCCTTAATAGGTGATAATAGGTGACACTGTAGTGTGGTTTTTATGATTGATCATGGAGAGTAATCCGAGATGTTTATTTTTTTAATTTTCTTAAATTGCAGATACTCAAATTCTTAAATTAGGGTTAAATTAGGTTTCTACGAAATATGGGGCAAGATGGTGGAAAAAAAGAGAATGTAAAAAAGAAGAGAGCTGGGGAGGGTGCAAATGCAGAGGAAGGTGTATGGGTTGATGTAGGTAGGGCAGAGAAGAGAGTGTGGAT
This sequence comes from Cryptomeria japonica, assembly GCF_030272615.1. NCBI lineage: Eukaryota > Viridiplantae > Streptophyta > Pinopsida > Cupressales > Cupressaceae > Cryptomeria > Cryptomeria japonica. Next base: position 737,847,853 of record NC_081408.1, read on the forward strand.
ATGGAAGGTGACTCCCTCTGTGTCACGAGCATGGGACAGAGCTTTTCAGGAGAACCAAAGCTTGGGCACTGTTACTGTGGCAATTGATCTGCTGAATCAAAACAAAACATCACAGGTCTGATTTTCTCTACTTTCTATTCCATATCTCTCTGAGTTTTACATCAATTGTGCTTTATTTTCTCTACTTTATACTTCGTATCTCTCGGAGTTTTATATCAATAGTTTAGTATCCAGGTTTTATTGTGAAAAGTTGGTAAAAAAATTAAATGTTGCATACTAACATAGTGAAAAAAATGTTATCTTGAGAACATAGAATTTTTAAATCTTTGAATCCATCTTATACAGTGGAGAAAATTACAAAGAAATCTGCAAATGTGAACTAATACGAAGGTTTCAACAAAGAATATTTATTCTTAAATTCAAGCTTGGTAAAGTGAAAGGCAAAAAAAGAAAAAGTTAGATGGATTTTTTTTTTTTTTATCGGTAATTGGTCAAAGCCTGAATAGCTTTTGACTGGAGCTAATAGGGGCCCATCCCCATCCCATATTTTTGAATTATTATTATTATTATGTTTGATTAGATTGACTCCAAGACCTTCCCCATACTATGGAAGGCCAAGAGTCACAACTTAGAATTCCACTTTAGATGTCCCTATTGGGAATTGAACTTGGGTCTCCACAGTGAGAATCCAGTGTTTTAACCAGTTAAGCTCAACCCCTTAGACAAAGTTAGATAGATTTTGACAAGATCTAGAGATTGATATTTCTTCGTTTTAAGTTAAACTGTATTTGTTTGTTTATATTTGTAGCATTTTTTTTTTCTGATTTAATTTAAAAATAGGTATAGCTATTTTTACCGGAGAGGATTTTTATAGTTGAAAGGAGGAGATCAAGGGGTTCAATATTTAAAGAAGATATAAAATTAAAGTTGTATAAATATTGATACGGATATGGTCATTTTTTAAGACCTTCAATATAGATACGGTTGGATACATCATTTATAAAAAAAACATATATACATATTTAACACAATTTTCTAAATTATTTGAAGAGATTTTCATTATTTCAAAAGCAATATAGACACATAATTGCTACATAGATAATGATAAGCTGGTTTAACATTTTACAATATGCAAAATAGTAGAATTGTATTGGAAGATAATTACTGAAATAAAAAAAATATTTCTTTTGTCTTTCCCATTTGATTTAGGTTGTGTTTATATCAATTTTTTTGAATGCATGAATAAAGTTTTTAAATATTAAATTTAAGAAGATTTACATCAAATTTTTAAAAAATCAAATCACACAGTATCCAGCATGGTTAGAAATTAAGGTTTTTTTTGGAAACCCATGAATATAGTATTCGACGTGTATCGAGCTGTATTGGATACGGTCCGAGGATATGCGTGCCCAAGGAAGGACAGAGGAGTTTCTAACTACTCTTTATAAAATTGTCATTGATTTCAGCGAGACATCTATTTTTAGCAGACGAGATTTTTCATTATATTTGAAAAGAAGGAGATGGGGTTCAACGTTTAAAAGTATTATAAAATTGCTGTTGATTCAGCATGATATCAACTTTTACTACAAGGAATCTCAGCAGTATGGGTCTGGTTTGGGTCTAGGTCTTGGGCTGGTTTTGAATTTGACTGAGTTTTTATTTCAGTTTTGGATCATATTTCATGATCCACCATCAAGTTAATAGAGAGTTAAGATTGACAACAGTCTGTCAACAATCATCGTTCACATAAATCAGGGGAGTATATAATTGTATGCAATAAAATTTAGTTTCTACAAGGAACACTATATGGAAAATCACTTGAACATCTCAGATATTTTATTTGGTGCTGTTTCTGAGTTAGACTTTGTTTTGGAACACACTCCGTAATCTATCATCAAGATTATAGAGAATTAAGAGAGAACATTTTGCCAATATTCTGAAAAGCAGCATTTCATTACAGACAACCACAACCATACTCCACAAAAATCAGGGGAGCATATAGTTGTATGCAATAAAATTTTGTTTCTACAAGGAACACTGTATGGAAAATTACTTGAGAATTTCAGATGTTTATTTGATGCTGTTTGTGAATTAGATAGTGTGTGAGTTTTTTGATCAACATTTTAGACCACACTCCACAATCTATCATCAATATAATAAAAAATTAAGAAAGACAAAATATTGATAAATCAGTTGAAAGAACATGAAGAAAACAATAAGAGGTCATTTATGATTAAAACAGACTTTTAGAAGCTCAAATTTGATTCTTAAAAATTAATTGAATGATAAGGTAGCCTTGTGACATGCAGTCTATCATAGGGTGTCGAAAGCTTTTCATCAAGACCTTTTCCTATACATAATTTTGGTTAAGTTTCTTCATAAATTGTGTCACAGTAACATATTGATATGGCCGTTCCCTGTCAGAAGCCCAGTACTGTTCCTGGTCTTTGTGGAATGTAATCTGATATGAAAACACAGAGAAGCTAAAATCAGAAGAATGATGTCACAGATTTAATAATTCTGGACACAAGGTTTCATAATTTATATAACTGCAAATTCAGAAGAATGATGTCACAAATTTAATAATTCTGGACACAACAGGAAATCTGTAATGGATTTTCATTCAGGACAGCTATAATTACATCCCTCAAAGAATTCAAGAATATATTGCCGATAGTTGACATATCATTCATCAACAATGGCTTCATTAGACCTACAAGCATTTCATCTTCAAAGCACAAATGAGGGTGAGCTACAAGCCCAACAATGGAAGATAAATAGGAATATATGAATACATAGAAATAGTGTGTAGAGACCCCAATAAACTGTCATAAATATATATTACGTCAATTGGTCAAATTCTCAACAAGAGAGAAATTGAACAAAACTTTCAGCATATTGACAACAATCTGAGAAATTAAGCCTTTGTCAGGTTGTCATCCCTGCATTATGTACATTTGGATTTGCATATGCCGATGTATAAGGAATAAATTCATGAAGTTGGTGTCCATTATAACTAATGTTGTCTACATAATTAAATAAAAGTTAAAGTTTTCTTAATATGTCAAAAAATTTAAACACTTGTAACTTTTAAAAGCTCATAGAAATAAAAGTCCATGAAAATAAATTAAGTATTAGGCTGTAGTGATACAATGTCCCTTTCTATGTCTTCCTTATCCTTTGGAAGATATTTCTATGTCTTTCTTATCCTTTGAGCTGGAGATGAGACTAGAGTTGATTGTTGTGCTTGAGTAGAGACTCGGTCTTTGTTAACTAGAACAATGTTATTATTCTTTAAAATAATCATATTGTTTGTTCTAAGCTTCCATGTAGTCTGATTACTTCGAATATTCTCTAATCGATTTTCAAATATTGCACAATGAATAAGTATAGAGTCAATATTGCTCAACTTCTTCATAGCTTCCATGTCAAATACCTATTTGTTAAAGAACTTTTTTTATCTTCATCTCAAAATTCTTTTTGATGGATTAAGCATCAATGAATTGAGAATGTTCCTTTACTTACTATCTGAATTGAGAATTTTCCTTAACTTGACTATCTGAATTGCATGCATAAAATATCAATTATATGCAGATAAATATTAACACATGAATGAAAAACATAGAAATAATAACAACGAAGAGATAATATTTAACGTGGTTAACCCAATCTCGGGCTACATCCACCAAACAGAGAGTCCAATATTATTATCTAGTAAATCAAAACCGATTACAACCAACAATCCCTTGCAACTCAATATCACTGCAAAATGCTATAAAATTCTCTACAAAAAACCCCTAACCCTTAGCCTTTTTATTAAGACTTATGTCGGCTACAAAATTAGGGTTACATCATGTCAACCAATAGAAAAACAACACCCGACGGCTTTATAAAATAATAAAAGTATTTTTGGCCTCACGGGCCGCTGCCCCTTGACCCCACCTTGTATCGCGACAAGGAGCACACAAGGGCATTGTCCCTTGAACCCGCAAGGGGCGATGCCCCTTGACCCCACCTTGGGGGTGTTGCCCCCAAACCCCTATCGAAAAATAGGGGGAAACCACGTCGATAAAAGTAGGGAAAATTTAACCTTCGAGTCTGATTAGGCTCCATATAACAACAAGGGTATTTATCCTACCTCCCAATGTGGTGGAAAGCCATGATGGCATCGTTTAACATTGCTAAGGTCTAATATATATATATATATATATATATATATATATATACATTGTAAATATAAATTCAACATGTAAATTGATAACAAGTATCATCTTAAATAACAATGTAATATACTAATTTTAATATGATTTTTACATATTATATGAAAAAATTATTTTTTTCTATTATAAATGGGGGACATGACAGTCCTCCCTTCCCAAGATTGCTTGTCATCAAGCAATGATTGTTTTAATTAAATCTTCTCAATGCGAGGATCCCTAACTAGCCCTTGAAGATTTTTAGTCTTAAGACAAGTTTTCTCTCATCAATTATATTCGTAAGAACTGTCTTGGTTAGTCTTATGGATATCTTTTGAGACAAGCAAGGGTGAACTTCCCATCTATTGAGAAGAGGATTAGAAGCATGACACATATCTGTGACCTCAATGACCATGTTGGCTATGCTATATAAAATGGAGACCTTTAGGAATTAGTTCACTAAATCTCATCGTTTATATGGTAGTTGTACCCTAACACAATTGTTTGGAAGAGAGTAAAATGCTATATAACATTTGTAAAGAAGCTTGGTATCTTTTAGTCATACTCTATGCAAGTTTTTTGAATACGATGTTTCACAATGTTTGATAAGCAGTTAGAGAATAGAAGATATTTTGGTACAACGAAAGTGATTTTGTGGAAACCCCAAATGATAGTTTTAGTCCATTATTACATATTGTTCATGAGAGGAATACATATGTCTAAATTTATTGTTTTATAAGTTGTTGGAGGAATATGTCTAAGTCAATGGTTAAGACATTTAATGAGATAAATTTCTCAAAAACGTATAAAGGTTGCATTTGTAGAATGTGAAAGATTTTTGATCTTGATTAAGTAGGTCTAGATGACGATGTGGAAAAGTTAATAATAGCTATACTTAACTCAACGTCAATTATTAGAGTATGTATCTTGAACCCTTAGCATTGGAAAATATTTAGTCAATGAGAAATCTTAGTTGATAGTGTGAATATCATTGATATCGTAGTTACTAAGATTTCAATTTCTTAATTACGAAAATATAGCGTCACCCCCTTTTTGCCATACAGTTTGTATGCATATAGATTGTTATGGTTGGATATTGACACATTGGTAAACTTAGTGGGTAGATCAAGATCATGTGTATCACAAATATATTGAATGGCTAAACATGTTTCCTTTCTCCTTTAATGACAATTTATAGGCAACTTTCTATACTTATCACTTCATGGTTTGAGCAATTCTACTCTCACAAAGTTTTCATTGTATCGTCATGTTTCAATAATCCCTCCGTTGTCCTTCCCATGTTATTATGAGTATGAGACTCGTGTTTGCAAAAAGAAGGGCATTGGTGATTTAAAACATGCACCTCGTTTAGAGTATAGTACCCATGGAATAACCAAGCATATTCAAGGAAGGCACACACACACACACAAGAAGTAATTATGTTGAAATATTTAGGATATGAAGCATCCATTCGAGACAAAAAGCATTCATGCTGAAAACACATGACACTATTGCATAAGATACAAAGCACAACAATGGATGAAGCATGGACATAAACACATGGAAGGCATGAAGCAATTACATGCATACATGCAAGGCATGAAGCCTAAAATGTATGTAAGACATGAAGCATCCACATAGGGTATGAAGTAATACACATAAATGCACACAAGGCATGAAGTCGTGTAAATATTAAAGCATAAACATAAATAAGGTATGAAACAATACCCATAAATACATGTGAGGTATAAGCGTAGACCCCAAACATGTAAGGCGTGAAGCAATACACATAGAGGTGCAAAGCATACATGGGAAAGGTATGCACGAATCCAATAGGACAATTATGAATCATATGCATGAGTCATTCTCACGAATACACATAAGGTGTAAAGCACAAAGTATACAAATGAAAGCACATAAGCCAAGAAGCATCCACATAAAACATGGAGTATACACATAGGCACTAATACATGTAAGCATGAAGTGTACACATGAATACACATAACACATGAAGTATACACATGAATTCACTTAAGGCATGAAGCATACACGTGAATACACGTAGCATAAAGTATATATGTGAGGCATGAAGTAACATACATAAATGCCCTAAGACATGAAGTTTTCACATAAGACATGAAATAATAGACACATGTAAGACAAGCAACAACACACATGAACATACGTAAGGCATGAAGCAGTGTAAAGCATGAATCATACATGTAAACATAAGGTAAAAGCATATATGAGAAAGGTACTCATGGAGTAGACATGCTAAAGACACATCAATCATGAAGCATACATGGGAAAAATATTCATGGAGTAGACATGCTCAAAACACATTAGACATGAAGTGGTTAAAGGCGCACTCAAAAGAATACAATATTGGCTTGATCAATTCAATATTTATCCTACCTCCCAATGTGGTGGAAAGCCACGATGGTTTGGTAGTGCTTCTTCTATGAAGAGTCGCTACCCTTCTTCAACCCACCGCTTAATAAAGGTTATCGAGTCTTTACGAAAATCGATTAATAAATACTTTAACAATGACATCGTTCAACATTATTAAGGTCTAAAATGTAATGTAATATAATGTGTGTGTGTGTGTGTGTGTGTAGTGTTTACACACACACATCATTTTAATATAATATATATTGTTAATATAAAACATCATTCAATGTATAAAATGTAAATAATGTACATTGTAAATATAAATCCAACATATAAATTGATAACAAGATATCATTTTAAATAACAATGTAATATAATAATTTTAATATGATTTTTACATATTATATGGCAAATTTTATTTTAACTATTTCTGTTATAAATGGGGGACATGGCACGCTTCTCATTGATGCTTGAGAATATTTTCTGTGCAACAAGTATATCATTACTCATTTTCATCATCTCTTTGATATTTTTATCAACCTTGATCAATAGACTCTTTTCATTTGGATACAATGATCTTATGTCTTCTTTGCTTCTTCAATAAAATTCAATCCTTTAGTTATTATTATTTTAACCTAGTCCTAAGTTATTTTTGAACCATACTTGCATATCTTCTCAATTGTAACTTCTTTCCCATTTCTTGAACTGGGATCAAAAGTGACATTTATTTTGTCCAAGGGTTGGGTTGAAGTGTCAACTATAGATTTGAGGTAAGTAGTCAAAGCTCATACTTATTGCTGGGATCATCCTTAGAACACTTATCTTTTTTGTAGAATGTTTCATCATCCTTGAAATGGTTGTGGCCTTCTTTAGTTGAGATGACTTTAAGAGTAGGCTAGAAACATCAAATTGGGGAATACCCAACTAGGCTACATTTATTTTCTTTGAAGCGGTTTTTTGCAACCAAGAAGAAGGGAGAGTAGATGGAGTATCAATGATATTTAGAGAGAATTATAATTGCATCATTGTTGGGGGAGTGGTTAACGAAGGCCCAACTTGATCAAAATATGAGATATCAAGTGAGGAGGGAGGTGTAGGATTGGGTTGAGTAGGAGAAGTTTGGAAGGGATGTGGTGTGAGGAAGTTGGTGATGAATTATATGAAGAAGATGAGAAAGTATCCACTTAATATTTTTCATCATCTCCACCTTTCTTAGAAGTTTGAGAGCTAGTTGAGGCAGAAGGATGAGAGAAGGCTACTTTTGTTTGTTTCTCTCCCTCTTCTTTTGTAGCAATTTTATTCATTACCCATTCCTTTGACTTTCGAAGAACTACTATCAATCTTTCCTTCAAAATTTGTACTTCTTTTATGCAACTATTGATGGGTAGTAGTGATTGATTTTGAATGTGATTGAAATAAATCAAATCATAAAAGTTTGATTCATTATCTTTTATACCTTGGATATCCCAATTTAACTTGAAGTTTCTGATTTGTTGTAATGACAACCTCATCCAATTCCTCTTCCCAACTTCATATTTATTTTAATAATTGACCCATAAGATTTCAACTTCAGGAAAGTGATGGAACCCAGACCCAAGCTATAGATTGTTTTCATTGTGCATAGTGAAACTCATCAAGGACCTTTTAATGTTCAATGTTCTAGATGATTTGCATTGATAATGATTTAGCCCAAAAGAAATGGAATTTCATGCTTATTTACTCTCTTTATATCTTTTTTTAACTTCACAAAGTATTCAAAATAATTCAAAAGGAAAAAATTGCCACTTACATGCCTTTGCAATTTATAAGGAAATCCATCAAAGACCTCAATTTTGATATAAGCGAGTCTTTGATGCTAGATAAAATAAGCCACATATGCATCTATCAACTATGTAACTTTTGAATATATCCCCATTCCCATGTCACCTTGAAGTTCCTTGGAAGCATGCATCATTCATTCCTATTTTTTATAAATATTCTCCAATTAGAGTTGTGGGTAATAAGAATTTTAAAATCAACCTTAAGCATCTCAATTTGTGGTATACTAATCATTCAGATGTATAACTCTTCATTAAATCAAACTAATACTATAATGAAATTTAGATCTTCACCAAGAATTTTATGTAACTTCATGGCGTCTTTAATAATCTTAGATCCATAGAGCAAAAAGTTACTTAACATTTATTTGTGGCACTAGAAATGCATTTCATTTCACCAATTGTTTAGGAATTTTTGTGGAAGATTGTAACATGGTAGTTAGAATTTAGGAATATTAGAGAGGCCCAACTAGGTGTTTGATATATATATTTTTAGTTATTGTACCTATTCTTTTAATTGATGCTTGTTGGTGTAAATTATGTCTCATAATTACACTTTACTTAAGTTGACTTAGGATAATGCATTCATTGTAGTTTGCGTATGAGACACTTAGGGAAGTGTGCACATAGGGAAGTTGCTTGTGGGAGAAATTCCACCTTTTGTGTTGTTATTACATTCCACCTTCAATGGGTGATCCACATTTAGTGGAATATTTTTTTATTTCTCCTACCTACCCTCACCTACCCTTGTATCTCATTGGGCCACATGTCATGATTGTGTGCTCTCATAGCCTTGCCTTTATAAGCAGGCTCATTTATATCGTATGTAGTCTTTTCAATCAAATCCAATCCATTGTAATCAACTTAGTTAGTTGGGTATTTTACATCTTGATAGGAATACAATTTACTCTTGTAACATATTTTGTTCTCTCTTGTTATGCTATCTTGACAAATTCTCACAATGCTTTGTATCATAATAATTGTTCACTGAAGATAACATAGATATGATAGTAGACTAAACATTATCAATCTTTTATTTCCTTGTACTTCTAGAGACACATAGTCAAAATTTTGTAGATCTCTCTCATATTTACCTACAATAGGAATAGCAATTTTCTTATATTCTTGAGCTTCATGCATTAGTATGAATAAAAGAGATGATATTATACTTCTCTAGGGGGTTGTCAATCTAATAAGGTTGAAATTTGTGACAAGTTATTCCCCAAAGTTTTGAAGATATGACAATATCAAGATGGGTAGGAACTATGGCTTGAGATAAATCAATTTCTTTTGATGTATTTTCTTGGGCACATTGCACATGGAAAAATAGAGAAGTGGGAGTTGAGTTCTAGGCAAGTCTTCTTTTATAGATAGCAAAAAAAAATGACATTAGGTATAGGATTCTCTATAACTTGTTCCCCCTAAAGTGACCCTTTCTATGTAGCAAATTTCTTGGTAGGTAATTCTATGATAAACCAAGAAAACTTGTTGCAAGTAAAAGAGTAGAAAGAGGTGACCTAAGTGGAGATGAAGAAGGAAGTGAACAAATACCTTGTTTATGAGGTTGAGAGAATTGATTTTTTTCAATTATCTTTTTCATGCGATTTTGAAAATAAAATTAGGTTTCTTTTGCAAGAGTCATGACTCTTCTTTTTCTTCTTCTTGGATAGGGTTGGTGATAATCAAATTCAGAGCTCTTGACCTTGTTGATGGGTTTTTTCTTACCAAAAGAGAGTGGGACTTGGGTCTTCCCCCACTTGTTTGGAATGAAGCTTAAGGGAATTGCTATTCTTTGTTGCTCTTTCTTAACAAGGTAAATATTATTCATTTTATTTTGAAGCCAAGATATTTTTTCTATCAATGTCTTCCTTGATTAAGTATAAATATTATTGACTTCATAAAAACATTCTTATCATTAAAAATATTCTTTGAGACACTTGAAATTCTAAAAACCTTTAATTGAAAAGTTATGGGTCTCAAGTATCTTTTCTTCGTTATCACATGTTCATCATCACAATCAACCCAAAAATATTCTAAGTTGAACTTGTGTTTGGATGTGGCTCGTACAAGCTTCTTGACATTACCTTTTGGATAAAATGTTGTTCTTTTATCACGAACAAATAAATTAAATTTGGGTAATTCTTCTATTACATGTTTGACATGAAGAAGAGAAGAGAAATATAAGCATTGATACTGATGGGAAAGTGGAAAGCAAATATATGTTTACCTATTATGATTTTGAGTCTACATAGTTTTGGCTAGTATGCTCCAAGAGTTCTAGCTTGCCACTCATGTATTTAGGTAGGTAATATGTATGTAGTGCCTTTGAAACCACCTACTTGGATACATGTGAAAGTGTGAAATTCAGTGAACCAATTTCCTCTGTAATGTGCCCCCCTTTGAAATATAATTTAATAATAAATAATAATAATAAAATTAAAATACAAAGGAATAAAAAAAAAAATTAAAGTAAAATCTAAAAGAATATAATTAAATCTAATTAAAATAATGAATCGTCAAAAGACATGAATTGATAAGTCGCGACTCCCCCAAATATGATGTATACAAGGGAGAAGAGAAATCATTCCAAGGGGGATACTTTGGGAATTAGAAGTGCAAATTTGATCTAAATACGAAGTACATATGTGATTGTGAAAGGTTGTGTCCCTTTCAAAGGGCAAAAACAATGAAGAGTTGAAATTTTTCAAAGGGTGCTAATGGTGGAAAGGGTGTGTCTCTTGCCAAAGGGCATACACGATTAAGAGGTGTGACATCTTTTTCACATTGAGAGATATAAAAGAAGAATTGTTTTTAAGTTACAAGCAATAGCAGCCTTGTTCTTGGTATGCATGGTGATATGCTTAATACATGAAGCCTCCTTTAATGTTCTTATGTAGGATTTAATAGTAATATTAATATAGACCACAATATGTATTACAGTCATACTTAATTTCAATTATTTATATATTTATTCATACTACATTAGAAGTTAGTGTACTAACAAGCCAATTACTTAATCATTTCTATTGCCCCTGCATCCCATAAGGAGAGGCGTGGTGTTGTTAGGGAGAGGTAGAGTAAATCCATCCCAAATTAGGTGAGCACCAAGGGTGGTCTGGATGGATGTTCCTGAAACCTAGGCCCAATAATGGAGGTGGTGTCATCATACCCTAGACAAGTAAATTCCCATCCAAGGTTGAGGATTAGAAAGGAAGTAAGAATTGGGGCTTGAATAGAGCCACTATCAATTGTACTATGAATAAATATGACTATCTAGTTTAATAAATTAATTTAAGGCATGATAAAGTAATGGGTGTTGATTATTGGGAAATTGGTAGCCTCCTAGTAGGGGACATAATCATCTTCACAAGGCAATGGTAGTAGTGTCTTCATGAGACATGCATTTGTTTGTAGTATTTTCCACCCTTTTCATTATATAAGACACGATCATAATTTAACCTCTTAAAATGTTATTGATTTTCTTTGAGTTCCAACTAGGGATAAATATTGTAAGCTTTTTATTGTTTAGGAGAAAGTGTTCAAAATTTAGTTAACCTAGGAAAAATTCCACTTCTCACCATCATATACACCAAATAAGAATTCATATAAAATTTCTTTGGGACTTGAAATATTGAGAGTTTAAGAAGAGTATCATTAATGATAGTTTCCCATTCTATTCTTTTATTTTCAAGAATTGTAGCATTAAAGTAAAAAAAATCAAAATTAGGAAATTTTTGGCATTGTTTCCCCATCACTTTGTTTATTAAGGGTAACCAAATCATTTATTTATAGTTGAGAGTCACTTCTTTAAAGAAACTTGGGTAACCGTGAGGAAGAAAACCTTTATTTTGTTATCCAATTCTTATTAACAAAATTTGAGCACATATCAAGGATAAAACCATGGAAATTCCTCAATAGGTAAGGCAACATAGTATGCATGATGAGGGATTTGTAAAGTCTCCTAAATACTCTCTAGGGTGATATCCAAAAATATTGAATTTGCAAGATGAATGATTTTTCTTATTTGTAGATTGTAGTGTTTTGTACAAGTAATAACTAAGTCATGAGATTATATGATTGTAAGGAATGTTAAAACTTGAAATATATCACTATCTATAATACACCTTGCATGAGATATTATATCAAAATTTGCTCGTTCCGAGAGATTATATATTGACACACTTCAAATTGGTATAAATATGCTTGAATGAATGCATGATTTTGGATGTAGGGACACCCCCTTGAATTCACATTTCATTTGTTTGACCTTTGGTGGAGTCATGTAGGACCAATATGGGAAGTTATTTGCTAGGTGAGAAAGGCCACACAAATGTGGGATGCAAAAAAGGTAAGAAATGATCAATCTACTTGGATTCACACAAAGTTCATAAGTTGGAAAAGTGTAAATTTTCTAGAGTTATGGATTACAAAAAGGAGTGTACGAATAGTAGCTTACATAGCTATATTATTTTTTGAAAGTCTACAAAACACAAGAATATGGAGATATAGAGAAATAGGTCATGTGAGAAAATTGGGATTGATGAAGGGTACTCCCCTTACAAACTCAAACATGTAATAACAACAACAGATAAATAAACAAAAAATCAAGAAAGAAACACTTGCTTTCTATTAGCCCAATGAAATGAAATTACAACATTAAGAAAATAACATGTGATAGGCACATCGACTTTCTCATTACAATAATTTGCAAGACAAAGCCACAATATGCACTACTAGAACTGTATTCTGTCACCCATCGTTCACCATGTTTATTCGGAATGTATAACTGTCCTAGAATGTTCTAAAAAGTTGTAATCCTTATTTAGTGACTGATCACTTTTCTCTTTTTTTTTTCCTCCAAATTGGAATATGCCAAAAAATATGCCTAAAATGGGTTTTGGTGCACACCAAAGTATTTTGATTTTTTTTATTTCCCTTCTAAAGTAGCACAACATTTGGAGGCCATTACTTTTGATCCAAGAATTTGATTGAACCCTTTTTTCTAAACTTATAAATATCTTAGAGTGATCTACAACATACTTTTCCCAGGTCAAGAATTGATTAGAGATTCATCGAGGTCCCTCTCGATCATGTAAAGGTCCACAATTCAAGTTGAATATATTTTTTAGGATTTTTAAAACCTTGAATCATTAATATATATCCCAAATTAATAGGATATTGTGATGATTCTTTCCCCAAAGTTCTCTTTCCACCTGACTATTATATTAATTATTATACACTTTATTCACTTCCTAGTTATCGATGTGTGATCTCTTTATTACTAAAACTATTTGTTAGTATTCCAATGTGTGATTATATTAGTTAACTATTGGGTTGATATCAGACCCCTTGCTTTTGATCCCCCGATTAGAGTCATGCTGTTCATTGTTTGCTTTAGACGAGTATATAGTTTCCTATGATCGGGGATATTGGAGGATGATCGTTGGTGAATGATATGTTGTGCATATACGTGTGATGCCCGTGAAATATATATGCTTTACAAACTCAAATAATCAAATTGAATATATTGGAGAAAATTAGCGCTTGAGGAAGAAATCGATATCTTCAACATATTGACATATTGCTTCAGATCGATACTCACTAAATAGATATTAATTCTGTACTTCTTCTTATTTAACTTCTGATCCAAAACTTAACATGGTATCAAAGCGGTTTAAGCAGGATCACGATCATAATTGATTAAACAGTGAAATATTCTTCTCTTCTTCTTAGGACATATATCTTAGCATCGAAAATGGTGAATAGACTCAAGGTTGAAGATAGACTTGATGTTGCCTCAAACTTCACCTCTTGGAAGTTTAGAGTTCTAATTGCATTAGAAGAAAACGATATTCTCGAGTTCGTGGAGAGCGAGGTGTCTGAGCCTTCCGATGAGACTGAGAAAACATAATGGAGGAAGAAGGGCACAAAGGCCAAGAAGATATTGATTGATTCTGTGAATGCCCACCTTGTGCCTATTATCTCCAAGTTTAAGTCAACTAGAGAAATGTTCAAATTTTGGAGGGATTTTATGAGATCACTAACACCAACAAAGCTCTTGCTTTAAGGCAACAACTTCATCACATCAAGATGGCTAAAGGAGATTCAATCATCTCCTTCTTCATGAAGATTACTGAATTGAAGGATCAACTATATGCCATTGGAGACATAGTTGAAGATAAGGACTTAGTAATGTTGGCACTTCATGGTCTTCCTCAATATTGGGAGCCTTTTATCCAAAGTATCAGTGTAAGATATAGACTACCAAAGTTTGATCACCTTAAAGCATATTGCATTCAAGAAGAATTCAGGTTGGCAACAAGAGGTATTGGTCGTAGCTCTCACAATGAAGACAATTATGTTCTTGCTTTTCAAACTTCAAAGAGGAAAAGAAGATAAAGGAGAAAAGGAAACTTCAAGAGAAATAGAGACAAGAAATCAGGTGTTGCTCTTGAATCAAAGAAGAAGAAGGATCTCTCCCATATTCAATGCTTCAGATGTGACAAGTATGGTCACTATGCTAAAGATTGTCCAACAAGACCAAAGCATCATGCCTCTATTGCGGATGTGGATGATGTCTCTCCTTTGAAGGAATCAAGAGATAACTCAAGCGGATTTATATTCATCTCTTCCCTATCAAGCCATTTTCCAACCGATAGTAGCACATGGTTGATTGATAGTGGTGCTTCACGTCACATTATAGGTTATAGAGAACATCTTTTAGAATTAGTAGAAAGAGAAACTCACCTTCAAGTGATAATTGAAGATGATGCTTTCTATTCAGTAACAGAGTTGTGGAAAGAAAGAATAGATCCATAGTTGAGGCAGCCAAAGCTATGATCCATGATCAAGACTTACAAACCTTCCTTTGGGCAGAAGCATCCAAAACTATAGTGTATGTTCAGAATCAAAGCCCTCATTGAATATTGGAAAATATGACTCTCGAAGAAGCATTTACAGGTGTGAAATCCAAGGTTAGTCATTTGAGAATCTTTGGTTGTCCTGTTTATATTCATGTGCCTAACGATAAGAGATCTAAGTTAGAATCATCTGGCAAGAAAGGAACATTTGTGGGTTACAGTGAATCTTCAAAAGCCTACATGATCTACATTCCAGGATAGAAATAGATAGAGATCAACATGGATGTCTCTTTTGAAGAAGATGTTGCATTCAAAAGATCTAAAGGTTCATACATGGATGTTGATCATACTGCCAAGATTCAGAGGGAGTCTAGTGCACCTGAAGAGGCTATTGATCCAATCGAGCCTTTGGAAGCTACTGATGGTCCGAGAGATATTGCCATAAGTCGAAAGAGACCTCTATGGGCTAGACAGACTATGCAAGATGCAAAGAAGTATGCAGCCCCTAGATGCACATTCAAAGAAAGCAAAAGACCATAGAAGTTTCCTGGCTATGTAGTATTGATGAGTCACATCATTGAGTCCGAGCCTTCCAATGTTGAGGAAGCATCAAGTCAACAAGTATGGAGAGATGCTATGGCTAACAAATATCAATCTATTATCAAGAATGATGTTAGGGACATTGTACTGAGACCGAAGGAAAATCAATTGTATCTTCTAAGTGGCTTTTCAAGATCAAGCATGCAGCTGACGAAAGTGAAAAAATACAAATAAAGCTTTGTGGCAAGAGGATTCTCTCAAAAGGAGGGAATAGACTATGAGACATTTTCTCTTGTTGCTCGTTATACATCCATCAGAACTATTATTGCTATTGCTTCAACTAAAGGATGAAAGCTACACCAAATGATGTAAAGATAACATTCCTTAATGGTGTGATTGAAGAAGAAGTGTACATTGAGCAACCATATGGGTTTGTGATTCATGGAAAGGAATCTCATGTGTGCAAATTGAAGAAGGCATTGTACAACCTTAAACAGACACCTCGTGCTTGGTATGAGAGGATTGATCAATACCCGATGAGCTTGGGATTCCCCAAGAATGATGCAAATTCAAATCTCTACTTCAAGGTAATTAATGGTGAGGCTCTAATATTTGTTCTTTATGTTGATGACTTATACCTTACCGGGGAAGACCATCTCATTTCCAAATGCAAGAAGGTATTAGCTTCTGAGTTTGAGATAAAGGATTTAGGTTTTTTGCATTACTTTCTAGGATTGGAGGTATGACAGAGACCCAATGAGATTATTCTAATTCAAGGGAAATACACAATAGATAGCTTGAAGAGATTTGGTATGATGGATTGCAAATCTATGTCTACACCGATGGAAATAGATTTGAAGAAATTGAGTGAGTCTACAACTAGTTCAGATCTGGTAGATCCAACCATGTACAAACAATTGATTGGATCATTGATGTATCTAGTCAATACTAGACCATACATCTGCTATGCTGTGAGTGCCCTCAGTTAGTTCATGTGTGAACCAAGGCAAATTCACCTAGTTGTAACAAAACATATCTTGAGATACTTGCGTGGCACAATTGGACATGGCTTGAGATATTCATCCAGTGTAGACCTAAAGTTACAAGGCTACTCTGATTTTGATTGGGCCGGAAGTGTATGTGACATGAAGATCACTTATGGATGTTGCTTTAGCTTGGGGCCTACCATGATTTATTAGTGTAGCAGGAAGCAGTCTTCGGTGGCACTGCAGAGGCTGAATATATTGCAACATGTGTAGCAACTTGAGAAGCAGTGTGGCTTTGGAAGCTCCTTATAGGATTGTTTGGAGAATCATTGGAGCCAACTGTTATTCCTTGTGACAATCAAAGTTGTGTGAAGCTGACTGTCAATCTAGTGTTTCATGACAGAATAAAACATGTGGAAATCAAATACCATTACATTAGAGATATGGTACTGAGGAAATCTATTCAACTGAGGTACATTTGCACTGATGATCAGATGGTTAATATTCTCACCATGCTCCTCTCTAGAGTGAAGCTTTTACATTTTTGAGACAAGCTTGGAGTTGTGGAGAATGAAGCCCTTGCTGAGAGGGAGGATCAACATCAGAGATTTGTGTTATCTGCTATAATGCATGTTTCTCTGAGATGGAGAAATTTGAGGTGAAAGCCCTTGTACATCTCTAAGATGGAGATGTGGTTCTATCCACGCTCTGGGAGTAGCCATGGTGGATGTCATGTTGAGATACTCCAAGACAACATCATGTTGAGTGACTTTGTGATGGGCACCTGTGCACATATTCCTTTCCACACATGGGAGTAGGCATGGTGGACGTCATGTTGAGTGACTCCATGACGATATCAGGTTGAGTGACTCCGTGATGAACTTTCTTTCACACATGGGAGTAGCCATGGTGAGTGTCATGTTGAGAGACCCCATGACATGAATACCTGGAAAGATACCTCCTTAGATATGAGGGAGTGTTGATGTTATAGCAACATGAGTTCTCTTTCCCCCTGACTGTTGTATTAATTATTATAAACACTTTATTCATTTCCTAGTTGTCACAGTCTTATTTCTGCAATCTCTTTATTTACTAAAACTATTTGTTAGTATTCCAATGTGTGATTATATTAGTTAACTATCGGGTTTATATCACACCCCTTGCTTTTGACCCCCCAATTAGAGTCATGTCTGTTCGTTGTTTTCTTTAGACGGGTATATAGTTTCCTTTGATCAGGGATATTGGAGGATGATCATCGGTGAATGATATGCTGTGCATATACGTGTGATGGCTGTGAAATATATATGTTGAATGGTCTTTGTGGAATATATATGCCTTACATAAGTGCCCAACAAACTCAAACAATCAAATTGAATATATTGGAGAAAACTAGCGCTTGAGGAAGAAATCGATATCTTCAACATATTGACATATTGCTTCAGATCGATACTCAGTAAAGAGAGATTAATTTTGTACTTATGCTTATTTAACTTCTGATCCAAAACTTAACACATATGTCCACAAATGCAAACTTATTAAAAATAGTAACATGCCATTTTTAGCCCTTATTGATAATTATTTACCAAACTTAACATTAATCAAATATACAATATTTGAGTGGTGCAATATTGACCTTACACCTTGGATGCTCCTACTTTAGACACTTGGGGTAATTTGAGAAGCGGCCTTATCACATATACTTGGGGTAATATTCCTTTGTGCTTTTGTTGATTCATCTTCAATGCCTCCTTCACGATACTTTGCCAAATCTTAAATATCGAACATAGGTGGAATGTTAAGTTCACTTTTCAAGATTCTGCATGGGCCAAAAACTTTCACCAACTTATTATATGTTCCCATTATAAACCTTTCTTGAATTAATTCAATCTCTTCTTTTGATTTGACTTAGCCTTGTATTGAATGTTCATCTTATTAATGTGCTTTCTCACCTCTTCATGCAAATTCTTCAAGATGACACTTTTATTTTCTCCTTCGCCCATCTTCCTTAAATCTGAAGCATGTCAGGGACTACTTCCATATTCAATTTGGAATGGTCATTTACTAGTGCTCCTATTAAAAAAATTGTTTTTATAAAATTTTGTTTGTGGTAAAATCAAATCCCATCCCTTGGGTTTGTTTCCTAGTAAGAATTTTGGTCTACTATCCAAAATCCTATTCATCACTTTGTCTATCCATCAATTTGTGGATGGTGTGAGAAATTGAACTTTAAACTTATCTTCAACTTCTTGCACAATATCTTCAACTTCTTGAAAATATTCTATTTGGTAGACTATGTAGTCTCACCACTTCTCTGAAAATGTGCACCATCTTTGAGAATCTATCTACTACCACAAAAATGGAATCATGTCCTCTCCGAGTCCTTGGAAAACCAAGAACAAAATCCATGTTAATATCCTCCCATGCCCTCTTTCGTATAGGTAATGGATGCTATAGCCCTACATTCTAACTTCATTTTTTTTTATATTGCATACTCTACAACTCTACAAAAACTTCTTCACATTATTCTACAACAGTGGCTAGTGATACTGGTTACTAATCATAGCAAGGTTTTATCTTGACCAAAGTGTTCAACCAATCCTCCACCATGCTTTTCCTTAGATTCTTCCTCATGGAACTCTTTGGAATGTAGAATTGGCTTCCCTTGAATAACATACCATCGTAGATTATAAAATCCAACCACCGTGTCCTATTTAAAGTAACAACCTTCATGCAAGCTCCCCAAGCCTTTGCAAAATCAGGATCCTCAAGATACAAACTCTTGAGTTCATTGAACCCAACAACTTCAATCCACATCTTTGTCAATAAAATGTGCTTTCTACTCAAGGAATCTGCAACTTTGTTAGACTTTTCACTCCCATGCTTTAAAATGAAAGTAAATCTTTGCAAAAACTCAACCTATTTTAAATGCCTTTGATTCAACTTGCCTCTATTATTCAAGTATTACAAAGATTAATAATTAGCAAACAAAACAAATTCTTTTGGCAAAGGATAATGTATCTATTTATTCAATGCTTGAACTATAACACTTAAATCTTGATCATAAATAAAATATTTTCTCTTGACATCATTAAACTTTCAACTAAAATAAGCAATTAGTTTACCTTCTTGACTCAATACTGCTCTTATGGCTTAGTCACTAGCATTACAATCTATTTGAAATACTTTATTAAATTCTGGAAGTGCCAAAATAGGTTGCTTTGTGACTTTCTTCTTCAACATGTCAAAACTCTTTGCTGCTCATGTAGTCCATTTAGACTCCTTTTTATCCCCTTTTATTGTTTTAATTGGGGGTGCAAAATTACTAGCAAATTCTTGATAAACTTCTATAAAAACGAGCCAAACCATGGAAAGATCTCACCTCAATTTTAGTCCTTGGGCTAGAACACTCAATGATAGCCCTCACCTTCTTTGTGTCAATTGGAAGACCATCTGCTGAGACAACAAATCTTAGGTACACTAACTCCACAAAACTACACTTCTTCAGGGTAATCAACAATTTCTCTTCTCTCAACTTTCAAAGAAAGATGAAGAATGGAGGATGTGTACAAAATCTCCAGCCATCATCAAGATTACCATCAAGTATAGATGTCTCTTGCCAATGATGGATGGCATTATGGATTGTTTGAGTGGTTCTAAGTACTTCCCGAAGATAGACTTGAAGAGTGGATATCACTAGATTTGGATTAGAGAAGGAGGTGAATGAAAGACAACTTTTGAAACCAAGGAGGGCTTGTATGAGTCGTTAGTCATGCTTTTTGGGCTAACCAATGTGCTGAGTACATTCATGCGGCTCATGAATGAGGTATTAAAAGAGTTTTTAGGAAAAAATGTTATTGTTTACTTGAATGAGGTGTTAAAAGAGTTTTTAGGAAAATTTGTTATTGTTAACTTGGATGATATTTTGATTTTCAATAAGACATTGAAGGAGCATTAAATGCATATCTCTAGAGTCTTTGAGTTAACCCTTATCATAATTTAATCTCCACTTGGGATTTCATTTTCCTTATTATAAGAATTTATTTTTGTATATTATAAAATTCATGTTTTTTTGGATTAATAGAATTCTCAAGGGTTGCTTAACAAATCTTGATTTCTTTCCTCTCATTCTGATACATGCTTTGGATTTAGGTGATTTCTAGAACTTTTGGGATAGTAATCAACTTTTATTTATATGTATATGTTCATAATTTTTATAACCAACAAATAATAAAGTAGACAATTTCTTCTTAACCACATTAAACTACACTAAATCTCTATTTTATATTTATCACTATTTTTTTTTAATGTGAATGTGGTATTTGTATGGGGAAGAACTTGATATATCCTCTTCTTCTACCCACAAATACAAAATTTCCCTTAGATATATTTCATTGAAAAAGTCCATGCAGAGAAGAAAAGAGAAAAAAAACCAAGCCATTGAGGAAACATATAAGGTCATATAAGATAAAAACAATTGAAAAGGAGAGTTAGATTATTTTTTCAAGATATATTACTAAGTTAGTAGATAATTAAATTGTGCTAGTGAGTCACAAATCAATAAGTAAATTTTTTTATTAAATTTTTTTTATCAATAATTAGTTTTGTGTAATATATTACATCTTAGTATAATTATACATGTTGGAAAATAATGAAATAGGTATTATTGAATCATAATTAATAATAAATATTTTGTTAATAGTTAATTGTGTCTTTAACTTTTGACAAAAGATTATTTGAATGGTCAAATTAAAAGATTTTATAAAATTTATTGTAATCAAATATAAAATAATTTTTATAGTCCCTTATAATTTGATATTATCATTACAAACATGATATAATTTTTTTAATCCCTCATAATTTAAAGTTACCATCACAAACATGATATAATTTATAATCTAAATAAAAGTCTCACCATTTTGATAAGGAAACAAGGCATAAAGGACTCCTCTAGTTTATTTCTAAATCTATAATGATGATCTCTTGACAGGAAAATGCTTCCCCAATTATTGATTATAATATTTAAGTCTTTAACCTTCATTGAATAAAATATAAATACTTTTACACAAATATTACTAAAATGATAATAATGAATTATTATTATTATAATATTTAAGTCTCCAATTTATATCTAATAAAATATGAATACCTCTCAACAAATATTTATTTAAAGAGATTTTATAATGAATGAGAATTACTTTCTTTACCCATTTCTTATGTGTATATGAATTATTTTCAACAATATCATCAAATTTAACTTATATCCAAATTAGATTTTTTTCTATTTTTTTAATTTTCTTATTTTTTCAAAATATTAAACTTATTTTATATATAATATTAATATTCATATATTATGTTCTTACTTAAATATATTTATGTATTTTTATATAGAAATAGTATAAAAATATAAAATATAATATGTTAAAATTAAAATAAATAAATATTTTAAAATAGATTAAAAGTTTATTTTCATTTATTTTATATTTTTTATGTTAAAGAGAAAAAAATATATTCATTGTTTTTTCATTTGTACAGAATAATACTATTGAAGATCCAACTATACCTCCTTTTATGAAAAAAAGTGGAAGTAAGGTAAGTATTTCTTTATATTTATACATATATATAAATATTTTATAAATAACATAAATAGAATAAATTTCATCAAAATTAAAATATCAAATATTTATTTTTTAATATGCTAATTATGAAAATAAATCATTCAACTATATCATTTACTTTCAAAATTTTAATTTTTAATATTTATTCTTTAAAAAAAAGTTTTAATCATATTATTTTACTTATTTTTCTTTCCTTTTTTCCTATTTATTTGATTACATGTTTTGATTTATGTTTATAGGATAAAACTAAAGACAATTCTTTAACAAATGAGGTACACAAAGAGGTAATGATTCTAACAATTAATTTTTTTTGTCTTTTACAAAAATGTTATTATAAATTTGTTTTTTGTTAAAATTAGCACATTGTAAAGACACATAAACATATGTAAAATTTTAAATATAGAAGATTATGTGCATTTGTTTTTAAATATTCCTTACAAATATATTTAATTTGATGCAAAAGTTTATTTGTAAAATTATTTATAAATATATATTCTAAAAAGGAATGAGTGTGCTCTGACATAGTGACAAACAAATAATTATTCCTTTAGAAGGAATAAGTAATGGCATATAAAACCCTAACTTTGTATCTCTTATAGTGTACCAAGGATATGACCTAATCATGCAAAATTATCACATTTTTTCTATCTAAAACAAATGCCTTTATAGGCATGCTAGGTTTTCCAAAGGTTCCTCAACTTGTAGACATGTCCATTTTAGATATATCATTCCTTTTTATGCTCAAAATCTATAGTTTACCCTATTTGAGATATGGTGCATGTTTCAAAATATGCACTAGGCTTGCATTCTCTACTTTTTACCAAAAATGGTTGAATGTGAGATACCATTTGTAATAATAAAATAAAATTCGTCTTCAAAAAATATCAACCAAATTATTATTTAGACATATTTTATGTCAAATGAAACAATATTTCTTCAAGAAACCTATTCATTTTTAGCGCTTTACTTGCTACAGTTTTGAATACATATGCAAACATGTTTCTTCAAGAATCTAATTACTTTTAGTTCAATACTTAAACAATTTTGAACGTACAATATAGGATGCTGGTGTGAAAAGGGTATTGTACCTAGTAAGTTCGACACATATACATCCTACTCACACATGTTACGTAAGTTTACTTAGGGAACACATAGGAAACTTTCCTCTTTTAGTAGATAGTTATCACGTTTCTACCTTGCTATCACTTTATGTATCAAGTCATAAGATTAAGACACATGTCATAATATTATACCATCCTATGTTCATCTTGTCCTATATAATCAAGGGATCTCCTTTTAACATAACACACATACCATTCCATTATGTTGTATCATTTGCATCCTTGAGAGAATACACTTATTATTTCTCGTGCTTTCATGAAGTGCATTAATCTTGGGTGGATAAATTTTTCTACCAATCTTGCATGGTATAGATAATTGTACACCAACTCTAACATGGTATTAAAGCTTGTGGAATTGTTTCTTGTTAGTCTTATTTGAGATATCTAGATTACAAATTTTAGTACATTTTGGGGTTTTTATTTTTTCGGCACAAATATGAGTTCACCGTTGGATTCAAAAGGTTCAAGAAGGTTAGTTTTGCCTTTTTTTCATCCAAATTGGACATTAGAGGGCGTCACCATTCACAATGCTTGCATATGCCAGATACAATTTGAAATTAAATTTAAATAAATTAATTCTTTTTTTTTTTTAATTTTAATTTTTGGCAAAAAAGTGTTTCTACAATACCCACGTAGTTGCAAGGTACCCTGTGCAATGTGTGATCCAAGGGTGACTAGAAGGTGCCATGTGGTGCATCGGGTATGTCTAGAAAATTGATTGCACTCTTGTTTGGAATTAGTAGGGTACACACCATGTAATTTGTAGATACCCAAGTAAAACTATCATTAATATTCCTTTACTCTATCTAGGATTCCCTACCTAATGTTAAATTTAGAATATTTCAAGTTTCTAAAAAAGAATATTCTTCCTAGACATACCTCTCAATGGTAAGTTGGAATTGTAGAGGTTATCCTTGGAGGTGAGGGCCTGATTTAGGGCCCATAGCTGAGAGGATGGACATAATAGTCCTCGAAACTCATGAGCATGAGGGTTGTAATGTTCCAACTTTTGAGGGTTACACAAAGATATCAATATGGAATGAGTTAATAGAAAGTGGAAAGGGCCATGGAGGGGTAACAATTTTAGTAAAAGAATCTTGAGAAAAAAATATAGAAGTGGAAAAGGAAGACCGAAATAAGAAGTACATATGGATGAAAATAGAGGCTAAAAATCTCATAATATATCTTGCAGCATGTTACTTTGCTTTACATAGTTCAAAATTTTATAAGAAGAGGAAATTAGACAAATAGGACCCTTACGTAGTCTTGAAAAAAGATATACCGACATACATCCACAAGGGATAAATCATTTTAATGGGGAACTTTAATGCTAGAACAAAAAATAACCAATCTCTTTGCCTTAGTAATGAAGAAGGAATAGGTGGCTATCCTTTATGGTTAGAAGAGGAAGGGATTAAAAAATGGGAATGAGTAGCACAAGATGTGAAAGAAGCTATCACACAATATGGGGCATAATTGTTGGGAGTTTGCAACCTATATGATCCGATTGTTTGAAATGGTTTCAAATTTTGGCCAAGATTAGGGAACTTTACATGCCACACCTATAACGGTCAAAGTGTGGTGGATTATGTTATAATCTCAAAGAAACTTATGTCAAGTTTTACAGAATTTGAGGGGAAGTACTGCCCCACATAAATGAAATCAAACCATAGCCCAATATATGTTAAGATTAGCATGCCAAAAGATAAAACCAATATCAAGAGAAGATACAACAAAAAGAAAATAAAGAGGTCACTCAAGGTACAATCCTCTTGACGCATGAAAACCAAGAAACCTTTCAAACAATGCTCAAAAAACAACTGCAAGGAAAAGGAATCAATGGGCTGACCAAATCAAGCAAAGGAATAATAGGAAGCATCAAGTTGACATCAATAATCCTCAAGGCACTCAATTCATGCTAAAGGTCTAGACCCAATAGAAGTAGCAAGAATAGCTTTTTGACAAATCTATGGTATGACAAAGAATGTAAGGTAGCAAAGAAAATGGTCAAATTATGGGGCAATAACAAGGAATATGTCAAGTCAGTGAGAATGAGAAAAGAGTTTTATATGCAAACCAGAAGAAAAGAGCTGACTTT
Source organism: Cryptomeria japonica (assembly GCF_030272615.1). Taxonomy (NCBI): domain Eukaryota; kingdom Viridiplantae; phylum Streptophyta; class Pinopsida; order Cupressales; family Cupressaceae; genus Cryptomeria; species Cryptomeria japonica. The sequence goes on from NC_081408.1 coordinate 737,873,477, forward strand.
GCTTGGGAGGCACAATCCAAGAAGCTTTTGGAGAGAGCTGTAGCAAAGAGACATAGTCAAAGAGAATGACATCACAAATATTTAGTGGTTAGAATATGCAAAAAAACTATATGAGAGATTGCAAGATAAAGAAACTTCGTCAGTAAGCAAGTCAAGAACTAAACTCTTCTCCTTGGACAATATTAAAGAAGGAATTTAAAAACTTGCAATAGGTAAAGCCCTGGGACATAGATGACTTATAAGTGGAATATTTAAGATGGGGCATGGAAATTTTCACACCACACATTAAAAGAATATTCAATGGGGTCATTCAAAATGGATTTTCGACAAATTGGACAACTAGTGTTGTCATCACCTTCCATAAGAGTGGTGACATCAACAATCCTTCAAAGTATCACACTATAATGATCAATCCCCTATTTGGTAAACTTTTTGGGAGCATGATGGAAAAACGAATCAATATTTGGGTTGAAAAAGAGGGAAAGAGGGCGAAGGGGTGGGTAGGTTTTAGGCCAAAACATTCTACCATTGACTATTGCATTACACTCAGACACTTGATTGAAAAGTTGGGGACAAACAAGGAGGAGAGGTCTTTTGCTGCTTCGTTGATTTCAAGAAAGATTTTGACATGATATGTAGAAGTAAACTATGGAGCAGAATGGAAGAATTAGAAATTCAAGAACATTATAGGGCTATTGTTAATAGGTTGTATGACCAAGTCTGGGCCAAACTCCAAACCAAACAAGAATTATCGGAATTCTTTGGAAGTATCATACCTTATTTTGGTTATACATTGACAAACTAGAGGAATTGATAGACAAGTTTGGTGGAGGGGGAGTTTTTTTGACCAATTATGTAATAAAATTGCTCTTATATGTTGATGATCTTATTTTAATGTCAAAATTAGCACCAGATTTGAAGGAACACTTGAAGGCTCTATAACTTTTTTGTCATGAGGTAGGGATGCAAGTGAACAACAAAACTAAGGTCATGATTTTTACCTTGAAGATAAAGAAGGTTCATAGGGAATTTGTTTTTGATGGCAGTCCATTACAAATGGTCAATGAATAAAATACCTTGGCCTTGATTTCCACAATAAACTCAGTTGGGAAACATGCAAAGTGAAAAGGATCCAAGGAGGATGGAAAGCCTTATACTCATTGCAAAGTAGATGCAAAATAGCTGAGCTATAGGACTGGAAAACTAACAAGACACTTTTTGGCCTTCTGGTGGTTCCAGTGGTTTTATATGGTTGTGAGGTTTGGGGCAGCAACACTTCAGAAAAAAAAAAGAAGGTAGATAGAGAGACTACAAAAACACTTAATCACAAATAGCCTCAAGATTAAATCATCTATTTCAAACAAGATTGTTCTAGCAAAAGCGAGGGCTTTTCCTATTGAGGCAATGGCTATGGCCCAGTTTCTAAGTTATCTAAAAAGAGTAGAAAACATGGAGACAATCGTTGGCCAAAAATAACAGTGGAAGAGAAGCTAGAAAGAAGGATGAAAACATGGATGAAGCAAAACATTAAATGGATGAATAAATGGGGTATTAGCATAAGACATTTCCCAAATAACAAAAAGGAAAGAAAAAAGTACATGTAAGGAAAGTTTAGAGAAAATATGTGGACATGATAGCTTGGGAGAAAAAAGGAATATCATATCAAACATTTCAATCCCACACATGACCATACACAAAAGAATTACATAGGAATGGATATAAAATGGGAAGCAAAAATGTTAATTGCTCAGATTAGAACCAATTCACATCAACTTAGATGTAAAACCGGAAGATGGATGATACTTAAAGAGGAGTGGACAAATAGAAAATGTAGATATTGCACCCAAGGGGTTGTGGAGATAGAATGGCACTATATCATGGAATGCCCAACTTATAAGGATATCTAGATCCACTACATTGACTTGCTAAATGTAAACCCCTTAAGCAGTTTATATGAAGTAGAAAAGATAACAAGAGTCACAGATTTCTTGATCAAGTTACACAGTTTAAGATCCGAGATGCAAAAGGAAAAGGAAAAGGAGGTTTAGCAGATAGCTCTTTGGTCTTTGCATACTCTTATTTGCTGGCTAGCCATGGGTGCAATAGGCTATTTGGCCTCATGGATATTATTAAAAGCATCAATTCATTCATTCAAGTTGCCATCCAAGGAGTATTTGGCCTATAGGGAACATTCCATACCGATATCACCACTACGACAGCAGGGGTTTTAAATTTTTCTTTGCCCCCCTCATGGTTTGCATTTTCATTCTAGATGACAAACTTCAAATGGCTATAACTCGGGCTTACGACTTGCTTTTTCAGAGAATTTTTTTATTGGGGGTAGAATTTTGTGATCTACATTAAATGGAGAGATGAGTCTAGAGAACCAGTATGCACCTCTAGTATCTTACATTTTTCTTTTAAATAATTAGATTTCAATAACTCGATACAAGCACATGCTACTAAGTCATTAAAGTTAAAATATGCATAGATAATTTCCCATCCATTAACTCTTAGAGACAAAATAATGTAGTTAGCATATCTAAATGAATATTAGGAGTATAATAACATATAAATAAACACTTCAAGAACATGTAAGAAGAAGAATAGAAGAAAAATATAAGAGAGGAAACATTGATATACGTGGGAAAACCCTTTTGGACAGAAAACCCCACACTCCAAAGCATTGAACCAATGTATTAATTTGAAACAAACTGTTACCATACACTTGCAGGTTCATAACCTTTACATGGAATCTACATCTTGCTCTTCTAAAGGAAAACTGGCCACATAACCTGACAAAAAACAATTTCCTCACTCCTTTCTCTCTACCCACATTAAAGACATACAATATATATAGATAAATACAATGTTAGAAATGACTAACGTTAAGACACTTTAATTCCCAACATTCTCCCACTTACCAAACACCTTACCATGACCAATATGAACAAGGTCTAATTGCAAAATGGCCAAACAAAGAGACACATCATCATAGCCATCCTCATTGGCTTCTCATTCTTACTATATTTCCCTCTTGTATTTGTTGTTTAATGGATTTTATAGAGTAAGCATCAATAGTTTTGTACTCAACACCCCTTAGCTTCACTTTCTCTCGGCATGCACTTGCTACATGCTCCTCTATTAAGCCCATGCCCCATTGTTATGTGTCTTCCCACACATCTATCTAATTATTCTACATGCATTTTATGTGATCTACTCATTTTACTCTAACCTCTCTAAGCACGTACAACCACACACTATGCCTCTTACTCTTACAAGCTGATGCCACTCTATTGGCCATGTGATGCAAGAATTAGACAAAGTAATTCATAACACAAAAAGCTCAACCACAAAAGCTAAATGGTATGAAATATATTCCTAACACATTCAATAAAAGTATGTGTTGGTTACAAATTTGTTGCTTTAAGTAATCTTCTTTGAAGAACCCTGTTTTGCCTTGTGATCAACAACAAAATGTTCACAACAGTTGAAGAATTGCAAAACAATAGCAATTCCTCTCTGCTTTGAGAGGGGCAACTCCCTCGTATGATGGGGGTATATGGATTTTCTAAGATTTAAAGAACAACATGTATAATCAAAACTGATTGAGAAATAAGATATAAACTTATCAATTTTTAAATTCCACACATCCAAGTTAAGATACCAAAACTTGAAATGATAATGTTATTCACATGCAATGTTAAAGGAAAGCAAATGGTTATTATTGATAGAACATAAGAATATTAACAATAACACTTGAGATGAATTGAACACACATCCAAAACATTTCTCTATTGCTTTCTTGCTTGAATAGTACTATTCGAGTCCTTCATACAATGCTTTGCTAAAAAGTGGAACCCTTTAATTGAATTACAATGAAGTATATATAGGTGAAGTTAGTAACCACCTAAGGTAACTACCTTAACCACCTTTATAACTACCTAGAATAACTAACTCACTTTAAGTGTAACAACTTGAAATAATTAACTCATTTTGGAATAATAGTTACTTAGAGTAACTACTCGAGTTGAGCACTTAAAGTAACTACCTCCTAAGAAAGAGTTAGGGTAAACCTAACTTTAAAATAAAAAAATGTAAAGAAGACTTGAATAAGAAAAATCCATCATGAATCTTGTTTACAAAGAAAATCCAAAAACATGATTCGAGTTACATACACACAACAAAAATGAGAACTATACAATATGCATCACTGCATTTATTCTACGCCTGCCAAGGGTGCCGCTCATGAAGTTGTTGATTCTAAAAGCAGGTTCTGCTGACCAGATTCTTTATGTTTGAATATTCTGAAAAGTTTGATGGCTGGAGTAACAAATTTCCCTTTAGGAATAAGGATGTTGGCTATCCTCATCCTCCAAGTCTTCAAGTTTTTGTAGATGCTTCTCAACTCCCCCACCATACTAGGTATTTGAGAAATATAAATCTTTAAGGAAGTGTAGGTGTCAATCAACTTATCTATTGTGTTTTCATTGAAGACTTCTTTGTTAAATTTTTTTTGATCAACCAAGCTCTGAAAACCTTTTTGTAACACTTGCGAGTCTTCCATCAATGATATACTTGGAAGGATGGCAGTGAGCTGATTTTGAAGTTTTGCACACACTTGATCACAAGAAAGTGTAAGCTTTTCTTTCTCTATTGAAACTTGGTTGATGATTACCAACTTCCAACCTATACTTTCTATCTAGATCTTTAAGTAACTCTCCTCTGTATTAGGTAGGATCTTCTCTGCTACAAGGGTGTTGACATTAATCTCCATCATATTCCTGAAATCATTCATGATCTCTTTCCAAGCTGCTTCTTCTTTCCTAACACTTTTTAGGTCCTTTTTAATGGTTTCTTTCTTGACTAAGGACTCATCATGAACAACTTTCACCTTAACAAAGAAATCGGATGCAATGATTTTGGCTTTCTCCACCCAACTTTCAGTCACTTTACCATAAACTTGATATTTTTGGAGACTATAAATAACACTTTTTTCAACTTCTCCTTGTGGGCCCAAGACAACTGATTGATGAGCAACATTGAGTGACATGGTAGAAGTGTCAACTATGAACTTAAAGTAGGAGGACAAATTTCGCACTTGTTGTTTCAGTTGATCCTTTGAATGCTTTTCTTTTTCAGTTCTCTCCACTAGCCTTGCAACTACCACATTGAAATTTTGTATGTCAACTTCATGAGTAGATGAACCCATATCAATTTTTGTCATAACAAAATCTGTAGGAGTGGCTTCGTTTACATCTTTTTCAGAGATGGGCCGAGCTATCTCTAGGCACATACTTCCTGAATTCAAATCAGTCTTTATTCTTGAAGTCACTTTGATTTTCTTTGGCTTCTTAGGTTTCTTGAAAAGATTAGATATTGTGTTGAATCCAGGAACCACTAACTCCTCCAATTTTCTCTTTTTCAATAGGCTTTGTTCGAACCATGGGAGGGAAAGACTTTCTGAGGGAAAATTTGTTGCTCAGGTACTAGTGAAGTTGCTTCCTCTCTAAATTCTTTTATTTAGTCAACTAGATTCTTTAGGAAAGAAGGCTCCATAGTTGAAGTAGGGTATTGTACTTCATGATGAGGAGATTCAATAAGGATTTAAGGTGACATAGTTAGTATACCTTCATCAAGCCTTGGATCATCCTAGACTTCTACTGGGTCTTGATCTTTCTCTTCTCTTAAAGTAGAATTTTCTTCTTTGTCTTTTGATCTTGATTTCTTCTTTTTTTGTCTGGGCTCATCTCCGCATGTATTTTGGAGATTATTTCTCCTTGGAGGATCTTCATCTCCACCACTTCCTTGAGATTTCTGGTGAGAAAGAATATCCACAGTTGGGGTATGAGAAGGAACTGATGAAGTAGAACTGTCTTGATGGTTGCTTCTCCTTCGTGTCTCCTTTCTACTTGTTGGCTTTGTAGCAATCATTTGTGCTATCCTCTTTCTGACCTAGGCTTTTGATCACGAAACTGGTTCTTTCTCTGACATCTCTGACCTCTAGATCTACCCAATTAATAGCAGGAAGAGGTTGAGCCTAGATTGTCTCAAAATAAAAGGGATCAATTAGATCCGATTCATCATCTTCAATACCTTCAATGATCCATTCTATCTCGAAATCATAGATTTGTTTCAAGGTGAATCTTGTCCAATCTCTTTTCCTAACTTCGAATTCATCCTCACGATCTTCCCAGAAGTCTTTAATATTTGGAAAATGGAGGTACCCAAGACCAAGTCTCAAATTATTCTTGACACATCCTTTACTAGCAAAGGGGAATCTCATTTAGTTGGTGTACAAATTGATTTTGGCTAGAGCCCCTTCTGCTTTTGAGTTGGACTCGCATTTATAATGACCAAGGAAAATAGGGAAGGCAACTCCTTTGTTCTTCCTATCTCTGCATTTCTTCTGGATTGACACCTACTGTCTACAAAGTTTGATCAAGAAGAGCTTATCAACCACATACCTTGGCAACCTATAAGGATAGCCATCAAATCCCCCTACTTGAAGGTAGGTGAATTTTGGAAATTGAATGAAGTAACTTTCGTACTTCTTTATCAATGTTGTTGCTTCTTTCAATATTTTGATAGTTGTATTTCCTTGAAGTAGTTTCACTGCCAGCATCGTAAAGGAATCATTCACTCATCTAAAATGTACAAAAATCTCCTCCAACTGTAGCTGCTTGTAGTAGTTGTAGATCCGTGTTTCCTGACTTAGAACACCAGTTGTACTCAAACCTGGCCATGACCTTAAATTAGCGATTGCATATATCAAATATGAAGACATGTGAAAGCGTTGACTCGTCTTGAAATGGATCAACTGATTATGTATGCAATCATTGATAAGACGACCCCAATCAATGAATTGTTTTCCTACTGATATGACTGTGATGAAAAGGTACATCCACATTTTGAATTTAGTAGAATCAGGGCTGCCTGTTTACTTTGTGGAGTAGGACTATCATATGAAAGATCTCTTTAATAAGAAGAGATCGATGAAGCATCTTAGGAAGCTGAGATTGTCCTCCTCGAGATGTCACCATCCATTCTTTGGCTAAGTTATTCAAGCATTTACTTATGTTGTCACTGAAATACTTGTAAGCCTTCTGCTTATCAATGTAAGTGAAATTCTTTGTGTATGACAACTGAAGAATAATGGCGATGTAAATTCCATCTAGCTTAGCCATCAGGCGCCCATCAACAATCCTTATTTCTCTGGCATCAGGGTTATATCCTCTTGCACATTCTACCATCAATTCTGGACATTGCACCGTTATGGGAAAACATGTTGCATCAACCAACCCATTGTCAGCTATCCTGCAAGACAATTTCGATCTATCTCCTTCTATCAATGATTTTTGGATATCCTGCAGGTTAATGTGCCCTATTTTGGTGTTAAGAACCTCGGGAAGCATAGTGTTGATCATTGGAGCATATTCATACTCTCGTGCTTTGTACTTCATGATGATGTGCCCGCAAATTCTTTTGATTAATGTGGATGGTGGTGCGTGTACTATATCAAAATCCTGATAGATTTGAGTTTATGGCTGACTTGACATTTCTTGGAGCTATGTTTTTGAGGTATTTCTAAAAATGAGTCCTCTATGGCTTATTTGAATATGGCGGACACTTTGACAATTCTGACAATTGTATTTCTTTCACCGTTAGAAATAGTATCTCCTTGAGTTATTCGGTTGAACAATATTTTACATGCAAGTCGACAAGGTGAAATGAATCATAACCTTTATGCTTTGATGAATGTTTACCTATGGCTTTTCCTAGGATCCAAACTTTAGCACAGATTAAAAGAGAATTGGCTTAAATGCATCTACACAATAACCATTTGCATTTGACTGAAAATCTCCTTGAGTCATTTCAACAAGTCCCTCAATGTACTGTTACAAAGTTTTCATATCAGGATACCAAGAAAGCATTTGAACAAAACTTTTTCCTACACATCATGCTCGAATGTTTTAATATTAGATAGGTTGGGGCAAAGCTGACAACGCTCATAGGTTTCAACTTAACACTATTTACGTGCCTTTAACTCTCCATTTCTACTTCCTTCTTCAAGGAAAATCTTTGTGAAGTATTAACAACTTTCTTGCCGCCATGACTTGTCATGTTGATGTGAGGAACTCTTTGAATCTTGCAAAAACCAAATATCATAAGTTGATGATATGTTGTTTGAACCCTCTCCACTCTGTCTACTATGCACATGATATGTTAAAAATAGGAGACATAGGTGTTGACCATTTTTTAGTGTCTACATTTTGCCCCTCTTTGAGACAATGTGATTATGAGCGTTGCTTTAAAAAAAATTAAGAAATCATGCCTCAGTAGATGATAGGATGGAGGTAAGATGCCCCCTTGAGAGATTGTTTATGTATGAATGAAATGAATGATCTCTCAAAAAAAGAGAAAATTGTAGAGAAAATATGAAGAGAGAAAAATGATACTAAGAATTGAAGATTGTTAATTGATTGTAGACAATGGTTGATTGATATCAAATGGAGAAATTCTTGATTGATCAGACATAATAGATAGCAGGATAATGATTGATTTGATAAATAGATAGAGGGATTGATGGGATAGAAGAAATGTTAGCCAGAAGAAATGCAAACGAGAAGTGAAGAATGATTAGTGTGATGAAATCTTGCTTTCACAAATGCTAATGGTAGGTGAGAACTTTATTTGATATGGCAAAACGGTTGTGGCGCACCATGGAAATGAAGGCCAGGTCGATAATGCAACCCCTTTGCATAAAACAAACATGTTGCAGACAAGGAATGGTTCAACCATCCTAAGACATACTTGCCCCTAAATTATATGAAACACCCCACAAACATAAGACAAAAGCAAAAGACCATGAGCCATCCCGACCACTCTAAATCACTCAGTGACATCATCGAGTAGCATAGGAACATGATCAAAGATAAATCAATGAAAAAAACAAGAAGCACAAATTCAAACAAGTCAAACAACCATTCTAATCTTGTTGCCAATTTTGATAATGTTGTGATAAAAGGACGATCATGCTGTCTAGTTTTAGGGAATGCAGTACCTCGTCTAAGACAGGACATAGTCTGGTTTCGAGTATACCACACCCTGTACAAGACCCATTATAATATTTGATAAGGACCAATGATAATGATGTTGATTGATTGATAAGACAAGTTGACCAGTTTGAATGCTTGATTGATTGAAAAGTTCATCTGTTAATGCATGATTTGTTAAGCACAGTGTCGTAACATGTTATCTGGTTGTTGTCTACACAAATGTTTGTCTATGTACAAAAGGGAAAGTTTCTTGCTGAAATGAAACAAAAGTGTTTGTTTTTGGATTTTTAATGTTTTTCAATTTTTAGGGTTTTTGAATATATTTGTTTTTTAGGGCTTTTTTAGGACATTTTACGGTTTGCATTTTTTAATTATTTCGGGAATTTTTTTGATATTTTTGGATTATTTCAGGACATTTTTTGAATGTTTTTGGATTATTTCAAGACATTTTTCGATGTTTTTGGACTATTTCAAGAGATTTTTTGAATGTTTTTGGATTATTTCAAGATATTTTTTTGATGTTTTTATGATTTTACCCCCATTGTCTAGCAAGAAAAGGAATATGACAAATGGATAAACAAGCTTGCTGAAATGTTGGTGGATAGAAGGAAGACATAGGGTATTTATTATGGAGACAAAGTGGACTCAACTTCCAAGGGCTATCGCGCGATGGGATAATGGATTGGATATGACAATGTAAAGAAAATGACATGACATGAGGGACACGACAAGAGGTTTTTGAATCCATGTTTTGCATTTTACGTCCTTATGTCAGATCAAGATCAAGGGACGAGTGTATGGACAATGATAGTGAAGAGCACGCGATTTTACTGAGAGGGGGGCGGGGGGTGAATTAGTATAATAACCTTTTTCAATTTAATACTTTGTAATCAATTAAAATAAGCATGCATATGAACACAATAACACAAGATTTAAGTGGAAACTCAATGCGAGAGAAAACCACTGAAAATGTTTGCTATATATATATTTCTTTTACAGTGTTTGTGAGCACCAACCCACTGGAAGCACCAACTCCCCAATCTGATTTTGTGAGCACCAACCCACCGGAAGCACCAACTCCCCAATCTGATTCTGTGAGCACCAACCCACTGCACTTAAATATTAAATTCCACCTTGACAATGTTGCTTCTTCAACGGATGATGGACATTATTTCTTTCCTCAAATCTGATTTTATTTCTCTCCTTAATGTGTTCCTATCTGCTGTAAGAATGTTTACAAAACATGTTTCATAGTTTGTATTAAGAAGCCTCTACAAATCTGCCTTTAGATCTGTATAATCTTCTTCTATATCTGCTGCAATATACTCAGAAATCTGCTTCATCTTAATTTCTCATTTTGCTGTATATCTCTTCAAATTTCTACGCACTCATCCAAAATATATTCCCTTTTTTTTCTTCACACACCACTCATACACACAACACTTCTACCTCTGAATTTTCTTCAGCATATACATATCATACTTTACACACACCTTACACTCTTCTTCTAAATTATTATTTTTTTCATTGTATATCACTCTCCACACACGCCTGAGAACTACTTTATTTTCTGAGTTATAATCTCAGAATTATACACTCAATCAATCTTCGTCAGCATATATGTACCACACCTCACCGCACTATCTGTTTCTTCACACCAAAAAGATTTTCAAATATATATACATATAACTATACTTGTCTCTTCAAAGAGGCACATACTCATCTGGAGCGTAGAAGTCACCCTGCTTGACTTAATCGATTCATATTAATTAATATATAATATTTATCGATTAACCATAATCGGTTATACTTTATGATAATTAATGGTTTTATTTTGTTGTCAATCAAATTATGTTTTATTTAAACTGACATCTATACTTTTAAGATGTTCACCGACCATAGTCTTGTTTGAACTAAACATTAATATATTGACATCGAACTTTACTTGATCTTATCTCACCATCTATTGCTCCTGTCTGATACATATCGGCTTTGCAATTGCTTTCCATCAATCATTCAAACCTCTTTTATTCGTGATTATTCTTTATCACTAAGTACTGGAAAATATCGGTCATGTTTACCGACTCATAATTCTTTTGACTATGATAAAATTATGTCTATCAGTTTTATTGTTTATGTCTGTAAGCATCATATTTACTGTTTTGACGGTCTTTGTATTTTTAACATCTCTTTGGAACATATCAAACATAACCACGATACTTCATTTCTCATAATACATATCTGGAATATATACCGCTGCACCTACAGTCTGGTTACCATCCCTTGGCTTTGATAAGTCGGTCAATATTTGAATGAAGTCGTATTTCCTCTGATGATCATCGCTGCCATCTTCTATCCGCTCTACATTAACTCATCGTTTCCTTCAATACTGGTCGCTGTTATTTTACTGATCAAATCATATATCGTCACCATAATAAAACATATCGACCGCTTCAACATAGTCGATTGCCATCACTGTATCTGTATATTCTCCGAAAGATATATTTTAGAATAGGATTGGTATAATGATGTCTTTGTGCTTTCTCAATCATGAAGACGGTGGCTTTCTGCATAGCATCTATTCCTCTGCATAGCGTATACTGTAGGTTCAACTTGTAGGCTGTAGGTGTAGATGTGTATATATGTGCTGAGTCTTTAGTCTTTAATGACATCAATGACAATATTTTCATCAGATAGGATATGGATGCTTCAAGGAGATGCTTAGGGATCCACATGGTTTTTGATTTTTCATTTTTGTGTGGTACCTTGGTTTGCATTGTTTGCACAAGGGATTTAGGAACCCATATAGCTTTTGGATCTTCTTTCTTTTTCTCATTGGGCCTTTGTGGCCTTTTGGATATTTCTTTTTCTTTATGGATTATATTGTTCTTTGTTTTGACATGTCGATTAGATTGGACATGTTGATCATTGACTATATGTAGATTATTGGACTTATGACCTTTATGCTTGGCATCCAAATTGCTTGGAGAGGGAAAGGAATGTATGGATTGATAAGAATGATATGGATGTCTTTTGGATGGGTAGAAGGTGCTCGAAGATGTGTGCTTTTGCTGATCTTGAATAGGGGATGAAGGGATATAATGACCTAAAATGGATGGAAGGAATGAAGGGGAAGACGTGTATTTGGACTTAGGTTTGGTAGGGATACCAATGTCTTGAGGAATGTCACTGATGCCATGACCATTAATATTTTATTTGATATTGAGGGGGTCTTGCTTGTGATGGTCTACCCCTTTGCCTTTATACATATTTTGACTTGTAAGATACTTTGTGCTTTCGGAGGAAGATGCGAGTCCATTATGAAGTGGATGCAATATGGAAGAAATGATGGGATCATGAAGTGGATCGGATTGGACCAAAGTGGAAGAACCCATTGTGCATGTAGGGGGTTCATGAACATCTTTCACATATAGTATCAATGATAGGCTCGTCATGAGATGGAATGGGAGGAATAGTGGGATCATCAAAAGAAATGAGATCTTGAAGTATATATGGAGGATTAGGACATGGAGATGGAGGAATGATAGCATTTTGTGGTGGACATGAAGCTGAAAGAATAGTTTGATCTTGACAAGGTGGAAGATCATTGGATTCCTCTTTATAGGTGCTCTTCTCTTGACTTCCAATGGGGTCACTAGGAAAAATGAAATGGATATCTTGATCTTGCTCAGGCAGTGGATTGTCAATGGGACTTAAAAGGACATTTTGTTCATGCAATGGAATAGGATCATTTGGGATAGGATGTACTGGGATATCTTGATCTTTCTCAGGGGGTGGAATGTCAATAGGATTTTGGATAGGATGGACATGAATAAAGGAATCATCATGAGTGTCAGGGAAGATGGGATCTTGGTAACAATTGTATGGGATGATAAGGTTTCAGGATCTTGATCTTGATTTGTTTTAGGACTCATTTCTTCATGCTCTAAATCATCCTCTTGACATGGGTTTGGACTTTAAACATGTGCGGGGGATTTTGGCAAGGAATCAATGCTTTGACATGAAGGAGAGGGACTTTGAATGAAATCCTTTGAAACAGGTTTGATGGGTAATGAAGCGCATGGTGGCATTGGGTCTAGCATTTTTGAAGCATGGAAAGGATGTGCATCATGAATTGGATTAGCTTGGAAATGAATTATGGATAGCCCTTGGGAAATTTCATCCTTGAGTGCATTGTGTGATGAGGGTGCTATCGAAGGTTCTTGTGAAACTTCGAAAGGTGTAGGGATAGATGCCACTGGAGAGTCAATTTTTTTATGGAGAGATGAGACATTGCTAGACATAGGTACACAATTTTGATCTTTCACAGGAAAATCACTTAGGACTCTCTTTAAGATTTGTCTAATAAATCCACCTTTCTTTGGAGATGCATTTGAATCCTTGCGAGGTTTTGAAATGATTGGGTTTGGCTTTTGGATTTGTTTGGTAAGAATTTTGTCTTGGTTTGATGTCATGTTTTGATGTTGAATTGGTTTTTGGTTGAATTGCTCTGATATGTTTAGAATTTGGTTTGATTTGTGTTGCAACTTTTGTTTTTGAATTGTTGGTTATAGTTGTTGACATTGATATGTTGATTGAACTTGTTGTTGATATTCCACAGTTGGTTGAGCCACTTGTTGATGTTGTTTGATTGGTTGGACATGTTGAAATTGCACCATTGGTTGTGTTGGTTGGATTTGTTGGACCATGTGTAAGTTAGACTGGTAGGAAGGATAGATTACTTGCGAAGGTTGAGTCTCATAAGAATATGAAGGTTGGTATGACTCATTCCAATTCTGATTCTGATTCTGAGTTTGAGTCAGAGTTTTATTCTCTTATGATTGGTGGTATTTGATTTTCTCTCATCATTTTTCTCTAACCAAATTGCATGTGGGCTAGGATCAGTCCAAGATTTTGGTGTTTCGGATGCAAACTTAAGGTTTGGTTTTGAACGATTGTTTGATTTGAGGGTGATCTTGCTTGAACACTACCAAGTCTTCTTTGCATTGGTACAAAGACTGGTTCAAAATTTGGTGGTGGTCCCAATTGAATGATTCCATACTCTGGTAGCATGTTTGTATGTGGACCAACATTTGGATTGAAGTTTGGTTGTACGATATTGTCTCGTTGTTGTGTTGGATAGAATTGTGATTGTCTCAACTAGGTATCATCCATTGGAAAAGACATGGCTTGATATGTGGATTCTTGTGATTTCTTGTACTTGAACTTTAATTTTTTGAGGTTTTTTGAAATTTTGAATGATGTATGCAACTAATGCAACCTAAAAGGATAACAATGCAACTTATGTTTTTTTTTGGATTTTTGGAATGACGAGGGTATGCAACTAAATGCAACCTATATGATTGACAATGCGACTTATGTTTTTGGACTATTCAAGATTTGGACAAACTTTTTTGGAATGCAAACGTAAAGACGCAACCTTGGGAAATTGAAATGAAGTCAAGACCTTAGTTGACAAAGGACAAAAAGACCAAATGATTGTAGGACAAATTGACAATGTCTCACCTATACGCTTGGATACTGAGCGAAGACTCCCTAACAAAAACTTAGGGTTTAACCTAAAGTTTTGAATTTTGAAGTTTGACAAAACCTAATTTTGAGACTAAATGCAAGAAGGCAATGATTATGACAAGGACCTAAGGATATGATATGAATTGGATTTGTTGGACCATGTGTAAGTTAGACTGGTAGGAAGGATAGATTACTTGTGAAGGTTGAGTCTCATAAGAATATGAAGGTTGGTATGACTCAAATTCCAATTCTGATTCTGATTTTGAGTTTGAGTCAGAGTTTGATTCTCTTATGATTGGTGGTATTTGTTTTTCTCTCATCATTTTTCTCTAACCAAATTGCATGTGGGCTAGGATCAGTCTAAGATTTTGGTGTTTCGGATGCAAACTTGAGGTTTGGTTTTGAACGATTGTTTGATTTGAGGGTGATCTTGCTTGAACACTACCAAGTCTTCATTGCATTGGTACAAAGATTGGTTCAAAATTTGGTGGTGGTCTCAATTGAATGATTCCATACTCTAGTAGCATGTTTGTATGTGGACCAACATTTGGATTGAAGTTTGGTTGTACGATATTGTCTCGTTGTTGTGTTGGATAGAATTGTGATTGTCTCAACTAGGTATCATCCATTGGAAAAGACATGGCTTGATATGTGGATTCTTGTGATTTCTTGGACTTGGACTTTAATTTTTTGAGGTTTTTTGAATTTTTGAATGATGTATGCAACTAATGCAACCTAAAAGGATAACAATGCAACTTATGTTTTTTTTGGATTTTTGGAATGACGAGGGTATGCAACTAAATGCAACCTATATGATTGACAATGCGACTTATGTTTTTGGACTTTTCAAGATTTGGACAAACTTTTTTGGAATACAAACCTAAGACGCAACCTTGGGAAATTGAAATGAAGTCAAGACCTTAGTTGACAAAGGACAAAAAGACCAAATGATTGTAGGACAAATTGACAATGTCTCACCTATACGCTTGGATACGGAGAGAAGACTCCCTAACAAAAACTTAGGGTTTAAACTAAAGTTTTGAATTTTGAAGTTTGACAAAACCTAATTTTGAGACTAAATGCAAGAAGGCAATGATTATGACAAGGACCTAAGGATATGACAAGACTAGAGTTTATGGCAATGTAATGATAAGGATATGTGAGGACCAATGACTTGAAATATGCAAAATGCAACTTAAGCCAAGACCTAATTTTGGTATGATAATGATAATGCAATGGAGACTTAGGAAAATTATTTTAAACCTAAGTGCAAAATGAGGACACTACAAATGAAATGGACTAAAATGAAGACTATTGACAATATGTTGTCCTAAGACCTAAGTTTGAACTATGCAAAGTCTAACCCTATGTGACATGTATTTTGAGACAAGGATTTCCAATGTTCTGACAAGCCATGTTTGAATGTTGGATGAATACTTGGACAATATTTTGGACCTTTGTTTGAACTGTGTTTTGAATTTGGTTTGGAGAATGTTTGGACTTGCTTGAAAAGGACTTTTTTTGTGACATTTGTGTTTTTGATTCAACTTTTGGCAAACATAGAAGACAAAATGTTTGTTGGACTTTGACCCAAAATGATATTTCACCTTCACAACATTTCCTAAGGCTGGCAAGGACAATATCTGTTGAATCCTCTTACCATAAAAGACCACATTCAATAGGATAGTTAGAAGCTTGGTAGCACTGAATCTCCTTCACGACACTCACTTCTACGGGCATACCAAGCTTCATTTAAAACCCTTTGCATGCATGAAATATGAAATTTGTTGTTATTTGATCCAAATCCTAATTAAGACTATGTGAGAATTGTAGGATTCATTAAAACTTCCTAATTAGGCTATGTGAAAAATTGTTGTTCATTAAAACCTCCTAATTAGGTTATGTGAAAAATTGTTGTTCATTAAAACCTCCTAATTAGGCTATGCGAAAAATTGTTGTTCATCGAAGCCTCCTAATTAGGCTATGTGAGAATTATTGTTCATTGCATGTTAATAAATCCTGCATGAATCATTGTTTAAAATCCATTAAACCCACATGCAATAATAAATTCTCATGTAAAACCTGCATGCAACAACAAATTAGTTCAAAAAACCTACATGCAACAATGGATTAGTGCAAAAATACACATGCAACAACAAATCAACTCTTGAAACCTGCATGGAACACAATATAGTAGTTAAAAAAACTTGCATGCAACAATTCATTAGCACATAAAACCTGCATGCAACAACAAATTAGTTCAAAAAACCTACATGCAACAATGGATTAGCACATAAAACATGCATGCAAATTTGATGTTGATCTCACCTACAAAGCAAGTGTGTTGCAAGCAAGATAATGGCAAATTGATAGAAAATTGGACAGCGTAAGGATATCAGTGGTTTCCAAACTTTACCTTCTTTATCCTAAGGTGCATGTACCAGTTCCTTATACTAATTTTACCTACCGGTAAGATAAGGCAAGACAACACAATGCAATCACACAAAAGGGGCACATCACATAACATTGGTTATACGAGGAAAACCCACAGTGGGGAAAAACCTCGGTGAGCAATGCTGCTGGAGACCTTCTGCTCCAATCCAGCCTCACAATGAAAATCTGATTATAATATTTAGGGCACCAACCCAAGGAGCATCAACCCCTGATTTAGGGAACCAACCCAAGGAGCACCAACCTCTAATTTAGGGCACCAACCCGAGGAGCACCAACCCCTAACTGATTTATGGGCTACAACCCAAAGGAGCACCAACCCCTGCACTGAGCTCCAACTCAGTGATCACAAATGATAGTATAAAATAACCCTGTTACAAATGAGTTTTGTAACACCTTCAAACCTTCTGTTGGTTGCCTCTTTCCTTTCACTCTTCCTCTGTTATATTGGTCACTTCTTTGTCTGTCTGAATCCCTCTTCTCTGTTTGCTGACTCCATCGATTTCTTTTGTCGGTAATCTCTGCCGGTCTGGATCATCCACACATTACATGCAGTTTTGTCGGTTCTCTGCAATGCACCTTTTTGCCTCAATCTTCTTTGTCACTCTTTCTTCTCATGTCAGATCTTCTTACTCATTCTACACACTTGTACGGGTATGATCTCCTCTCTATTCTTCCACAATCTATCAGTTTGTTCTTTGCCGATTCACACACACACACACACAGTTACTTAAGATTTTCACCACTATGACTTAGACTGATTTCTTCACTCATAGAGGCACACCCACATTCTGTCCAACATCCCTAGATCATCGATTATGACTTGCATATTTATAATCAAGTCTTCCTGCCAAAAAACCAATTCAAACTTCAGGCGGTTAGGGTTTCTTCACCGACCACGAGGCAAACCAAATCCAATTAGATCTCCTTCCAGAGATTGACCACTTGCAACAAATCAATCAAACTCTGCCAATCTCGCTGCTTCCAATACACGTTTGCTAAGTTTAGCAAACACGGCTTTGTTCCTTGACCTACTTCTGTCAATCATATTGAATGATCCCTTGGTTGCCTTCTCCAGGTCAGATCTACAACTGGATATCCTTCCTTGGTTAAAGCATCACGCAGATCTTCATTCTTCATCGAGCCGCAAATCTCTGCTACACATCCCATGAATTGTGCTGTCGACATAAATGTCGACCTACCACCATCTACCTACGTTGACCTGTGCATGCATGCTTGCCACTTCAACTCCACGTGGCGTTACTATCGGTATCCATCTCAGCTAGACCTCTGTGTTGGTTCGGACAGGATCACATAACTGGGTACATCTACCGGTTCACAAAACCTGTCGGTTATACCCTAACCAGTTTGTCTTCAACCTTGCACCTTTCTTCTCTTCTGGTGGAGCACCTAAACCGGTCAGCACACTTGCCAACCTACCTCATGCACATCTTCAATAGATGGGAGCCTTCTGCATCTGCACTTTATCACCTTACCGGTTGTCCTCTATATCGGTAGTATCCTCTGCATGTAAAATGGTAAGATACCATGCACACTGGTGACATCAAACTTCATTTATCTGCATCTGCAACAATGCCTTTCTCCATTTTTCAGTTTGATTGCACTCTCTGTTTAAAACTGCTCAACCTTTTGCCTTCTTCATTATTTGACCAGTTCTTCTGTTAACCAGTTTGTCAAGGTGGCAGACTCATTTGTCTAAGTGACAAACCCCTCACACTTCATCTGCTCCGAAAACCCATCATGCCTTCTCTACCAGTTCAGTGCATATCTTTGATTTCATGCACTTGAGGCATCTTTGTGATTCACCGATAGATCTGGTGTGAGCCTTCAATCACCTACCTTTAACTCTTCTGTCTTATCTCGGAGAACTATGATGCACCCTATGCATAAAAGGAGATAAGCTCCACTTACCAGTGGGAGTGGATCCTTGCCATCTGCTTCTGACATTGCATCAATATGACTTCCCTATTTGAGCAACACATCTTCAAACAGGCACATGTGATCCGGTTTGGGCACACCTATGTGTTCTTCACTTAATCTGATGGGAGTCCTGCAGATTGACATCCAATAGTATACCAGTGACTTGTACATACTTCTCCTTTGATGTTGATGTGATTCTTGATAACATTCTCCCACTTCATCACAATCAACAACTCAACATCTTGCCCACTTACAAATGTCATCATTTAGCGGTTGCTATATCATACCGGTCTCTTGTCCATATCTTTAACACAAGTCAAACACTAACCTGTGTACCGGTGACTCCAATGGCCATTATGGTAGGTGACATTCTCTCCTTTACCGGTGACCTGCTAAGCTAGGTGACATCAAAGACATCACATCCGATAAGAATCAATGACAGTACTACACATACATCTCCCATACCGGTTGCCATCCTATACCGGTTGACATCAATGACAACACAATGCCAACACGCTGCCCTTCTAGCAGTTTTTCAACCTTGCCTCATAGCCACACTCTGCAACTATGCCCTCAATAATCATCCTTTTCTTGGATCGTTGCTACTCAATTTTTACTTTCCTCCATCGATCCATCTCATGTGCATTTTCTTGTCCCTTTTTAGGCTTGGGCTTTGTCGTGGTGACCCAAAGAGTTCCTTATGTTGAACCTCTCTTTTGGCTGCTGCTAAAATCTTCTTCGTTGGAATAATGATTTCACTTTATTTGTTGCTTCGTTCCCTTTCTCCCAGCCAAACATTCGTTCTTTTTGATCGATTCATGACTATTTGAAGAATGTGCATAAGTTCCCAATCGACCCCTGCATTAAATTACTTTTCCTCCATCGACGCCTCTTGATTTCCTTGTAGTCATTTCAATTATCATTCACATTTTTGTTTGTCAGTTTCAAAGGCCATTCATTGTAATGTTTGTCATTTTCTTTTATGCTTATGTATTGATAGGTTTGGGGAAGTTGGCTTTTCACTTGCTAATTTAGTTATTTAGAAGTTTCTAAAGTCTTCTCAAAATCCATTTGGTGCATGTCTACAGTCATTCACATCCATTGTTTATGCTTCACATTTTGCATACATATCTAGCATGACAGTTACAACAATAACAACAACAACAACAGACAAAATTCCTAATGATGGATGTCCATTCAAGGTTCCAAAGTGCTTATTTTAGCACAGGCAAGGAGGATGCTAGCAATGGTTATGAAAATTGGATTTACACCAACCAATTACTTTTTTTTTCAGTTATTGCTCCAAATGAGACAACATTTCTTTGAACAATTCATAGGCCTTGTCACATTATTACACTTTATATCTGATTCTATCATTGTCATCAAGAGGTTTACAATTTGATCAAATGATAGTAAAATTTTGAAAGACTAGGATAAGAGATGTCAACTGAAACCAAATTGAAAATCAAAACTGAAGACAACGAATGAAAATGTTTTTGATCGATGCATGCTCCTGTGCCAAGTAAGCACAACTACTAATCCATTGAATTATCCATATCTCAAATGTATATGAAACATTAGTAGAACTCACACCAATAACATATCCAACCTATGAAGTTGTTAAAATGAACTACTAGGAACTCCCACTACATGGGTAATGCCAAAAATGATAGAAAATAATTACCAGTCAACACATCTAACAAAGATATGGAAAAACAATTAGACCATGTTGTATCAAAGAACAATCACAATGATCCTCACATGCAACACAAACAACTATATAATCTCTAATAATATGTCACCCTCTCTCCCAAGTCCATCAAACTGAAACATATGATCACGAACCTCCAATAAGTAGTCATAGAATAAGGAGAAAACATGTAAATCATATAACAATAATGTCCTTCTGCCAACACCTCAAAGTGTTAAGCTATGTCAAGTAAGATATTCTTCACAACCTCGACGAAAAGCCTCAACATCACACAAATGGAATCTCCATTCGCCTAGATATATTATAATAGTATACCTATGAGTACATAACAAACAATTAGATCCTGGAAGAACACTCCCGATGGCTACAACGACTCCCATTTCTGCCCAAGGTTCTCCCTCTCGTCACAGTTTGAACAAAGCTCTCACTAGTTTGCACGTTGCTCCCTACATCGACAATTCCCCTGATGCGCCTTGCATTTCAACTTTGGCCTTGATTTATGCGGTTGATGTTTCTTTTGCCTAGGTGTTGGGTGACTCCCTTGTGGATACCCTTTTAGGGGGTGTTGCGGTTGTTGCTGCTTCTAGTCAGGGGGGTCGTTCCACTGGTGTTTTCGCTAGGGGTGGTTCTGCTGAGCCTAGACCTCCTCCTTTCACTAGTGTACGAAGTTTTTCCCATGTGGCCAAATTTGTTCATCCTTCTAGGGATTCATCCTCTTCCCTGTGCCAAATCTTCCCCTATGGTGGTTTGTGTCATGATGTTGTGGAAAATATTGATTTCTATCAATGCCGTGCGTTGGTGTGCAAATTTGCTAGGTTATGGGCTTCTCTTCTAGACCTACATCATTGGGTAAGTACTTCTTGGAAGCCCCTGGTTGCTTTTACCATTGAACTTTTTCTTGGTGCTAATGGTTTTTTCATTTCTCCCTTTACTTCTTCCTCGGATAGAGATTTGGTGTTGGGCAAATTGTGGGCTTGGGGAGATCACTCTCTTTCTGTCAAGCCCTGGACAACTTCTTTTAACCCCCTTACTGAACCACTCAATGTGTGTCCTGTATGGGTTCGCCTTCTTAATCTTCCTATCCATTTTTGAGAGCATTCTTGCTATGAGGCCATTGGTAACTCAATTGGCCATTTTTTGAAAGTGGATGATGCCATGTCTTCTATGGGGCACTCTGCCTTTGCTTGCATCTTAATCGACATTGACATCTCTTCGCTTCTCTCGAGGGATGTGGTTCTTATGGTTTGGGATAGGCCATGGATGCAATCGTTGGACTATGAGGGCCTTCCCTTTCGCTCTAGGAAATACCTCTCAACGGGTCATCTTGCTGCGGATTGCTCTATTCCATGCCATAGGGATGTGGCTTCTTGGTGGAAGGATGCTACTGCTGACCATTTGATAGTCAATGCTTTCGACTTTGATTTTGCTGGCTCCTCTCATGAGGATGATGTCTCCTCCTGAAAGGAAGTTGTGCTCCTCATTGTTGTTGAAGCTTCTATTGATCCTCTTGCTTCTACTATTGTGGACTCTCCTAAGGCCCCCACCCCAGTTTCTCCAGTTTTGCAGCCTGCTTCTGGTGCTGTTTCGCAGTAGCCAGCTATTGTTCTGCAACAACCTCCTGCTGTATTACTGCAACACTCCGATGACACTATTGTTTGTAATCCTATGGGGTCCCTCTTGATTGATCTCTCTCTTGATGGTCTTAATGATTGTATTGCTCGGACAGTGGTTTCTCGCAGGTGAAAGGGGGAGTCTTCTCCCCTCCCCCAAATTCTCCCTTATCTGGGTTCGGGTGTCTCCCCTTCCCTGATTGGGGTTTTGGGTATTTTCTGGTTTGAGTGGGTCTTCTTTGTCCTGTCTGACTTTGTTTTTTGGGGTCTTTCCCCTTGTTTTGTTGTTTCTTAGAGGCTTCGGGTTGTTGTTTCAACGACCAACACCCTTAATATTTTGGTGATGTGTTTGTGTTGTTGATAGTCTGACTATGTTAAGGGTTAGTGCCTTGGTTATCGCTTCTTTTCTAGTAAAAAACAAACAGATAGATCCACACCATTATAAATACAACACATTCAATAAAGAAAACACAACACTTCTTAAGAATTCAAGAAGATAATTAATTTAATATATTTTATGCATGGGAGGTCACTCGATTTCATTAAGAGCATGTAAAGTGTTTTATAAAAGATCACTATATGAGAACCTAATGGCCTAAGAGGGAGCTTGGGTCCAGGGTTGGAGAAGCTTAGTATTTTTTGAAGACTAATTTTTTTATCCAAATCCAAACACCATTATCATTGATGTAATATTTTAGAGTGATTTATGGGAGGATCATATAAAGTATGTAGATTAGGTGTATTTAGTATGTATGCTTTTATAGAACATTAGAATACTTGAATACCAATAATGATTGAGATGCATTTTTTAATATAAACTGATATTTAATAGAAGTCTATTGCTTAATTTCTATTTTATGACACAATATATTCTTTATTTTCACTACATGAACTAAGAGTGCATACAAGGATATATAGTTTTAGACATTCACTAATTGGGACATCCATCTTTGAATACATCAATTGGTATAGAGTAGGTCAAAATATTACAAGTAATAGGTGTTAATCCAGATAAGTCACCGAGATGAGGTAGTTTACAACAAGGGAACCTTCAAATAGCAACGTTGTTGCATAAAGCGTGTCTAGGTTTATTCTCTATTGAGGTCAATCATTGGAGAGCAATATATTTTGAATAAGTGTGAGATATAATATGGATTAGAAGAGTGTCATGAAGGTTACGAAAAATTTCATGGAATCACAAGTCATAGGGGTAAATAATTTCAAGGAAATAATATCCATATTAGATATGTACTATAGTAGAGATGAAAAAGGAAAGAAGGAAGTGAAGCTATGCAGATATGGAGGGATTCAAAGAGACCTATTGACAATTACAAACTAGTTCAAGATAAAGATTCATAGAAAGATCAACAACAAGAAACAAAATGTAAAGAGATAAGCTCAAGGCAATTTTATTATTGTCAGGAAAATAAATTTCTAAATATTTTTTAATATGGATTTTAATGATGAAAATTTATTTTGAGAATAATAAAATAATAGATCTCATGAGGGTAAAACATGCAAGAATGATATTTTCTGAAAGTACTATGTCTTAGAGTGATCCCAAATAGAGGAGATTATTAATGAAAAAAATAAGGTAAGAAATTAGGAACAAACTATTCCCATGATCATGAGGCTATTTGTACACCCGAATTAATTTTTCTTATGGGCTTGAGAGATTCAAGATCAAAGGATTAGGTACATGGAGGATAAATTTTTTAGTTGGATTTGAAATGAAGAGGATGAATTGCACTATTATAAACAAGTAGCTATTCAGAGAAATAAATAAATTGAGAGAGGTTTTGAACCACTAAAAAAAATGAAGAATCATAACATTAGAGGATGAAGAAATATTTCATAAAGTATAGATTTTCCTAAAGAAATAAAGGCATTGGAGGATTATTTTCCTCAAAATGTTTCTATGAAGGAAGCATTAGTGATATTTAAACACTTGTTAGAAAATATAAAGGAATTTTCACCTTGTAGATAACTAATGAATGCTATAAAGGATAGTAGCATAAAAAAGTAAGGCTATAAGGATGTAGCTATCAGAAAAGAACAATGAGAAAGATGTAGGAAATGCAAATCTAACAAATAGAAATGTGGAGCTGAACAAAATCTACCAATAAGCAAACATAATAGAAGTCAAAATAGAATTGACTTATTTTAACAATTTTTTATTTTATTAAAAAGTTAATAGTTCAAAGCGAGAAGGATCCGAGATCTTGAAGATCAAGTAGCTTTTGATCAAGTGGTGAAAAAATAAAGAATCCCTTAATTTTTAAGAGGGATAAGAACAAGATAGAAAAAAACAAATTTGCACAAGATAAATAATAATAAAAAAATAGATTAAAAAAAGGAAGAAAATAACAAGATGAAGTATATGATGAGATCAAACTGAAGAAGTGTCAGGAGGGAAATTATTAGAGAAGAAAAGTCTAAGGGAAAGATATTGCAAAACCATTTGCAATACCACAAATTGAGACAAAATAAAGAGCCATGAGTTGGGATTGACAGAGAAGGACAAAATGTAGTTTGTTTTGGCAATAAAGGATTATCTTATTGAGAGGGGGGTAAATATATAAATACTTTATTTAGAGTAATTTTTGCATTTATAAGTTGTCCTAGTAGTGTTAGAACCGAATAAGGTATACTAAACGTAAATGAGGAAGCACAAGATGAAGAACAAGATGTTTAAGTGATCAAAGAATTTACAATTCTATGAGGGGTAGTGGATGAATATAACTATATAAGAGGGTCTAGTGGGAGTATAATTTGGAAAGAATAAATCTAGATTTTTGTATTATTAAACATTTGTCAAGAATTAAATGTGATAATGGAAATGATTTTGTTTGGTTGTAAGATGAGGAAAATCACAATATTGTAAAAACTATAATTTTATAAAAAGTAGAGAAAGAAGCATACAATAAGTTGTGCTAAAGGAAGAATTAAGAGGAAAGGGGGATGCCAGAGGCTAGAAGTTGTTGAGTAGAAAATCAAATTTCCTCATCAACCTTGAAAAGATGAGTTTTAAATTTGAATTGTTTTTTTAAT
This sequence comes from Cryptomeria japonica, assembly GCF_030272615.1. Taxonomy (NCBI): domain Eukaryota; kingdom Viridiplantae; phylum Streptophyta; class Pinopsida; order Cupressales; family Cupressaceae; genus Cryptomeria; species Cryptomeria japonica. The sequence continues at coordinate 737,898,832 of NC_081408.1, forward strand.
ATTGAATATAAAGGATAAATAGTTACAAAAAATATCAAAATTGTCAGGTCATGCCAAGACCACAAGCCTAACTATACAAGTTCAACTTCAGACATTATATTTGAATTGTTTTTTGTAAAATTAAAAGATGACATTATAAATCAATAAGTTAATAGTGAATAAGACAAGGAATAGTAGTTAATCAAACCAATTGGAGGAGATAGTTAGATTATAGTTTCCAAATGCGAGTAGAGGATGGGATATAACTTGACAACATGTTTGAAGAGGAATATGAAGATAATCAAACTTATTTAGTGGTATTAATCTCTAGTGATGGGGTATATATGTCTGTAGCATCCTAAATTGTACTCATCTACAATTTTGTCCTTAGGCCTCACTTTGGTGTCTCGTCCTCTAGGCCTGACTGAAGCATTGATTCTGCTCACACCCTTCATTTAGTCACTTTTTCTCCCATTTTCCAGTTTGACCCTCTTGGTTGAGATCCTGACTTGTAGGATCAGGGTGTAGGACTAGGGCATAGGACCATGGCATCCACGCCCTGTGATCCTTAATTGGGCCCCAAGTTGGCCCCTTTCAACGGTCACATTCTGAGAGCGGGAAATTAGATCCTGTGTCAACTTAGGTCATAAATTTAATTAGATTTTCAGCAAGCAAGTATAAAAGGAGGCCCACCCGTCTTATTTTAAACCTAATTCGAATTCATAATCAACTCAAGAGAGCAAAATTGAGATCCTACATTCAAGTGAGCAAGCAATCAGTCTTCTATCAAGCATTGGAACAAAAGTGATGTCAAGATTCAAGCATTAGAGATGACATTCATGTTTTATGTTTTATGAAGACAATCTACATGAAACTTTCTTGGTGGAGACAAACAAAACTTCATTAAAGATATATCACTAGTGTTTTATTCATTTTTAACCTTTCCCTCAAAATATAAGTATTTTACTGCAGTAATTCATTTACATTTTCAATTAAATTTCATGGTTAATTCCAAAATATGGGTTTGACCCAAGGCAAACCCCGATTTCCAACATATTTCACCTTTTCACTAGGTGCAGGAACATGTACAAAGCTGCGTTCAAGAGGATCGATAGCATTCATAAAGATGAATAGGTTCAGCTTTCGATCGTGAGAAATTCGGAAGACCATGGTGAATTGACACTACTGGGTCCCAAACAATTAGGCGGAATTTCTTGGAACATATCTAAATCATCTTCTTTTGCTTAGATCCAAGTCGGTGGCTTTGTACAATATCTATAGCTCATTGTTTCTATCAAATTGCTTCAATAATTCACTATCTTGCCCTAATCTTCAATAATTCAATTCAATTCAACTTAAGGAGGAAAAATCCCCATCAAGGAAGCCAGAAGGTGATCTGAATCTAGATCTATCAAGACTAGATCTATTAGATTCTTCTCTTCCTTATTGTATTGGTATATTAGGTCATTTAGTGGTTTTATTATCTTAATTTAACCCTAACCCTAATTGTACACCATTACAATATCTAGTGCACACAATTAGAGAGTGGTACTACATTGAGGATATAACTTGAAAACATGTTGAAGAGGAATATGAAGATGATCAAAATAATTTAGTGGTACTAATCTCTAGTGATGTGGTATTTATGTCTAGTGCACAAAATTATAGAGTGGTATTACATTGAAACCTTATTTGTGAGAACTACGCTCACAAATAATTAACCTAAGGTGTCTAATGTTGGTGTATCTTAGGGAATGAGAAATCTTAAATCACCTAAATCTAGTTTTTTTTCCGCCTTGTTTCCTATTATTTTCACTAGTTTGAAGGTGTCCACTTGACATGTGGCATATGAACTTTTGAAGTGTTTGAATATTTAAAGAATGATAATAAGATGTTTGGTTGAGGAAATTTTTTTTTTTCAATCTATATAGTTGGATAATAATAATTTGAATACTTACAATATTTTTTGAGATTATATTAATTGCTAGGAATCACATGGGTGAAAGTTCAAAGATGTCTCTCGCTTTAGTAAAACTTAATCAATAAAAAATAAATTCAAGCTTTTACAATTGAAAGTCAATTTGGTCAAAATATGTTCTAACAAGACTATTTGTAGCTAAATTAGATCTAGGCTATAACTTTTATAATTGGATGTGTTCATTAAATACATTTGCAATATCATTTTGAGGCAAATTTATTAAAAAAATAAAATAATTTGAAAAACTTGTTCTCACAACTCTTACTCATAAATTTAATATATTTTCTTAAAAAAACCATTTTGTAGTTCTATAATTATTATTTACTAAAATATATTTTTAAAATATTATAATTAATTTTTAAAATTTTCTTTTCAATTTTTACTAAAAGGATGTTATCAACATCAAAATAGAGATTTTTTTCACTTACAATAAAGACTAAATTTTCTTTTAAAAAATAAAAATAAGAAGCCTAGAGGAGAGATTTCATGTCAAAATGATATAAATAGTTAAGAGTTATTCCCCATCAAAATAATTTTATTTTTAAAACATGAAAATTTTAAGACATTGAAAATAATATATTTGTTTAAATAAATAAAAAATAATAAATGGCTTTAATTTTTTAGTTATTAATTCAAAAAAATTCAAGATAATTTTTTTTACTGTATAAAAGTAATTTGCATTTCATTTTATCTTCTTTTTAGTATTTTATCAACAATTAAATTAGAGTGTTAATTTGATAAAAAAAATAGATTCCAATTTTTTTTTTATATACAAATATAATTTATACTGAAAAAATATACATTTTATTAGTTTACTATCATTCCAAAATTCAAAAATATTATCACTTTCTAGTAATTCAAGTTAAAAGTTTAGATCATTACCATTTCCTTTATAACAATGTGACACAAATTTCAACTTTCACCCACATGTTGTGATAGCAGATTTTGTCTAGGTCATGCTCTATTTTGCATATAAGAGAGAGACCTATATTTACTAGGATTTTTATCACGTGCTTAAATATCTTATTGATGGGCATGACATAATGTTATTGCTAAATGCTTCATGCCATATCCAATATGGTACACATCAACTTGTTGGGACCAATCACAAGTTATTTTTTTCATATTCGTAGTATTGAGTCGTATTTCAAGGAAGAAAATGTAGCACTAAGATACATGATAGAAGGTTAGTATGTTTTAGAGATAGTCAATTTTTAGATAGGTACAATTGTTTGTGACATAACTGTAGACACCTAAAATTGGCCTAGCCTTATTATATAAATATTTTTATTTATTTAATTATTTTATCCTAAGCTTTCTATTAATTAAATAGATCTTTATTTATTTGATTAATTCACTCATCGTTTTCTATCCTTACGCTAAATTAAATAAATATTTTATTTATTTAATTGGTCCCACTTCTTCAATTAATTAAATAGATCTTCATTTATTTAATTAATTCATTAGCTTTTTCCTTCTATGACACTTGTCACCCATCTCTTAATTTTCCTTAACCACCTTCCTAATATTTTATCATTTTCTCTACCTACGCTTTAATCCTAGCAGACCATTTATCTTTTCACCTCTTGATCATATCCCTCCACTTTTTAAGGTTTTATGTATAAGAGGATTCCTTCATCCTTTCATAAACCTAATCAACTAGCTAATGAATGCAATCAATCACTTAATGAAGCAGTCACCGGTTAGGAGGGACCTCAAAGAGATCAATCCGGACCGATCAGCAAGAGTAAACACAACGAAAACACAAAGATATGATGGAGGCAATGCAGAACAGATTGTTTTATTTCATGAAAACTAGTTCCAACCAACCGGTAACAGTCGGGTTACAGAAACCGGCTCACAGGCTTGCTAAACATGCTCAAAGTACAAAATAGGTCACAACCGAGACCTTCAATCTTAAGATCTATCTTCTAAGATTAGTCTAACTAATTGATTTCTTTATAACGCCCAATTACAATGATTTATATGATCCAAGGGAATTTGGTCGACCAAAAAATGGATCAAAACCCGAAGAACAAGACCTAACGTGCAAAACCAACAAGATCAGCCTTCGCCAAGAGTTTCCTTTGGAAAATCCAAAGGATGAAGTGTAGATTGTGGGAAAAGGTCAGCCACACACCAATGAACATCGGAATCAATGCTCAGGGCTCCGCAAGCTATGAAAGGGGTCCAGTAGATCACCAATGCAAATAGGTCTAGGCAACCAATAACAGGAAATTGTCAACCGGTAACAAGAAACTGTCATGGAAACCGATAGCGATAACTTACCAGAAAATGATCCAAATGCTTTGCGGTTTGGGAATAAGGAAGATGATAAAGTCTTCAAGTAGAATCCAACTCCACAGGATCTGGTGAGCCAAATCCGGGACACACAGAAAGAAATGCTGAAATTGCAAACATAAAGCAAAACATAAAGGAAAATATTTTTGGTTGATGCAAGATTGCTATGAACCGGGGTTGCTCCTACATCAAACATTCGAGGTTATTGAAAAAGCGAGTCTCTTACTTTGTTGGGGTTAGAGGAAAACCAAGGAGGTCTACCTCTACCTGAGAAATCCAAGATGAATCTTCAACTGGTCTGTCCTTCCACTTCACAAGATACTCCTTATACTGACTACTCTGGGTACTTCGCCCAATCCTACTGTCCAAAATGTCTTCAATCCGATCTGGTTCCTTCTGGGGCAACTGTTTCTCCAAGTCTGCAATACTATCCTTACTAAATTCCAGTTCATGATACTCATGTTAAACACAAGTGAAATACTCAGACTATCCAGTAACTCCACTTCATATTAATTCCCAGAACTAAACTTCCTCAAAATCTTGCAAGGTCCAAACTTTTTCATCTGCAATTTGTTATAAGTTCCAATTGGGAATCTCTCTTTTCTCAGATATACCATCACTTCATCCCAACTTCAAATTCCTTATCTCTCCTCTTCTCATCTGCCTTCTCCTTATACTTGCTGTTCATGTCCTCCAAATGCTGCTTAACCTGAATATGCAAGGTTGCCATGTGATCTGCAAAGTCTTCTACTTCTGAACTTTTCCGATCTTCACTGCTAATATCTCTTAATTCTGATATACCTCTAGGGTGCACTTCGGTAACAATCTCAAAAGGTGTTCTTCCGATACTCCCGTTTACTGAATTGTTGTAGGCAAACTTTGCTTGTGGAAGAATCAAATCCCAACTTCCGGTTTTATCTCCAAATAAACATCTCAACTAATTTCCCAAGCTTCGATTAACTACTTCTGTTTGTCCATCAGTCTGTGGATGAAAAGTAGAACTGAACTTCAAACCTGTTTTCATCTTCTTTCAAAGTGTTCTCCAAAAATAGACAACAAACTTAGTGTCTCTGTTTGAAACTATGCTCTTAGGTAATCCATGCAATCTCACTACTTCCTTGAAAAATAGGTCTGCTACATGTAATGCATCTGATGTCTTCTTACAAGGTATGAAATGAGCCATCTTCGAGAATCTATCCACTACCACAAATATAGAATCATTCCCTCTCGGTGTTTTAGACAATCCAAGTATGAAATCCATGTTCATATCCTCCCAAGGTCTTACCAGTATTGTCAAAGGTTTATACAATCCCACATTTTGACTACTACCCCTTGCAACTTGACAAACTCTACAACTTTGCACATATTTCTTAACATCCTTATGAATCTGGGGCCAAAAGTGCTGCTCACTCACCAATGCTACTGTTTTGTCAATACCAAAATGTCAATCTAATCCTCCACTATGTTTCTCCTTTATCAGATTCTCCCTCATAGAACTCTTAGGTATGCACAACTGAACTCCTCTGAATAACATCCCATCCTTAATGGAGTAATCCAACCACTTGCTTCTATCTACCATAATCGGTTCTCTACATGCTCTCTAAGGTTCTGCAAAATCTGGGTCATCATCTTACAAAGTCTTCAATTCCTCAAATCCTTATAGTGTCACTCTTATCTCAATGCTACTGTTTTGTCAATACCAAAATGTCAATCTAATCCTCCACTATGTTTCTCCTTTATCAAATTCTCCCTCACAGATCTCTTAGGTATGCACAACTGAACTCCTCTGAATAACATCCCATCCTGAATGAAGTAATCCAACCACTTGCTTCTATCTACCATAATCGGTTCTCTACATGCTCTCTAAGGTTCTGCAAAATCTAGGTCATCATCTTACAAAGTCTTCAATTCCTCAAATCCTAATATTGTCACTCTTATCTCAATTCTATTGTTTTGTCAATACCAAAATGTCAATCTAATCCTCCACTATGTTTCTCCTTTATCAGATTTTCCCTCATAAAATTGTTAGGTATGCATAATTGAACTCCTTTGAATAACATCCCATCCTGAATGAAGTAATCCAACCACTTGCTTCTATCTACCATAATCGGTTCCCTACATGCTCTCTAAGGTTCTGCAAAATCTGGGTCATCATCTTACAAAGTCTTCAATTCCTCAAATCCTAATACTGTCACTCTTATCTCTGTTAGCAATTTCCTCCTCCTACTCAATGCATCAACTTTGTTAGATTTCCCACTTCTATGTTTCAACACAAAGGTGTAACACTGCAAAAAATCTACCCATGTCACATGTTTCCGATTCAACTTACTCTAACTGTTCAAATACTGCAAAGCTTGATGATCTATATACAACACAAACTCCTTAGGCAACATGTAATGTCTCCACTTCTTCAAGGATTGAACTATGACATAAAACTCCTAATCATACACTGAATATCTCCTCAGGGCATCATTCAATTTCTCACTAAAATAACCTACTACTCTCCCTTCCCGACTCAAGACTGCTCCTATGGCTATTCCACTTGCATCACAATCCACTTGAAATACTTTATTGAAATCCGGTAAAGCTAACACAGGCTGCTCAGTCACTTTCTGCCTCAATAGTTAAAAAAAAATTGTTTTCTCCGGTGGTCCACTTCAATTCCTTTCGATCTCCCCTCATGGTCTTAGTCATAGGGTTACAAATTGAACTGAATTTTTTGATGAACTTCCATTAGAAACTAGCCAATCCATGAAATGATCTTAACTCTCCAATGCTTTTCGGTGTAGGCCATTGAACAATTGGTTTTACTTTCTCAGGGTCCATCTTCAATCCATCCTCAGATATCACAAATCCCAAATAGACTAACTCATCCTTCATGAAAGTACACTTCTTAATATTTATCAACAACTTTTCTTCTCTCAACCTCTGCAAAACTTGTCTCAAATGCAACAGATGCTCCTCTTTTGTCTTACTGAAAATCAGAATGTCATCCAAATATATAATAATAAACTTACCCAAGAATTTCTTCAATACCTCATTCATCAACCTCATGAAAGTACTCAGTGCATTAGTTAACCCAAAAGGCATCACCAACCATTCATAGAGCCCTTCATTTGTCTTGAATGCTGTCTTCCACTCATCTCCTTCTCAGATCCTGATCTGATGATATCCACTCTTCAAATCTATCTTTGTAAAGTATTTGGCTCCACTCAAACATTCCATTATGTCATCCATCTTACACAAAGGAAACTGGTATTTCACTGTGATCTTGTTTATTGCTATGGAATCGGTACACATTCTCCACTCTCCATTCTTCTTAGGTGCTAATACTGCTGGTACTGCCCAAGGGCTCAAACTTTCTCTGATCAAACGTTTCTTCAACAACTCCTACACTTGTCTATTCAGTTCTTCATTCTCTATCAGTGTCATCCAGTGTGCAACTTTGTTAGGTAAACTAGCTCCAGAACCAAGTCCATGCAATGACTGATACTTATCACAAGTGACAATCCATCAGGTACATTATCTGAAATGGTGTCTTAATATTTTGTCAACAAATCTTTTATCTCTTTTGGTTGTTCCTCTTCATGCTTCAGATTCTTAGTCTTCTTAGGAATTAAGGCAAAAAAATACATTTTCATGTCTCAATCCATCCAGGAATTCCCTTCCATCTACCAAAGAGATTCTAGCATTCATATAGACTTTATTCTTCAAAGGTTCCTCCAAGGGCAACAAGGTTTGCTTCATCCCATTGGCCACAATAGTGTATGCGTTCTTCCTCCCATCATGTACTACCTGTCTATCAAACTACCAAGGTCTACCCAACAAAAGATGACAAATATCCATAGGCATAATCTCACACAAGACTTCATCACTATAATTCCCAATTTTCAATTTCACCAAACATTTCTCACTTACTAACAACTTATGTTCATCCTGAATCCATGCTATCTGATAAGGCTTAGGGTGTTTCAATCTCTCCAAATTCAAACTTATTCACCATCTCTTTTGAAACAAGATTATCTAAACTACCACTATCAATAACAACTTTATAACACTTACTGGATACCTTACATTTGGTCTTGAACAAATTCTTCCTCTGCAAGGGCTCTTCATCTATCCTAGTATGACACAAAGCTCTCCTTAGAATAAATAGTTCTCCCTTTTCTAGTTTATTATTTGATCCGGTGGGGTTTTCTTCCACCACTATTGCTCTTTCGGTGTTCTCTGTCTTCCTACACTCGAAAGCATGATGTCCTTCTCCTCCACACTTATAGCAAGTTCCTCTAAATGTTCTCTTGTCTTGTCTTCCAAAATTCTCATTCTGGTAGCCACCCGGTTCTCTCCTTCGGTAGAAATTTCTTTCATCTTTCTGGTATGAATTACCCTCTTTGTTCACTTCCTTGTCCTTGCTTAGATCTGTACAGGTTCCTCTACTTCCGATATATCCCCCCTCCGGTAAACCTTGCACCTCTGCCTCTCTACCTCTGCTCATGTCTTTTGTTTAGCTTTTTTTCTGCCTTTAGGGAATATTGGTAAGCCTCTTCAACACTCTGTAATTTGCTCAAACTGAGTTCATCTTGTATATGTTGGCAATTGGAGGAATTAATTATGTGTCGCATTGATGTTTTGTCATTGATGGCAACACCGACTGTTTTGGTTGTTTACTGGTTTTCGGTAGGTTTCGGTAGAGCGGTTGGACACCAGTAAGGGTTTTACCAACAAAGCTTTGGTTCTGTATTTGATGACTCAGGAGCTATCATTTGTTCTAGTAATACTTTTGGTCACCGGTAAGGGTTTTACTGACAAAGCTTTATTGAAGATCTTTTGATGCACTTGATAAGTGGTGTTGGTGCGGCTTCTAGATGGATTTCAGGATGTTATTGGTTATCTTGTTCATGTTCTGTTGATCAGTGGTGTTGCATTTAGGACCAAACCTAAGGTTATCTTATTCTGCTAGGTTATGGACCGGTTTATGTAACATGTTGGTGGATGATCCCGATGCGTTTCCAATTGGATCGATTGATTGGATTATGTTGTTTTGGTTTTAGGCCGACTTGGCCGATCATTGGATTGCGGGTTTATGTTATGAATTTATTGCATTATCTTTTAGGTGGCCGACCTAATTGTTTAGGTCCCGGGTTGGTATAAATAAAATGTAAGATCTCTTTGTAGATCATGGGTTTTTGGGATATAGGATTATCTGTGTGCGAATAAGGTTGTAATCATATGCAGAGGTTTTGGTCAATCATAGGTGATCAAATTGGGTTGGTGGAAGAGGTTTAAGACCTCCGGTACTGAGCTTAACCAGAACTGTATTCGGGCATAGGACATGCTGTTCTTGCAGTTCACTCTTCTTTTCGGATTGTAGTCTGGATTTATTTTGTAGTCAGTGAGGCTCCTTTTGTGATGAGCAGTGCACTCTAGGCTGTTGGTCTTCCTGCATGTGCAGGCCCCTCTTTTTGTAATCAACATAAGTATTATCTGACTGTGGGTAGGCTTCCCACTGTGGTTTTTCTCTTTACTAGGTTTTCCACGTACAAATATTGGTGTTATCTTTTGTGGATGGTTGGTAAATGTTTAGTGGTTTATATTTGTGCTTAACTGTTATATCTTCTATTCCGGTATTTGGTTTATATATTCTGGTAATAAGGTTTTAATGCTTAAAGTTCTATAATCTGTTGACAACTGATTCACCCCCTCCTCTCAATTGTCCACCGGTTATCTGAGTTGTCTAACAATTGGTATCAGAGATTGGTCCTCTCTACAAAAGCTTAATCGGTTGAGGAAGATCCTATGGCGTCTAATAGTTCAAGTTCATCAAGTTCATCTACAACTGTTTTCCAAAGAGAAATTCCTAGGCTTGATGGAACAAATTACAGTATGGAAGATTATGATAGAGACTCATCTGAGATGTCTTGGTAAGGAGATTTGGGAGATCACTGAGAAAGGATATACACCTCATAATTCGACATCTGGCAATCGTCCTCCGACAGACTTGGATAAGGACATTAAAAATGATTGTAGAGTTAGAGAAGCCCTTTTGTGTGCACTTTCTGATCAACAAGTTATAAGACTAACCGACAAATCAACTGCAACGACTATACGAGATAAATTGGAGACTCTGAATGAAGGTGACCCTACTGTTAAAATTGCTAAACTTGATGGTTACCGGGTAAGATATGAGAACTTGAAAATGGAAGAAGATGAAAGGATTACTGCTTTTATGGAGAGAGTTAATGAAATTGTTCAGGGAATTCAGTGTTGTGGTGGATCTCTGAGCGAAGATGAAATAGTTTCTAAAGTATTGGGAGCTTTGCCACCGGCTTATAAGATGATGGCTATTGCAATTAATGAGCTAAGAACAATGGTAAACACCTCTGTTAATAGGGATACCTTGGTTGGGAAGTTATCTGCTTTTGAGCTTGAGGAATTTGGTCCTTCTGGAGTTGCAAAATTTGAACCTACTTTTCATGCATCTACATCATCTATCGACAAGAGTGATTGGAAATCCTTATATGCTAAGGAACTGGAGGAAATGAAGAAAGAAGATGAAGAGTTTGAGCAACTTGAAGCCTTATTTTCTAGAAGAGTACCTAAAGGTCCGACAGGAAGTAAGTACAAAGGAAAACCACCTTTTAAATGTTTTGCATGTAATAAGATAGTCATTTTGCATCTAGATGTCCTGAAAGGAATTCAAGATTTGAGGAAAGAGCTAGAAGATCTTTTAGGCCTAACCATGATTATTAGAACAAGCATAAGTACATGAGGAACAAAGATAAATCATGCTACTATGCGGATGAGGAAGGTGTGACTGATTCTGATGATGAACCGACACAAGATTCGGCTAGTGGATCCGACATTGGAAAGGAATGGGTATTCTTGGCTATCAAGGAAGATGATCCGATACTTGAAGAAAAGGCCCTTGCTGCTAAAGTTGAAGACAAAGATCAATGGGTTATAGACAGTGGATGTTCACATCATATAACTGGAGATAAAAGAAAGTTTCTATCTTTGCAAGAATTTGATGGCGATGTGGTTAGATTTGGAGATGACAAAGCATGCATGATCAAGGGAAGATGATCTATATCATAGGATGGTAAGCATGATACTGATAATGTTTATTATGTTGAAGGTTTAAGGCATAATATTTTGAGTGTAGGACAGTTGGTGGATAAGGGATTTCGGTTATAGTTCAAGGATGGAAAATGCAAAATTATCAACAGATCTAGATTAGAGATTGCAACCGGTACTCATACTAAAAGTAACATCTTTCATTTGAACTCCGGTGAGAAGACATGTTTGATTGCATAAATTGATGAGAGTTGGCTATGGCATAAGAGATTATGTCATGTGAATTTTGATTGCATTGTAAAGATCAGTTCCACTAAGGCAGTTAGAGATATACCTAATATTGTGAAGCCCTATGATCCGGTATGTAAGGAATGTCAAATGGGAAAGCAAGTCAGAACTTCTTTTAAGAGTATACAAGACAAATCTAATGATGTTCTTGATCTTATTCATACTAATTTGTGTGGTCCTGCTAGAATCAAAAGTTTTCAGGTTGATAGATATTTTATGCTAATCATTGATGACTATTCTAGAATGATGTGGGTTACTTTTCTAAGGGAGAAATCTGAAGCATTTGAAAAGTTTAAAATCTTTAAAGGTAAAGTTGAGACATAGACAAGATTGAAGATTAAATGCTTAAGGTTAGATCAGGGTGGAGATTTCACATCCGGTGAATTAAATAGTTATTGTGAAAAGAATGGGATAAGGAGACAATTATCTGCACCTTAGACACCTCAGCAGAATGGAGTTGTGGAAATGAAGAACAAAACTATCTTGGATGCGGCTAGAACTATGATGATGGAAGCTAATTTGCCTCATATCTACTGGAGAGAAGCTGTGAGCACGACGATATACACATTCAACAAAGTTCATATCAAAGGAGACACCGGTAAGACACCTTATGAGTTATGGTTTGGTCATACTCCTACAGTTATGTATTTCTGAATCTTTGGTAGTAAATGCTATATCAAAAGAGATGATTGCATTGAAAAGTTTGATCCTAGATGTGATGAAGGGATATTTCTTGGTTATTCTAATGATTATTCTAATGAAAAAAAAACATTTAGATGTTATAACAAAAGATTGCAGAGAATTATGGAGAGCACTAATGTCAAAGTGGATGAGTAGAACATAAGTCAAATTAGAACTTATGAGAGAGAACTGACAGTGGAAATGATCATAACTAAACCGGTAGCACCTACACCAGAACAAAATGTTGAACCAATTACTCCGACAGTATCAAAAAATTCAACAATAACTGAAGATCAGAGCAGAGGAACAAAAAATTAGAAGACTCCTAAGTATGTTAGGTTAAATCATTCAGAAGATCAGATCATTGGAGACAAAAATAAAAGAGTGATGACAAGAAGAAGGTTGGCAGCTGATGAGGTATGTTTAATTTCTCAAGTTGAACCGACATCAGTAATTGAAGCATGTAAAGATGAATGCTGGATAAAAGCTATGAAAGATGAATTAGATCAGATAGAAAAGAATAATACATGGACTTTAGTTCCCCGACCTAAAAATAAGAATGTTATTGGGACTAAATGGGTTTTTAAGAATAAATTGAATGAAGATGGACAAGTTGTGAGGAATAAGGCTAGATTGGTTTGTAAAGGATATTCTCAGAAGGAAGGAATTGATTATGATGAAACTTTTGTTCCGGTAGCTAGGATTGAAGCGGTGAGATTATTTCTTGCTTATGCTGCCCATAAGAACTACAAGGTTTATCAGATGGATGTTAAGTGTGTATTTTTGAATGGAGATCTTGAAGAAGTTTACATTGAGCAGCCTAATAGATTTTCACTTTCCGATGACAAAATCATGGTTTGCAGGTTAACGAAAGCTTTATATGTATTCAAAAAAGCCCTTAGAGCTTGGTATGCAAGATTGGATTAATATCTTTTGAAGCTTGGTTTCACTAGAGGTAATGCTGATAGTAATTTATATTATAATATCACTGATGATGACATATTGATTGTTGAAGTCTTTGTTGATGATATCATTTTTGGAGGTGAGGATAAGTTATGTATGAAATTCTCTGCTAATATGAAGAATGAATTTGAGATGTCTATGATTGAGAAGATGAAATTTTTATTAGGTTTGCAAATTACTCAGACTGATAAAGGTATTTTCATCTGTGAAACTAAGTATGCTAGGGAGTTGTTGAAGAAATTTGGTTTGGAAAATTCTAAACCAGTTGGTACTCCTATGGTTACATGTGAAAAATTGACAAAGAAAGATGCATCAGCTCTGGTAAATCCTACAAGGTACAAGTCTATGATTGGAGGTTTGTTATATATGACTCAGACTAGACCGGATATAATGAATGCAATTTGTATTGTATCAAGATATTAGAGTGATCCTAGAGAGAATCATGAGAGTGTGGGGAAAAGGATTTTCAGATGCTAATTGGGTTGGAGATGTTGATGATCGGAAGAGCACATCCAATGGAGCTTTCTTTCTTAGAAAAAAACTTGTTTCATGGATCAAAAAGAAGCATTCATGTACCTCTTTATCTATTGCTGAAGCTGAGTATGTTGTTGGTGCTACTAACTGTACACAAGTTCTATGGATGAAGCAAATGTTGAAGGATATAAGGGTGGATTGTAATGAACTGGTAGTTATTCACTGTGAAGGGTGGATTGTAATGAACCGGTAGTTATTTACTGTGATAACTCTGCTGCTATTGACATATCAAAGAATCTAGTATTTCATTCTAAGACAAAGCACATATCTATCAAACACAAGTTTTTGAAGGAGAAGGTGGAAGCAAATGAAGTCAGGCTGGTTTATGTGAACACTAAAGAGTAGATTGCAAATATCTTCACTAAACCTTTGCCTAAGGAATCATTTGAGTACTTCAGAGACAGATTGGGGGTTTATGCCCCTCTGGTAGAGACCTGAGTGATGCTGATTGACATCGGTCCGATATGCATTTTCAGAATTACTATTCATTCCGGATTGATGTGTTGGTGCTACTACTTAGGGGGAGTAGTCAACTGTGTGGTTCAGTGGATTTATGATTTTTCTTTGATGTTTATGTCAGATTTTTGGCATTGATGTCAAAGGGGGAGAGATATATGTGAAAAATAGAGCTTAACAAAATATCAGTCAAGGGGAGAGATCAGAGCTTAATAGGAATATCATTCACAAGGGGAGTTTGTTAACTTCATTGTTATATCACTTTATGGGAGATTGTTGGCTGTCTTCCTTTGGGGGAGACCTGTTTGGAATTTCTTGGCACTTGGATTTTTTTCATATCTAGTGTTGCCATCAATGCCAAAGGGGGAGATTGTTGGCAATTGGAGGAATTGATTATGTGTTGAATTGATGTTTTGTCATTGATGGAAACACCAACTATTTTGGTTGTTTATTGGTTTCTAGTAGGCTCTGATAGAGCAGTTGGACTATGATATTGATCCGGTATGCTTCGGTTTGTGGAATTATTTTGGATCTGTCATTCATGCTATTCAGATGTGTATTACGATCAGTTGGTTCAGGATTTGATGATTCAAGAGCTATCATTTGTTCTAGTAAGTCTTTTGGTCACCGATAAGGGTTTTACTGGTAGAACTTTGTTGAAGATATTTTGATGCACTTGATAAGTGGTGTTGGTGCAACTTCTAGATGGATTTCAGGATGCTGTTGGTTATCTTGTTCGTGTTCCTGTTGATTGATGGTGTTGCATTTAGGACTAGACCTAATGTTATCTTATTTTTTTAGGTTATGGATCGATTTATGTAACATTTTGGTGGATGATCCCAATGCATTTTCGGTTGGATCTATTGATTGGATTATGTTGTTTCAGTCTTAGGCCAACTTGGTTGATCATTGGATTGCGGGTTTATGTTATGAATTTATTGTATTATCTTTTAAGTGGCTGACCTAATTGTTTTGGTCCTGGGTCTGTATAAATATGATGTAAGATCTCTTTGTAGATCGTGGATTTTTGGGATATAAGATTATCTGTGTGCGAATAAGGTTGTAATCATATGCAAAGGTTTTGGTTGATCATAGGTGATTGAATTGGGTTGGTGGAAGAGGTTTAAGACCTTCGGTACTGAGCTTAACCAGAACTGTATTCAAGATTAGGAGATGTTATTCTTGCAGTTCACTCTTCTTTCTGGATTGTAGTGTGGATTTATTTTGTAGTCAATGAGGCTCTTTTTGTGATGAGCAGTGCACTTTAGGCTGTTGGCCTTCCTGCATGTGTAGGCTCCTCTTTTTGTAATCACATACTGCAAAAGTATTATCTGACTATGGGTAGACTTCCCACCGTGGTTTTTCCCTTTACCGTGTTTTCCACGTACAAATATTGGTGTTATCTTTTGTGGATGGTTGGTAAATGTTTTGTGGTTTATATTTGTGCTTAACTGTTATATCTGCTATTCCAATATTTGGTTTTTGTATTTTGGTAATAAGGTTTTAATGCTTAAAGTTCTATAATCTGTTGACAACTAATTCACCCCCCCCTCTCAGTTGTCCACTGGTTATCTGAGCTGTCTAACAATATAGACACTCGCAATCCATTCAAATATCTTGCAACTTGTTCAACTTCAACATCAACATGTCCAGATCTGATATTCAACTTGTAAAATGCTTCGGTGTACTCCTTCACACTAGATTCCTTCTGTCTCAAATTTTGCAACTTCCAGAACAGATTCACTTGATAATCAACTGGCATAAATTTTGATTTCAATTTAGCAATCATCCGATCCCATGTCTTGATCTTCTCTTTACCTCTCCTCTGTGTATCAACTTGCAAATGCTCCCACTAAAGAGATGCATAACCTTTCAACTTGGTACATGCATATTTCATCTTCCTTTCTTTTGCAGTGTTTTCAAAATTAAAATATTTCTCCATCTCTGAGATCCAATACATCAATTCGTCCGAATCCAACTTTCCATCATATTTTGGTGGGGTAAAATGAGGTTTAGTATTCTCCCTACTCAAAACCCTCAAAAACCTTTCCTCATACTGATCAACCACCGATGGGTTTACTTGTTCTGTTGGGGCTTCTTCTCCTTCATCTTTACTTACATCTTCAATTTGTCGGTCTCTTCTCTGGGCTGTCTCCACAGATTCCAAATGAGCTGCTATCCCTCGCAACATTTCCATCACAACAGGGTCTGCATTCCCACATGCTCCACCATTCCTAGTTCCTACTCACGTCATCGTTTACACCAGTCCTTTGCAGCTGCAGGTCGGATCCACAGTCCGTCACCCTACAACAAAAATCTCAGGACATGCAACCTCCGGAATGAAAACTCACTCTGATACCACTTGAAGCAGTCACCGGTTAGGAGAGATCTCAAAGAAATCAATCCGGACCTGTCAAAAAGAGTAAACACAAAGATATGATGGAGGCAATGCAGAACAAATTATTTTATTTCATGAAAACTGATTACAACCAACCGATAACAACTGAGTTACAGAAACCGACTCACAGGTCTGCTAAACATGCTCAAAGTACATAATAGGTCACAACTGGGACCTTCAATCTTAAGATCTATCTTCTAAGATTAGTTTAACTACTTGATTATTTTCTAATGCTCAATTACAATGAATTATACGATCCAAGGGGATCTGGTCGGCTCAAAAAGGGATCAAAACCCGAAGAACAAGACCTAACGTGCAAAACCAACAAGGTCGGCCTCCGCCAAGAGATTCCTCCAAAAAATCCAAAGGATGAAGTGTAGATCGTGGGAAAGGGTCGGACACACGCCAAGGAACATTGGAATCAATCCTTAGGGCTCCACAAGCTATGGAAGGGGTCTGGTAGATGACCAATGCAAATAGGTCCAAACAACCAGTGACAAGAAATTATCAACTGGTAATAGGAAATTGTCATGGAAATCGATAGTGATAACTTGTCGAAAAAATGATCCAAATGCTTTGCGTATTGGGAATAAGGAAGATGTTCAAGTCTTCAAGTAGAATCCAACTCCACAGGATCCGGTGAGCCAAATCTGGGACACACAGAAAGAAATGTTGAAACTGCAAACAAAAAGGAAACTATTTTTGGTTGATGCAAGATTGCTATGAACCGGGGATGCTCCTGCATCACTTAAGCATCTACATAACCACAATTTGTTCTTTGTTGAACTCTTGTGCACACATAAAATCTAAGAGCAACCATATCAAGCAAGATCAATGGAGATAGGAAACAATGAACATAAAACCCTACGAAGCGTGTGCATGGTATAATCTTTCATGTTTTGATGTTTTGCATGTTTTAGGTTTTTCATTGGTGTATGGTGGATTTTCATTGTAGAACTAAGGTTTGTATGTGGTTGGATCTTTGTTGGTTTTATAGTAGTTTGACATCTCGATTTCATCGTATATAGTAACTTA
The DNA here is from genome assembly GCF_030272615.1 of Cryptomeria japonica. Taxonomy (NCBI): domain Eukaryota; kingdom Viridiplantae; phylum Streptophyta; class Pinopsida; order Cupressales; family Cupressaceae; genus Cryptomeria; species Cryptomeria japonica. The sequence continues at coordinate 737,916,519 of NC_081408.1, forward strand.
TCATAGTAAGTTGTTGGAAGGATAGATAAAGCATGTATTTAATGTGTAAGTAGTCTAAAGGTTATAGTAGATCAGTATAAGGCTTCAAGCCTATGTTGTAGCACTAAGAGACATTAGTTTCATTTTCTATCATAATATTTTTTGGTTTTATGTTTTTATACCATGTGAATTGAGATTGTGTAAGACTACAATTTTGGATGTTCTTTAACTAAGACCTCCATGCTTGACTACATTGTAAATGGAAAAATATTATCTTTAATTTCTATAAGGATGTTTTCTAGGAGAATAACTGATTGGTCTCTACTATATACATAAGAAGGTTGGTGCAATATATCATGTACTCAACCCGTTCGAAGTGCCCAATGAAGTAACCTAATGGCCTAAGAAGAGGTTCATTTAATTATTAACTAGAGAGGTGCCTTATTTGATGATGTTAGGACTGTATGTGCAATAGGGAAGCCTTCTAGGTTGTTTCAGTTGTGTATATCAGATAAACTCAAAGCAATAAACTAAATTGAAAAGCTTCTCTCATGAAATCTTGAGACTGTCATATCCTTTGTTGTTTTAATAATTTTATTGCCTTTTCTTCTCCTTGTATTTGTTACTATAGGGGTTTGAAAATATTATTTCGATGCTTTTCTAGTTATCACCATTGCTTGGTCTTGGTCCATCTTCTCTTATGATGTATATAGTTAATTTGTAGAAACTTTCAGTGTTCCCACTACTATGCTTCATTATTTTCATCGTTTTCTTCTCATTCTCCTTCCTGTCACTGTCATACTTTGTTCTATTTGTGGTCTCCTCATATTACAATCCATTTTCATTGTTTTTTTTTGTTGATGGCTGCACTTAAATATTTTACAATTTGAATTCCTAATGTAATCTTGTACTTTTCTAATTTTGAAATTCTTCACCTCTTTTCCTTTTCTTTGCACTTGCATCATGAGTATCTTCTTTTACTTACTTTCCACTATTTTTTGTAAATTTATGTGACCCTATTGTCCATTAAGGCTCTCAGACTAGTATTATTTTATCTTTATCATTGCCACTAAGGGGCTGCCTTTTGTATTTTATTGTTCCTTTCCACTATCTTAATTGTGGATCCTTCCCTTCACTTTCTTACTCTTGGTTTGATATAGCTGGGTAAATAATGGTAAAGGGAAAACAATGCAAAAGCATGTCAAATGAATGTAAGAGGTAAGCTAAAGGTGTACAAGAAAGGTCATCCTCCTATAGTCTAAGCCAACAATACAAAGCACACATATTTACCACCCAATTGAAAGGTCATTTATTCTCAAATAACAATGAATAAATGAGGGTGACAAAGTAATTTAGTTATGAAACATGTAATTAGAACAATGACAATTGATGAACATATTTTAATGCATAGATAATCAATTAACTAAAAATGATAAATATTAGCAATAAATGAAAATCATAAATGTAAGTACCATTTGTAATGTGAAAAGCTACAAATTTGGTGAAGAGTTGAAAGTGTAGGTCCCATAATAGTTGAATGTACAAGTCCCTTTAAGAGTGTTGCATATTTGACATCAGTAGTTGCTCTAGATTTATTGAAAGTTGGTGTAGGTTGACTGTTTAGTAACACAACAATTGTTGTGGGTAACCTAAATAGTTAATGTAGAAAATTCTCTCATGCTTATAACTTTTGATACAATCCATTACTATTAAATAAAATGATTAGATCATTTGGATAACATTATTTGGATAGACATTCTTGATCCTATGAAGACCCAACTATCTAATGGAATATTTTTTGTGACAACACATGCAAAGACTTTCTTTCAAAATTGAAGACATGACTGATCAACAACCTTGGAAAATAAGTGATCTTGAAATATGACCAACCAACCAACTGTAAACACCTCTGAAAGAGTCATTTAAACAAGAAAAATTGGGGAAACAAATCCTCTAGACAACACCTAACTAACTATGCATGAACAATTGAAGAAAAAGATATCTAAGACATTGTGCAACAACATTTATTAAATTATTAACCTATCCCAACCTACACTAACTAGGAAAAATAAAAATTTTCAAACAAAACCATTGACTGAATCTGTAAAATAACTTCCTTTTCTCAACCACTTACAATGGTTCACATGTTTATGAGAAACCAAAAAGAGTTACATCATCAGTAAAAATTCTATAATGATTTTTGAAACACATAAACAAAATCATTCTCTACTTTATATTGACAATATGTATTGCTATTTTGAAGTGGAAAAGTAAGCTAAAATAACTCTTCTTTAGCTGCAACTATAAATTCAGCTTCATCTTCAACTAGCACTTCATATTTGGGCGCAAACATAGCTTGTGTTGCTTATCTTGCCTCCATCTCAACTAGATGTGTAATGGTACATACTTATGAAAGAAAAAAATTAGAAACCTCCTTGTTGGCTTTATGCTGATAGGTTGCTTCTTTATCCTCTTGTTGATTTGTGAAGTCCATTTTGTGTGACTGATTTGACAGAAACATATAAATTCTAGCACTTTTCTCATGTTGCTCATGATTTTTCTCTACAAAAAATACTAGTTTAGCATCCAAATTCAAGCAAAACAACTCTAAGTCAACCCAAAACCGGTTTTCTTCAATTTCTTCTTTACTTTTCTGCATGAAAGGATTAATTTTGATTTTATGGCAGCTCTCTTCTCGAAGTAGGAGTTTTGATTGGACATCACGTTCATCTTGACCAACAACTTTGTGTATATTAATTCCATTTTGTAAAACAAGGTTGTCTTAATTTGCCTCTTCATAAACCAAACCAACACCTTGTCATCAATACATGAACAAAATTCCTCTATTATGTTAGAGAACATGTTTTCATTGAATTCCAAACTTGTTCCAATAGATAGGCTCTTGGTTGTTGTGCTTCGTGGATCCAAAATCTATTTTTTTATACTACTATATCTTCTTGTGGTACTTACAAAATTCGAACAATCCCAAGTGCTTTGAATGAAAACTATGGTTCCAAGAAAACAAGTAAAAGCATTAAGAAACCTAGAGACTCTCATAGCTTGACACCATCCCTGCAACATTGTCAAAAATGACTAGTCTCTACTATATACATAAGAAGTTTGGTGTGGTATATCATTCACTTAGCTCGATCGGAGAGCCCAATTGAGTAATCTCATGGCCTAAGCAAAGGTTCTTTTAGTTATAAAAAAGATACGTGTCTTCTTTGATGATGTCAACATTGTATGTGCACTAGGAAAGCCTTCTAGGTTGTTCTATCAGGTGTGTATAGAAAATAAACTACATTGAAAAGATAACAATGTTGGAAACAAATCTAACTACGCAAGAATGCCTGTGGGCTAACTGGTTATTTGACATAACAATGGTTGCAGGTTGACTATTGTAAACCTAATAGAATTAAATGTGTTGAAACAAAACCTATCTTAAACAATTGATCACTAACAATAAAGCATAATAAACAATAATCTAAACTAGTATGGAGTCACAGTTCCTCATGTGGCCCTTGCTTGAGTGGTTTCAATCTTGGCTATTAACATTCCATCTTCAACATACAAGCTTCATTATCAAAACCATCTTCTTATTGCAAATCAAAGGTATTACATAGACTAATATTAGACTTGTTGATTGAACAAAGAAACTACTAACAATACTCAATACTAACTGTATACTCTCTCTTTTTCTCAACTCAACATGATCTTAGATTTATACATGAGGCCTGAGAATTAGATTAACTAAAAACTTGAAACAAATTACAACACATGTCCATTCTCCCATGACAATAAGGAGTTAATTTATTCCTCCACAAAATAATAATAAAAACCTTACTAACAAGATTTGATGGTGTCATAATCCCAATCAAACTCTTACAACAACAAAACATAACTATGGTTGAAATGTATATAAAAAAATGTAAATTATTTATGAGTCATGCTATATCATTATCACAGGTTTCTCCTTTGTTCCTTGACTTCAATAACTCCAAATCCATGAGATCATCTAGAGGTAGAAGAGTCAAGATTGAATTAGAACTCATTCTTTAATTGCTAGTTTTGTCTCAGTCAACTTTTGGTCAATGCTACTTTTTAACTATTTCAAATTAACTCAAACACTGTAATAAGTTTTCAGATCTCCTCTTAAGCTTTCCAAATCATTTTGAAGATTCAAATTTTGCTAAGAAATGAGAGAGATATGCCTGTTTTTCTGAAATTGATTTGTTTTGCACTTCTAGTCAACACGTACTTCTGTCAATTGCTAATGTGTTCCTTCTTCATTCTATTTGTATGAATGATTCAAACCTCTCACAAACAACATGTTAATCCTTCCAAAATATTTTACATTTAATAATAACCATTCATCACAATATATTACCATTATTTAGTATTAACTAACTAAACATGCAAATGCAAATCAATAAACATTTATTATAATTAATGCTTCTTATGAACAAGGTAATGTTTGGAAATGCATTGGAAGAACATTATAAACATGGATATTATGTCATAAAACATAGAATACTTTGGTCAATTTATAGGCTTATCAAGTACTACTAGTAGAGTTAGTGTATATGAGAGATCTCAAGATTCCTCTTCCCACTAAAAGACCTTATAATAAATTATATATCTAAGTATTCTTGAAGGAGGAAACTCACCCTAAGCCTCATTGTTAAGGACATCCTAAATCATAATGATAAATTTATAACTGCAACCTTGGCCATATCTTATGCCAAGAAGAGCATAAAAACAGTCTTACAATATTTGCCTTGTCGAAGAAATTATGCTTGATATAATCTAGATCCAATTCTTATTACCACTCCAAAATATGATTGAGAACTTAAACATGATCATTGTTCTTTGATTTTAGAGAAATTATGTTAATGGATCATGGTTCTATATTGGTGATTGTCCCTATTCCTTCCATTTATGTGCATCTTAACATGTACAATTTTAGAGACTTTTGTAAATTTTTCTTTGTTGAAATGCAATATTGTATATCTAGTTTTAATAATGATTTAATAAAATAATATTATCAAAAAAATTTAAGTTGAATGAGATTATTTAAGTACCACTATCAAATTTTTAAATTTTGTGTCTTGTACTCACATTATGAGGAGAATATTAAATAAAACTCACATGGACTGTATTGTTGTCATTGAGTAATTAAAAGAAGATTATATATAAAATTATTTTGCAAGTTATATAATTATTTAAAAATCTCATTTTTCTCGTATTACTTATATATAATAAGATCTTTTAAGATATTTATATTTGTTTTATTTTCTTGTTGAATTAGACTACACTTGATTTGCCTAATTATGGAATTGGCATACATCAAAACTATTCAATTGAATCATTAGATCTTCCAAGCCCATTATATATATTCTCCGAGACAAATGAAGGTGATATTTAACATCTCTTAAACTTATGCATGGACTTATTTTTTTAAGAAAATGTCATGATATGTGAATGTAAATGTGAGGTGAAAATCATTTGAAAAATATATTTATATTTATCTATCTAGCTTGTAATTCTTACCAAGGTAAAACTATGATATAAATATATGTAAAAATGTCTATGTACAAAATTATTTTCTTTTTTTGAAATTATGAATTTCATCAAATCCTTCTTCAAATATTTAAAATTATATATAATATTTCTTCTGTAAATATTAAATAATAGTATTCATAGAAAATTCTTCATGCTATATAATAGTGTATGAGTATATGCCAATTCTAAATTAATTCAACATTACTTATCATTAGTAACTTCTCCAAGCATCACAACTAACCTCAAACTGAAATCACCATTAGTAAAATTTATTAATCTTTCCTTAATTAGCAACATGTTTGTGATACTTTCTTTCGTCTCCCTACTATTGCGAATGGTGCAACTGCTAGGGATGTCGCTGCTACTGTGGGTAGTGGTGGGGGTTGCTCTGCGCTTTTTACCATTGCCTCCCCTCCCCTTTCTGTTGAGCATTCTGTGCGCAATGCTCCCTTGGTGGTGGGTTGTGTTGGTTCCTGTTGACGTGTATTTTGTACACAATCAAACACAGAATAAAATACCCAAGGGTACCTTATCCTCTCTTGAATAAAGCCTCTGATTGCTGAAGATGTCGCGAAAAAGGATCAATCAGGATGACTTCAAGGTTCTTGTATGTAGGGTCTCTACGTGTGGATAAGCTCTTTGTGGTATGATATGATTTGCTGGAATCACAAGGGGACTTACATTCGATGATTGAACGTCTGATCTGCTTTGAATATTGCTGGAACACAGGCTCTTACTAACTTTGACTTGAAAAAAAGGAAAAAAGAGGAGGGTGAGGAAAGAATCTAATCCTAATACTAAGGAATGTAGGAGCAATGATTGATCTTTGATGAAATTCTAACTAGGTCTTGTTTTGACATCGCAGGACCATCTCCACAAGGCTAGTGCGATCTTCGAAGGAAAGCTTTATGATGTTCAAATCATCACTGCAGGCATAGACACCATCAGGTTGATGCATATCAATGAAGAAGCGACAATTGAAGTTAAGCTTAAGCTGAATGATTCCAGTTGACTATGCAAGGCAAGTCTGCAATCAACAAACTGCTAGTAGTATGGATATACGAATTCCACCATCAATCAAGCACATTTCTTCCATTCATCTAATAACACGAAATCAAATATGAGAAGTATAAAGACCATGCAAATTGTCGAATCGACCCATAAATTTCACCATTTCTTCAATGAAGTTACAAGTCTCTTACAACAACATCTTGGCAACAATCTTTGCCTTCTCTCTCTACTCTACTCTAATTGCTATTCTCTCTCTATCTTCTAACTGCTTCCAACTATTCCTAACTATATTCTATCTATTGCTAATTGCAAAATGAAATGCCAGGGCTTATATAGTGCCCTCAATACAATTCGATGGCTTAGATCAATTCGAGATCAATGGCCAAGATTCAACAATGAAAACCCTAATTAGGGTTTGTTACAACCATTACATAACATTTAATGCTTGACCAATGATAAAATTGTATTGCTTGGACACATGTCCTCTCTAGAAAATTCCACCAATGGATAGCTAGGGTAGGTACATCGGAGTTTGTGCCACCTTCCATGAGTTAGGTACATTGAATCTGGAAATGCTGAGGTGGACCACACTGACTGGAGAAGTGATGACTAGGATGCCACCTCGTCTGACACTTGTAACTTGGTAAATATTCAACTTGATGTTGTTGAGAAGCTAGCTTTAATTAATTCATCTGGTACTATCTGCTTCTTCAATGAACCCTTGTTCTAACTTCTTGTGTCCTTGATGTGCAGGATGATTGATGTACCTCGCCTTGGAATACTGGATTGGAGAAGTTGCCCTTGATGACGTTAGTCCAAAGAAGGCCGTCCTTGTCGATGCTAGACTGGATCGAAGAAGGTCATCCTTGTCCTTGCTTGATCGTCCTTTATCTGGCTTGATTTTCCTTGAGGAGAGTCCTCGGACTTGTAGATCTTTCGAGCTTGGAGTCGCCATCTTGATACCTACACAACATTTCAAAATTAGTAATATATCTTGAAGTGTAGAAAGGAAAATTCAAGATTCCAATTTAGGAAACTTCATGATAAATCTTGAGTTATCATTTCCTAATTTAGGATTTTCAAAGCAAAATTTAAATCCTCAAAAATGGTGCCAAGGTGATTACGCCATACCTTCACTTGGGAATTAATTCTAAAAAATGATGCAAAAATAGGAGAATTCGCTAGGCAAAATGTAGATCAAGACTCCCTTTAGCAAAATGCGCCCCCTTTAGCTTGGAAAAGAACTCCATCTTCCACTAGCTTTCAACACCTTCAAAACATCTGGAATTTATCCTCCAATCTAGCAAGAAATACGCCTCTCCAATAGCCTTCAAGATGAATTTCGCCTTCCTTAGTCTCCACACTTGGTAGAAATTTGCTCCACACAAGCTAGATTTTGCACCTCCTTCCTTGCTCCTCCAAATCGCACTTGAAACAATGAGTGGATGATTTGAATAATGAAAAACACACCCCAAATATATAGAGCGCTCACCATTTCACCTCCCCATAGGCCGACTTGATGAAAATAGGCCAAAAAAATAAATAAAACTAAAAAGGAAGAGGCCGACTTAATAAAATAATAAAAATGATACCTCAAGCGCTCCCTTTTTTTATATTTTAAATTAATAATAATTAATTTCGAAATGCCTCAATTAATAATAAAAAAAAAACCATTTTCCAAGGCTCAAAATTAATTATTAAATGCTATGCGATTTTCATTAAATGCCAATTTAATTAGAATTTTTAAAAATATTTCGAAGTTTTTTGGCGAACTTGACATCTAGTGCGATTTGCTAAAATAAGGCAAAAAATAATGAATTTTGATAACTTCGCTCTGGTCCCTTGGAGAGGGACAGGAGCGCCTATTGCAACTTGGGTTGATTCTCTCCTTTGTAGGCCACTCAAGTTATATTCAACGAATAAAACACACTTCCCTTGACCTCTTCAAATCGCGAAATCACTTAAATCTTGCAAGGATAATGCAAATTTGGAATTCAAGCTCCGGTCCTTCAGTGAGGGACGGGAGCACTTTTTCATTTTTAAGCCAATTCGCCCTTTGCTAGTCTTCCAAATTATCTTCAATGGATGAATCTTGCCCTCTTTCATTCATTTCAATCACGCAACTTGCCTTGCCTTTTCAAGAAATTTGTATTTTTAGAAAAGAGGGACAGTCCTTCAGTGAGGGACGGGAGCACTTTTGGAAAAGTGGGACGGTCCTTCAGTGAGGGACGGGAGCACTTTTGACATCTTGGCGTACCCTTTTGTTCTTTAAATCTCTCAATTGCGTCCAAGGCATAAAACATCCTTCATCCTTCCCATCCAAGTCAAGTTTTGCCATAAAATATCAAACAAATAGGAGAAACTTGAAAAAGTGGCACGGTCCTTCAGTGAGGGACGGGAGCACTTTTTGTCATTTGGGTTGATTTACTTCTTTGTAGCCTGCTTAAATTATATTCAATGGACAAAACATGCCCTCCTTGATCTCTTCCAATCATAAAATTGTCCTGATCCTGCAAGAACAGTGCAAATTTGAAAATCAAGCTCCGGTCCTTCAGTGAGGGACAGGAGCGATTTTTGTCCTCAAGGCCAAATCACTACAATTTTCATCTCAAATTTCCTTTGCTAGGGAAGATTTCACCTTACTTCATGCTATGAATAAAAGTTAATGTCCAAAAAAGGTCTAAAATTGTGCATATAAAGAAAATCGCTCTGGTCCTTCAGTGAGGGACAGGAGCGAATTTGACCTTCTAGGCAAAAAACTTCATCATTTCATTGTCAAGTCTGGATGCTCTATCATGCTCATTTCGTCCTTCATTGTGTCTTTGATGTTTCAATTTGACCAAACAAGGTCAGGAATGACTCAAATAAGCCTTTTCGCCCTGGACCCTTGGTGAGGGACAGGAGCGCTTTGCCTTGGTCCCTGGGAGAGGGACAGGAGCGAAATTCGCTTTGGATCCTCAATGAAGGACAGGTGCGAAATTTGACGTTTTGAACTCTCTATCAGGATAATTTTTATGGAATATAACATTTAAGTATAAGTGACATTTCCTTCTATGTTTCTTCCTTCTTATACTTTAAGTTATATTCCATATATACTTTCAGGATGTTTGAGAGTGGTTTCAGACCTCCAGGAGTTATATTGCAAAATCTAGTTTTTTGAGGTTTTTCAGTTTCCAGACTTAGTCAAATTTCAGGATCAGGACATTCCAGACTTAGCCAAATTTCAGGATCAGGACATTCCTCAAGCCGGACTTGCTATCCTATTGATCTCCCCGACAACACTCAAAATGCAAAGGCTAACTAACAAAACCCTAAAAGACCAAAAAAAAAACCCTAAAAAGCAAAAAAAACAGGGGTCCCCATTTGCAATGGGGCGATGTGTGAAAACGTCACAACAGTTCCCCCATGGCTGGTGTCCCTGATCCGGTTTTGGATTTGGATGCCCTTGCTGCTGCTGTTGATGCTCAGGTTAATAGGGACTCTCCTCAAACTGGTGGTGCTCCTGATGACCCTCCTTTGGTTGCTAATGCTCTGCCCAAACCTTCTTTTGCTAGGAACTATATCTCTTCTCGTGTGGCCAGATTTGTTTTCCATCCTTCCAAGGGGGTTCGTCCTCTTCCTTGTGCCAAGACTCACAGTGCTTTGGTTTGCAGATTTGTTGGGTTTTGGCCTTCTCTTGCAGACCTTCATCATTGGGTGAGTGATTCTTGGAAGCCTTTAGTTGCTTATGGCATTGAGCTTTTCCCTTGTGTTAAAGGCTTTTTCATTGCTTCTTTTACCTCTACTCTTGATCGTGATTTGGTTCTGGGAAAGTTGTGGTCTTGGGGGGATCACTCTCTCTCTATTAAGCCTTGGTCTTCTTTCTTCAACCTCCTTACTGAATCTCTATCTATTCATTCGGTTTGGGTCCGCCTCCCCAATCTCCCCCTCAATTTCTGGGCCTTCTTGCTTTGAGGCCATCAGTAACTCCATTGGCAGTTTCTTGAAGGTTGACGATGCCACGACCTCCATGGGTCATTCTACCTTTGCTCACCTATTAATTGATGTTGACATATCTCTGGCCCTCCCCAGGGATGTGGTTCTTATGGTTGGGGGTAGGCCATGGGCTCAATCGCTGGATTATGAGGGCCTCCCCTTTCGCTGTCAAAGGTGCTTCTCAACGGGCCACTTAGCTTCAAACTGCTCTCTCTCCCACTGCAGAGGCGCTGCTACTTGGTGGAAGGACGCTACTGAAGATCACTTGACAATTAATGCTTTTGACTCTGTCTCGGTTGAATCCTCTAGAGATGAGGTGACCCTTACTACTGATGATGCCTTTGCTGAGGTTACTACTATTGTAGACTCTTCCGTCCCCTTGGCTCCTACATCTGTTGCTCCTGATCCTCAGCTTCTCTCTTCTCCTGGCAATTCTGTTCTTCTTCAACAATAGTCTACTGTTGATCTGCAACAACAGTCTGCTGGTGTTCTGCTGCAGCAGTCTGGCAGTGACTTTGTAGGGTCTCCCCCGCCCGATTTGTCTTTGAATATTCCTAATGATATTTTTTCCTGGACGATTGTGATGGACTTGAAAAGCACTGAGAGGGGGGGGGGGGGGGTGAATCAGTGACACCAAATAAAACACTACTTCAAACACTACCGGTAGATGAACTTAACCAAGCATTCAAACAAAATACATGCTATCCAAAATGATATAACAACATCCACAAAAAGTAAAGCATCCACCATAACCCAAGTGTTTATACGTGGAAAACCCAAATAGGTAAAAACCACGGTGAGATGGAACTCACAAGTTAACTATCTCCAGTAATAGATAACTGACCGGTTAAGATCTACAAAGTGCTCTACTAGGAGCGAATCTTGTTAGAGATCCCAAAGCTTGATTAGAAGCTTATACCCTGTTAAGAGTACTACCCTGTTAGGAGTAACCTTGCTGGAGGATTTGAAAATCCAAACTAATGAATCACCTTGTTAGAGGATTTGTACAATGAAGCTTGTTAGAGCTTACCCGGTTAGGGGATTTGATTCTATTGTAGTGATTAGAAAACAACAAGAATGGTTTGATCTGTTTTGAGTAGCACAATATTTGCTTGATCAGATCATTCTAAGTACATTCAACACTACTCTTCATCTTAGCACTTATCGCTCTTCAAAAAAAGCTTTCACTCTTGATGCATATTAGTATTCACATAACATCCTCTATCACTTTCAAATGATTCACTAAGCTGTCTTAATATAGACATTCAAATCTTATGTCGGCCTAAGGAAATCAAAACACAATTTCCTAGGTGCAGTGTATCTAGACAAGTAAACATAACTCATCACAAAAATGACCGCCAAGAAAACGGTGCTGGTAACTCATCACAAAATCAGATACCGGTTAGAAAAGTCAATACCGGTTGGAACAAAACATGTGAACCGTTGTCCTGGAATCTATCGCTTGATCTCCATATTCATCTTCATCTTCATTTTGATGCCGACTTAGTGTAGCCATAAGTTATCTCTTAAGCACATACCAGTTGACACAGAGTATCGGTTAGAGATAAACCTTAAACATACCGATTGACAGTGTAAACCAATTGAAGTTACACCGGTAGTCAATGTAATCACATGTGTGTGTGAGAGTATTTCATCAATGAAAACAAGTGATGAATACATTACAATCATCATCAAGCCAACAGGTTGTTTGTCACAGACGGAAATGAAAATCTACCCCCCTTCCCTAGCCCCCTCTTTGTCAAGTTGTGGATTCTCCCCACACTTGAGCTGGGTTGGCTTGTAGATGGTTTGATAGGTGGGTTTGTTTGGCTTGTCTAACTTTGTTTGTTTGGGGTTTACACCCCTTCTTGGTCTGTTTAATTCCGTTAGCCTGTTGGCTTTGTCAAGGGTCAGCGCCCTAGTTAATGTTGCTTTATTTATCAGAAACATGTCAAATGATGAACATAAACACACATCCACATGAACACCAAATGAATGTGAAAACTAGAAGGGAAAAACCATAGTGAGAATAGCTTCTTGGATCTACTACCCAAATCCAACCTCACAAAAATATAATAAAGAACCTACAAAATGGAGTAAGTACCAACCTACCAAAGGGACCAGTCCCCAATTACATTTGCAAGTTCCAACCTATAGGAGATACCAATCCCCTAATCCAAGATCTAAGCACCAACTCATCATGTGAGACACCAATCTCAAACAAAATATAAGATACTCGACTTCTTATTGTTCTGATCAATTTTAAAACATTCTTTTATATATATATATAACCACTTAATGTTGGCCAACTCCACAAGTTGGCCAATGAATCAAATGTGTAGTCAACTAGGTTATAAAGTCCAAACATTATCTAGAAGAAAAGACACTATGCATTATCCAACATATACTTAGTTGGCCTCAATGAACATCCATACACTTCATATAGATGACACATAGTGCAATACTCTTACATATACATCAGAACATCATTACAGATTGAATTCTCACATAGATCATTATGTTACTTCTATCTTCTTGTAAGATAGAGCTTAGCTTATTCAACTTTGGAATATGACACATCATACTTAGCTCATCTTTACTTCCAATCCACAAGCCATAAAACAATATTGCGTGATAGAATGTGATACACAATAATTTTTAAGTAAATACACCGTGTTTGAGTAACATAAGTCAATCACATACCACAAGCACTTCTGGATTAACTTCAACAATTGGAATAGATGTATGATGCTTTTACATTTTTTAAGAGATCATTATAGTAAATGCAATTCAATCACCGCACTCTACCTGTGCATAAGATATGAATCAAGTGTGAGCAATGTCTAAGAAAGGTCTCACATTAGCACGGTCTATATTTTTCAATCATGTCCATGTTTTAAAGGATGATTTACTTATTCACTCTAAGGAAGTAGCATCATGCTTAACTTCCTAACTTACGATCCTTTGTAAATTGATTAGGAATTCAAAGATCGTGTCATAAGAATCTATCAAATAAATAATAAAATTTCCACAAATCATCATTAATAAACAAATGATTTATTAACAATAGATTAGACACTATATATATATATATATATATATATATATATAATGGATCACCCCTCTCTTTCCATATATATAAACCACATGTTGAAGGATGATTTATGTTGGATTTAGTTCACACCTTAAATTATTTAAATATTTTATTTTAATATATTAATTATACATATTGTTACCACCAAGCATAATTAATGATATGCACCTATATAATTATTGTTGTTAGGGCCAACACTCTACTTAAAATGCATTTATACTTGTTAGCAATATTAAGCCTAATTAACAAAAACATAATTATTCTTTTAAAAAAACAAAATTAATTCAACTTTGTTATTCATAATATACAAACCAATGTCGCCATTTATTACATTAATGATGATATAAATCTAATTAAATATTACCCCAACAATGATATTATTATATCAGCAATAACATTCCCATATATTATCACCACAATATTATTAACAATGTAGTGAAGAATTACTATATTAATGGTGGTGATATAATTTTAATACTATTGACTTTAATTATTCAAATATCACCACAAATACTAACCATGATATCTTCATTATTTTAATACAACCATGCACTCCACTATACCCTTTGTATATATATAATCAATACTCTCCACTGTTCTCTCTCTCTATAATTTATGTTGTGGTGTTTAAGTAAATGCACAAGTCTTTTATGCTATGCAAGCCTAGTTACTTCAGATAGGCATATTAGATATTTGACCACTTAATTACAATAAGAGCTCTTGGTATAAGTTGTCGATATTTAAGATGGTAGATTAAAGAAAAGTCTATTTGAAACAGACATCTTGAATACTCGACCATCTGATTACAAATAGGGCTCTTGTTATAGGTGGTCGAATATCCAAGATGGTCCACTAAAAAAAAGCCTACTGGATACAAACATCTTGGATACTGGACCATCTAATTACCAAAAAAATTCGTATTGTAAATGATTTAATATCCAAGATGGTCGACTAAAGAAAATACTACTCAAGACAGACATCTTGAATACTCTGACCACCTAGTTACAAATAAAACTCTTGTTATAGATGGTCGAATATCCAAGATGTCTGTCTATGGTGCTGAGCAGAAGTAGGCCCTACTCGTGGTAAGCTTGAACACCTCTCCGCCCAGCTACTAAGGACAAATTCCCTTCATTTATTTATAAGTATGTACTTCGAAGCCTTCTTTCACTTTCACAAAGAAGAAATCTGAGTTCAATTTTTCTTTTGGACATTTTTTTTGGTTTATATGCATGGAGCATCCGTATGTCAAATGTTTTCCAATGCCTGATTGTCCAAGTAGGCTTTTCATTTCCTTCTCCTTGAGCACTTATTGAAATGCTTCATATGTCGTTTGTCTGGCTAGTACTTGAGTGTTTAAATTTTCATTTGGAGGGCTATGGCACCCACCCTAACCAAACTAAACTACTGGGGATGCAAGGGCCTGTAGAATCTGAAAAAATATCTCTGCTCCTCAAGCCAGCTAATTAACACAAATAAGAAATTGCAGTCTGATACAAAAAATAGTTTTCTTATTGTTGTTTACACAATTAATACATAGAGCAATATAAAGATTTTAGCACCTATACAAAAACAATTCTAATGAAGAAAAAAAACAAATTTTGCATTAAAAGAAGAGCATGCAAAGCATGCAATGTTTAGAGAAAAAACAAAACTAATTAAATATTGAAAAAACTATCCAGACTATATAGGCAAGCTATCCTTAAAAAAAAAAAAAAACATGTAGAACATGCTTTATTTGAATGAATAGATAAAACAAAAAACAAAAAATCTAAATTAGCCTAAACAAGCTACGTATGCTGATCGGTGGATCTTTGGAGCTCAACAACACTTATCTTCATACTCCCCCTTGATGTTGAGAGGACTTACAATCTGATTTCGGAGTGCCAAAAAATGAATTTTTGCGATCGGCTTGGTGAAGATATCCGCTAACTGATTCTGAGTGTTTATGTGCTTCAATTCAACTTCTTTCTTCTGTACCAAATCCCAAATGAAATGATACTTTAAATCAAAATGCTTTGTTCTGCTGTGATGAACCAGATTCTTTGCTAACTTGATGGCACTTACATTGTTACAATAAATCACTGTAGATTGAATCTGCTTCTCTCCAATTTCTTCAAGAATTTTTCTAAGGCAAAGGGCTTGTGTACTCGCTGAAGTAACTGCAACATACTCTACTTCTGTGGATGAGAGGGCAACAATGCTCTGCTTCTTTGAAGTCCAAGGAATCAATCTAGAACAAAAAGAAAAAAATAATTCTCTAATGTAGACTTACGGTCATCCATACTACCTCCCCAATCTGAATCACTAAAGCCAACAATATTAAACTTTTCGGAAGAGTACTAATGAATACCAAAATTTAGAGTGCCTTTCACATACCTCAAAATCCTCTTGGCTGCCTTCATATGTATTTTTGACGGATTTTTCATATACCTTGAAACAAGTGAAACTGAGTATGCAATATTAGGCCTCGTGTGGGTTAGAAACATCAAGCTCCCCACAATACTTCTATAAGCCGTCTCATTAACTAATTCAACACCATCATCTCTACATAACACAACTCTATGAGCACTAGGAGTGGAGGAAGGATTACAATAAGCCATATCAAATTTATTCAACATATCCTATGTATACTTTGTTTGACAAATGAAAATCTCATCCTTACTTTGATAAACCTCCAATCCTAGAAACTATTTCATGAGACCAAGATCCTTCATCTCAAATTCATTCATCATAGCAATTTTGAATTCATCTTTCATCTTAGAACTACTACCCATGTATAATAGGTCATCAACATACAAACTTATGATTAGAATATCAGTACCTTCTTGTTTGTAGTAAAGGGTAGGATCACTCTTACTTCTCTGGAAGCCATTCTCCTGAAAGTATCCATCAATCTTGGCATACCATGCTCTCGGTGCTTGCTTGAGGCCATACAAAGCCTTCTTCAACTTGTAGACACAATTCTCTTTTCCTTCTACTTCAAAATCTTGTGGCTTCTCTACATATACTTCCTCTTCTAAATACCCATTCAAGAAGGCACTTTTCACATCCATATGATGTAATGCTCCACTTCTTCTGAGTTGCTAATGAAATCAACATTTTAATAGTCTCTTGTCTTGCTACTGGTGCAAATGTCTCTTCATAATCAATTCCATACTTCTGTGTGATTCCTTTAGCAACTAATCTCACCTTGTGTCTTTCAACACTCCCATCATTGTTAAACTTGGTCTTGTAGACCCATTTGGTGCCAATCTCCTTCTTGTCATGTGGAAGCTCTATCAACTCCCAAGTATCATTCTTATGTATGGAATCTATCTCTTCTTTCATTGCTTGCACCCAAACTTCATTAGTACATGCATCTTCAAAACATGATGGTTCAATATCAACCTAGGCTAATAAAGCAAAATTCACAGTCTCACCTATTGGGTTTTCTTCATGTACTTGATTTGTACTCCTCTGATAAATATCACTCAATCTTCTTACCTTCCTTGTAGAACTAGGACTTGAATGTGGACTTGCACTTGAAATTGATCTTGGACTTGAAGAACTAGATGGGGGGCTACTTGGTGGACTCATATCATTTGCAACATAATCATTAGTGGGCTGCTCACTAACATCATTCAAAACAGATTTTGGTTTTTCAACATGGCCTTTTTGATGACCATAAACTCCCCTTCATAAAAAATTACAGCTCTTGAGATAATAATCTTGTTAGTGATGGGATTATACAATCTATAAGCCCTACTTTTCTCACTATGTCCAATAAAAATATATGACTCACTTTTGGCATCTAACTTTTGTCTATTCTGATAAGGAACATGCACATAAGCCAAACAACCAAAAACTTTGAAATGATTAACATTAGGCTTTTTCTCATACCAAGCTTCATAAGGAGTCATCTTCTCGACTGCACTAGTGGGACTCCGATTAAGGATGTTTATTGCTGTAACAATTGCATCTCCCCAATAAGAATTGCTCAATCCCTTGGTTTGTAACATGCACCTTGCCATTTCAACCACTGTACGATTCTTCCTTTCAGCTACTCCATTCTGTTGAGGTGTGTATGCGGTAGTAAGATGCCTCCTGATGCCATTTACATCACAATAACTCTAGAAAGCCTTCGAACAAAATTCTCCTCCACAATCAGTCCTCAAACATTTGATTTTGTACCCTTTCTCATTTTCCACAAGGGCTTTCAACTTCTTGAATGTATCCAAGGCTTCATCTTTGGCCTTCAAAAAATATACCCAATAATTTCGTGAGTAATCATCAATAAAAGTGATGAAATATGATGATTTACCCAAACTCTTAATTTGCATAGGACCACATATATCTGAATGAATAAGCTGAAGTGGGTAATGGGCTCTCCATGCATTGCCCTTTGGAAACTTTTCCCTTGCATGTTTGGCTTTAGCACATCCTTCACAAACCTCCTTATGCTCCTCAACATTGGGCAAACTAGAAACTAATGCATGCGAGGTTAGAAGCTTCAAACTGTGAAAATTTAAATGTCCATACCTGAGATGCCATAACCAACTTGAATCCTCATGTGCCATATTTTCCAAACTACTGTTATGTTCACCAAACTTCAAGGGGAACATCCCATTTCTTGTCATAGGTACAACAATGATCACCCTATTGCTCTGATTCTTATCATAGATAGTACATGTCTTATTCTAAAAAACAACTTTATAGTTTTTCTCACATAGCTACCCAACACTTGACAAATTATGCTTGAATTGTGGAGTATAATAAATATCATGAATACTCTTTATACCTCCTTTTGTGCGAATTTCCATACCTCCTTTTGCTGCAACCTCCAATGATTTATCATCACCAAGTTGAACCTTGGATTTAAAACTTTCATCCTTTGTTGAAAACAACTTCTCATTCCCTGTCATATGGTTAGAGCATCCAGAATTTAGGTACCAAACATCTTTACTAGTATTTTCACCTTTCACATAAGATAGGAATAGGTGATCAGGAGGATTTCCACTACTTTCTTGAGCATAGTTAGTACTTTTATTACCTTCTTTCAATCTGCATTCTCTTTCAAAGTGGCCATACTGGTTACAATGGTAACATCGAACATTTCTCTTATCAAATCTGCTTCTACCTCTTCCTCTGGAACCACCTCTTCCTCTTGAGTCACCTCTGCCTCTGTTTCCTCTTGAGAAATTTTGGCTTTGCCCTTTACCTTGGCCTTGGTTTCTTGTGGTACTATTGCTGTTGGGATCATCATTCTTTGAGATTTGTAATTTGGAGGAAAACGCTTTCTCTAAACCTTCAAACTAATCTTTCAATCTTTCTTCATGAGACATCAAGGATCCAACCAATTGATCAAACTCAAGGGTTGTCAAATCCTTGCTTTCCTCAATGATTATGGCAACATGATTCCATCTGGGTGTCAAAGATCTCAACACCTTTTTTTTTTATCAAAACTTTATTGCTTACAATTTCCCTAAGTGTAGCCATTTTAGTGACCACATCTTTGACTCTGACACAATATTCGCTTATATTTTCAGCCTCTTGCATCTTCAAATGTTCAAAATCTCTCTTCAATGTCTAGAGCTTGACAACTTTAATTTTATCACTGCCTTGGTAAGCTTCTTTTAGAGTCTTCCAGGCATAAACTCTTAGCCTCCTACAATGATTGGAAATAAACTCTTATCAAGATGTGAAATAAGGCTTGAGCATTCTTCTTCTTAGCCTCCTTCTTGGCTGTTCTATCATTGGCAGAAAGGGCATTCCAATCAGATGGCTCTGTATAACTTGATTCAACAATCTCCCATAAATCTTTCCCTGTCAAAAAGGTCATCATTTTGATGCACCAATAGTAGAATCTGAAAAAATACCTCTGCTCCTCAAGCCAACTGATTAACACAAATAAGAAATTGCAGTCTGATACAAAAAACAGTTTTCTTATTGCTGTTTACACAATTAATACAGAGAGCTATATAAAGATTTTAGGACCTATACAAAAACAATTCCAATGAAGAAAAAAAATAGAACTCTGCGTTAAAAGCAGAGCATGCAATGTTTATAGAAAAAACAAAACTAATTAAAGCTTTAAAAAACTATCCAGACTATACAGGCAAGCTATCCTTAAAAAAAAAAACTGCATCTAGAACATGCTTGATTTGAATGAATAGATAAAACAAAAAACAAAAAATCCAAATTAGCCTAAACAAGCTACGTACGCTGATCGATGGATCTTGGGAGCGCAACAACACTTATCTTCAGGGCCAAATCCAAACCCCATACTGTTACACTATTTCAATTGATTTTATTTTATTCTAATGTCAAAAAAAGGTCAGGCTTAAACCACACACATTAAGCAACATATTAAGTTTAGAAAATGTTAGTCAACTCTGAGTGTTTAATACTTAAAGTCCAGAAATGTATTTTTAGTGTGATCACACACATTAAGCAACATATTAAGCTTAGAAAATATCAGTAACTCTAAATGTTTAAAACTTTTTAAATTTAAAAGTGTAAGCTTTAATGTGTGATTTAAAACCGTTCCAAAAAAACATGGCTAGCATCATAATAGGCCTGGTTAATTTGTGTTTGACTTCTATGGTAGACGTAGGAATTATATACCATATTTTATTTGACTCTCTTTGTTTTTGATTAAAAAAGAAGCGATAACTAGGCCGCCGACCCTTTACATAGTTAGAGACTATCAATAATACAATTGCAACAACAAAACCTTACAATTCAACAACAACCCAGACCCAACTCAAGGAGGGCTAGGGACACCCGCACCAGAAGGGGTTTGGGGGGGCAGGGAAAATTTCCCCCTTCGCCTGCGACAAACAACAGTCCAGGCAATACTGTCCTTGGGACCATCAAGAGAGTGATCAAGTGGTAAGGTCCTTCCTTGGATACCATTAGAATGTTCGAGGGAGTGCAACAACGATGCAACAGCCGACTGCTGCAGAACAACAGTAGACTGTTGCAGAGGAGTGGCTTCAGGAGAAAAAGAAGAAGATGTGGAGCGGAGCTGCAAGTCGAAGGCGACATGAGTTGAATCCAAAGTTGGAGCCATTGGAGTTGGGACTTCATGGACATCAACAACATTGTCCTCCTGAGAGGAATCAACGGAAACAGAGTCAGAAGCATTGATTGTCAAATGATCTTCAGTAGCGTCCTTCCACCAAGTAGTAGCACCTCTACGGCAAGAGGGAGAACAATCCGAAGCTAAGTGACCCGTTGAGAAGCACCTTCGGAAACGAAAGGGGAGGCTCTCATAATCCAACAGTTGAGTGCAAGGCCTATCCCTAACCATAAGAACCACATCCCTGGAAAGGAGCAGAGATATGCCGACATCAATTAATAAATAGGCAAAGATAGAATGACTCTCTTTATTGAAATACGCCTTGTGGCTGTATAAGAAAACTTGTTCTCATGCAGCAGATTATTGTATTATTATAAGGTTACCCATGGAGACTTCATAGGCATAAGGATTCTCACAGAGATAATCTGGTTAGTATGGCCACTCTCACATCAAAGAGCACAATGGATTGTGCTCTTATTAGCAAAGACCCACCCGTAGGATCATAGCGCCATTATGCACTACTCTAGAATTAGTAGTCATTTAATTCTTAGATCTGTAAGTATGGTATTTGTGTTTGCATATATGGTTTACTCCATATATATATATATATATATATATATATGTGTAGCGTCCTAAAATTGCGACACTTGCAATTTCGACTGCATTTTGGTCTTCACGATGGCGATGCAACACGCAACCTGAATGGAGACCCCAAAACTTGCTCACGACACCAAAAACTGCATTTTTCAAGCACCATTGGCCTGAACCTCCTTGCACCCCGCTGTCCCGGAGGTGGGACCAGAGCGCCCAGCGCCTTGGTCCCTCTGGACCAGGGCGCCCAGCGCCCTGGTCCTCCAGGACCATGGCGCCCAACGCCCTGGTCCCTGGGTCCTATTTTGGGCCCGGTCTCCTAAGTGATATCGGGTCTTTTTGATTGCAATTTGGAAATATACTTCCCTGGTCGGCCTAAGGTCGGGAAAATCAGTCTATCAGCCCTAATTGACAAGTATATAAACTACATTTTCCTCTTTCATTCGATATGATGGAAAAGGCGTGGAAATTATACTCAAGCATTCAAGCATTCAAGCATTCCTTCAAGCAATTGATCATTTCAAATCTCCATTCAAGGCTAAGTGTTGCATTCAAGACAAGGATTCAACCATTGAAGAGGAGATCACCTACTTCATGCTACAACATACAACATACAACATCTAAACCTTTGCACATAAGGATACCAACATCCTTAGAACAAGGTATTAGTACTTGTTTACATTACAGTCATTTACATTTACAGCTCTTGCTCATTTCTTGGTTAATTCCAAAACCGGGGTTTGACCTAAAGGCAAACCCCTAATCCCTAACCCCCCAATCGTCTTCGCTTTTCTGTGTGTAGGTTGCAGGTACGCGGCTGAGATTGAAGATCTGGAATCCTTGTGCAGAGACGAACCGATCCCCCTTCGTTTGACGGATTTTTCGGAGGACCGTGGCGCCGGGCGCCATCGTCCCGACAACTTTTGCTCAAATTTGCAGGACAGCGCCGTATCGACATTTTACTGCTAATTCCAGGTCCGCAGCTTCATCCTATAACCTAAACTCAGTTTATAAGCGAATCTTTGTCACTTTCTATGCATGCTTAGCTTAATTCTTCTATGCACATTCTTTACAAAAGAGGGTAGCCTTGCTTTCCTAACCCTTGAAATTCATTTAGCATCCAATCTTACATTGTGTGGGATTGAATCTTATGAGTTTCAACCCCTCTTTTGAATGTAAAGTCTTCCCCCTAAGTGAAAACCCATCGAATCCTAGCGAACCTCCCTTCTCTCTCCTCGGAGTCAGAAGAGGGGAGAACAACTAGGGTTCGACCGCGATTTTCCGCTTTACATTTTGGTGAACCCGACGTGAACATCCTTTCTGATTTTTCATGCTTAGATCTGAAAAGTTGATTACATTTCCATGTTTGATCTTTTGCAAAATTTTAGAGGTGATTGCATAAAAACCCTAAATTTTCTTTTTGAACATTGAACTTGCGAAATGTTTAATTGTTAATGTTTGTTTCAGATCTGCCCTTCTATTACAAATTATCAATTCATGTCTGTACTTTAATGTTGAAAATTAAGTGGTTAAAAGTCAAAACCCTAATTTTTGAAACCCTCTTGATTCAACCTTTGTCTGACAATTTCACTGATCAAAACATCTCCAAATCAGCTGTAACTTTGGATTCTGCAATAAAATCACATTATCCTTCATCCCTGAAAATTTGGAAAAAAGTTGCGAGGACCGTGTTGCACTCCGAGCGCCATCGTCCCCGACATTTTTTCCGAAATTTCGGGAGCGACATTTTACTGTGTTTTTCTGCTAAAATCCAGAATTTTGGCTGATTTTATCAATTATAACACCTTCAAAATTACAGTCAAAGTTGGTCTTGCGATTGCTTGGTCTAAGGCTCCTAATCATTCAAAAATTGTCAAAATTAAAATTTTGTGTCAAAATTATGTTCTTACTGTCCTAAATCTGAAAAGTGTGTCTACATTCATTCGAAATTTCAGTGCTTTATTCAAATTCTTGCAATTTATGACTTTTGAAATTAAGTGCTTAATTACAACAACTTTGATTTCCGCTTTCAAAATTGAATTTTGCGTGAAATTGAGTCAATTTTTAATTTTCAAAATTTGCATTGCTTTTGACATTCCCTCTAAAATCATAAAATTCAAAATTTCAGTTTCCCTCTCTTTTTCAAAAATTCAAATTTTGCATTTTTCGACAATCTTGATAGGGTTCAATTTTGAATTTGCAACTTTAATTTGGCCTATCTACAGATCGTAAAATCCCTCAATTTTTTCAGATTAGCTCTAAAATCATCATACCTTTCATCCCTGCAAATTTCGAAAAAAATTGCAAGGACCGTGTTGCACTCCGAGCGCCACGGTCCCGGACATTTTTTCCGAAATTTCGGGAGACTGTTGTGATTGTATTTAACAGCTTAAATCTGGAAGATTGGCTGGTTTTACTGAAAATTGCTACCTCTAAGATCAAAATCTTTTCTCTCTCTCTAGTGCATGAGTTTTACAACAGTAAGCCCTACTTACACTATTCCCGTTAGACGAAGCCGTAGAATTAAGTCCTTCCGAGGTTTAACTACCGAAGAGATGGAACCTAATTTGAGTAGCCTTTTTAACGAGGATATGGGTAATTCCTCTAATCCTCCTAATGATGAAGAAGCTCCCCATGAAGTTTCCATTGAACAACTTTCGAAATTGGATAACCAATTTGACGATTTTCACCAATGGATGTCTCATGAGTATCCCGATAGTCAAGCTCTTCCTTTAATTGAGGGTCTAAAACGCATGCTTCAAAGTGATAAGAATGGAATTGATGTTTTACGTGGTATCACACATATTGTGGATTCGAATATGATGCCTATGAAGAGTTGTGCTGAATCTTTAGGTTATACACAACCTCCTACACAAGTCAATCATTCTATTCCTTTGACAACTACTATTGCTAGTATACCTACCTTTACATCAAACATCATGGCTACCTCTATACAAGACATTCCTCCTGTGATCACTAGTCATGGGGGTAATCCTCCCTCTTCTTCAATTAATCCTCTTCCTTCATTCAATCCAACTTCTTCGTACATTCCTTCAATGAATGTTCCTATTACATATTCACAAATGAACATGACGCAAGGGGGCAATTCATTTAACCATTCCATTCCTCCTTGTAGTGTTCCTCCTATCCAATCATCCCCTATGGTTGACTATCATAGGGTCCCACCACCTTACTCTTTACCTTCTTTCAATAACATCACACCTCCATCTCAATCTAACACACCTAATATGAACTCTTCGACTGAAGCGACCATTAACAATCTTGCACAAACTGTCTCTTCTTTACAGCAACAAATTGCCTCTATGAATCAATCTAAGTTTAGTGTGCCCACATTTGATGCTGCGAGCCCACTTTCTCTTGATATTGTTCGAGCTATCCCTCCTAAACATGTTGAAATCCCACATTTGGAGCTTTATAATGGTAAAGGAGATCCTCTAACACATGTTAAGACTTTTCAAACAATTTGTACTGATTTTGCTTATGACTCAAGGTTGCTTGCGAAACTATTCACTAGAACATTAGGAGACAAAGCCCTACAATGGTATTGCTCATTGCCTTCTTATTCTATTACTTCTTTCGAACAACTTGCAAATGCTTTCATTCAACAATTTCAAAACAATATAAGTCCTAAAGTTACTTTGATTGATTTAATGCATTGTAAACAAGGTGTTAAAGAAAAAGTGACTGATTTTATTGGTAGATATAAGCATTTGTATGCTCAAATTTCTTTTCCAGTGCCTGATAATGATATTCAAAGAATCTTTATTTCTAATTTGCAAAAAGATATTCGAGACAAACTTCTGTTTTCTGAGTTTACTTCTTTCCAACAGTTGTGTGCCACTCTTCACAATTATCAACTGACTGTGAGTCAAATGGAACAATCACATCCTATGGCTCCGAGTGATAAGGGTGATAGCAGTCAACAACCATTTGGGAAGATTAAACCGAACAGAGATTCCATCAAATTCAATGAAAACATCATCAACAACAATGTGAATGCAGCATCAGGTGTGCCTCCTATTTCTAAATTTTTCAGGAAAGAAAGAAAGTATACTCCTTTGAATGAATCATTGCATGATATTATGAATAAGTTATTGGGACAAAATGTGCTTACTCTTCCTCCTGTACGACAAATTGATCCTGCAAAGATTACTTCACCTTATTTTGATCACAAAGCTTTTTGTCATTTTCATCGTCAGCCTGGTCATGATACTGAAAAATGTTTTTCTTTAAAGGGTAAAATTCAGGATTTGATTGATAATAATACTATTTCTGTTTCTGGAGTGAATGATAAAGGCAACACATCTGTAGCTCCTCCTAACCAAAATCTTCAGATTTTCACTGATCCATTACCTTCTCATACCTCTAATGCAATTGAGGCTAATGATTCCTCTCTTTCATCTGATGATCTTGTGTCTATGACTCCGAATGTGATTAACTTTGTCGAGCAACAAGAAATCCCTAAAGAACCTTCCATCACATTTGATTCTAGTGAAACCATTAGAGCACCTGATGGTCCTTTATACATAGTTGCAAAAGTCAAGAATACACCTTGCCGTGGAGTGCTTATTGATCCTTCGTGCATGGTTAATGTTATTACTGAAGAATTTCTTTTTACTTTGCAATTGAATCAAGTGATCTATGACAAAACAGATGTGATTGTGAAATTATTTGATGCATTTTCTTCTCCTGCAATTGGTTCTATTACATTGCCTATTGAGGTCCATAATAAATCTCTTGATGTGAACTTTGCTATTATTCCTTCTTCCGAACAATTTCGTGTGAAGCTTGGCTATCCTTGGCTATCTTCCATGAAGGCTATTGCTTCTCCTATACATAAGTGTTTGAAATTTCCCCATAATGGTGAAGTTGTTACTGTCAATCATAGTCTCTTTAAACCAGCTGAAAGAACTTCTAGTGTTCCTATTGATTACTTTTGGCCTAAACAATTCCAATCTCTTCCCCCGCGAAGTGATCATCTTTTCAAATCTTATCAAAAGTGGAAAACAGATATG
Source organism: Cryptomeria japonica (assembly GCF_030272615.1). Taxonomy (NCBI): domain Eukaryota; kingdom Viridiplantae; phylum Streptophyta; class Pinopsida; order Cupressales; family Cupressaceae; genus Cryptomeria; species Cryptomeria japonica. Next base: position 737,942,830 of record NC_081408.1, read on the forward strand.
ATCTTATCTCTAAGTGAACCTAGAACACCTAAACTTGACATTCCTATCATTCTTGAGAAGGAAATTCTTCCTTTGAAAGATAAAACTAATGTCTTTCCTCAAGAAGATTCCCAACCCGTCCCCATGGATGTGACTATGTCTATGCCTGATAAATCTTCTAAGAGTAGATCTATACCTCCTCGTCATGATGGACTTGGTCTTCTCCCTAAACCAAAAATTCCTCCTTTATATGGAGCAGTTCCTCCTCCTGCCTTTTATAGAGAAAAGAGACCTTCTTCTTCTCCTATTATCCAGCCTAAGAGACCACAACCTAAACACCCAAGTGCTAAGGATGAGAACATTCCTCCTCCTCAATCTTCTACACTTCCTACTAAGACTAGACGTAATCGTTCTGCACGAGAACGCCGACGAAAGCGTCGTCTTAGGGCTCAAGCAGCTGCTTCTCAAACTTTACAATCTCCAAAAACACCTTCAACAAGCATTATTCCATTTTCTCCTCAGCCGGATATTGAGCCTAAATCTCCTAAACATAAGATGCATGATGGTGCGCGAGTTAAAGATCCTATTTTTATAAATCTTGATGATGATATAGATGAAAATGTTATTCATGATGAAAATGTTACTCCTCTTGCGTCTGATAGTGAATATGAACTTGTTGATGTTGATAACCATTTATCTAATGAATTTTCTAAAGCACTTATCCTAGCTCCTAGACAAGAACAATGTGGCTCGGAACATGAACATAGCCCTTGTTTGGATCTTGTGATAGCTCCATCTGCTGTGTTGGATGTTCCTCCTCTAGCGTGTTCCCTGCCTTCCCGAAACATTGATCAGCAAGATCGGGGGGTAGATGACGTGCTAGACTAGTTACATTAGCATAGCAGATTCTTTCCTCCTCTCTTTCGTTACTTCTTCTATATGTTATTCTCATTCTTCTATTTGTTGTCCTTGGTGTTGTCTACTTGAGGACGATGCAAAGCATTGAGATCTTTCGGTCTCTCTCATGTTGACCCAAAAGACACATGTGTTCCCTTCTTCTAGGTGACCTTCCTTGATTGGGGAATGAAGAACAATTATGCATACATACATATGATATATACATGACTTATCATACAGCATACTGACCCCGAGGAAAGCGAAGTCACCTCGTGCTTTGTGTTTTGTGTCTATTATCCTTGGGTTTATCTCACACTTGGGGGCTAAATCCTTGCGATAACGCGCTCCTTTCTTTTCTCATTTCTTATGTGTATCACTACGTTAAAACAATCACCCCCGTTGAGGTGCGTGCGATCGCTTTAACGTAGGGGGGCATACACCCTGACTATCCCTTCACGATACTTGAAAATTTCTTGGAGAACTTAGCTTTGCCTTGAAAATTTTCGGTATTTCTCTTACATGACTCATAGTGAGGGAACCTTACTACTGACAGTCATGGTTCTCCCTCGTGATCTTCCCTTTTACTTTGTCAATCGAAGTCGTAAGATCCTTAGTCCACTGGGGGCTTGGTGTATCTTGCCTCCTTGACGTGGTGAAAGTCTTTCAATATTGTTTCCTTGTACTTTACCGGAAGTATGAGCATACATACTCCCGCTAAAGTGGGGGCTAAATGTAGCGTCCTAAAATTGCGACACTTGCAATTTCGACTGCATTTTGGTCTTCACGATGGCGACGCAACACGCAACCTGAATGGAGACCCCAAAACTTGCTCACGACACCAAAAACTGCATTTTTCAAGCACCATTGGCCTGAACCTCCTTGCACCCCGCTGTCCCGGAGGTGGGACCAGGGCGCCCAGCGCCCTGGTCCCTGGGTCCTATTTTGGGCCCGGTCTCCTAAGTGATATCGGGTCTTTTTGATTGCAATTTGGAAATATACTTCCCTGGTCGGCCTAAGGTCGGGAAAATCAGTCTATCAGCCCTAATTGACAAGTATATAAACTACATTTTCCTCTTTCATTCGATATGATGGAAAAGGCGTGGAAATTATACTCAAGCATTCAAGCATTCAAGCATTCCTTCAAGCAATTGATCATTTCAAATCTCCATTCAAGGCTAAGTGTTGCATTCAAGACAAGGATTCAACCATTGAAGAGGAGATCACCTACTTCATGCTACAACATACAACATACAACATCTAAACCTTTGCACATAAGGATACCAACATCCTTAGAACAAGGTATTAGTACTTGTTTACATTACAGTCATTTACATTTACAGCTCTTGCTCATTTCTTGGTTAATTCCAAAACCGGGGTTTGACCTAAAGGCAAACCCCTAATCCCTAACCCCCCAATCGTCTTCGCTTTTCTGTGTGTAGGTTGCAGGTACGCGGCTGAGATTGAAGATCTGGAATCCTTGTGCAGAGACGAACCGATCCCCCTTCGTTTGACGGATTTTTCGGAGGACCGTGGCGCCGGGCGCCATCGTCCCGACAACTTTTGCTCAAATTTGCAGGACAACGCCGTATCGACATTTTACTGCTAATTCCAGGTCCGCAACTTCATCCTATAACCTAAACTCAGTTTATAAGCGAATCTTTGTCACTTTCTATGCATGCTTAGCTTAATTCTTCTATGCACATTCTTTACAAAAGAGGGTAGCCTTGCTTTCCTAACCCTTGAAATTCATTTAGCATCCAATCTTACATTGTGTGGGATTGAATCTTATGAGTTTCAACCCCTCTTTTGAATGTAAAGTCTTCCCCCTAAGTGAAAACCCATCGAATCCTAGCGAACCTCCCTTCTCTCTCCTTGGAGTCAGAAGAGGGGAGAACAACTAGGGTTCGACCGCGATTTTCCGCTTTACAATATGTTTGAGAAAGCTTAACTACAAGGTTATATTCAAATTGAAGGGGATCGACTTCTCATATGAAAACGCTACGGCAGGACCTCGAACTGCCATTAAATAGGCTTGTGAACTGATGAAAAGGATCATTTCAGATCACTTTAACAGCTACAATTTTATCAAATACATAGTCATCGATTTCATACATCTAGTGCATTAATGTTTGTATATCACTACACTGATATATTCTTGCAGATCACTACACTGTGATCTTTGAGCTATATGTATCCGTGTGTAAAGAAGGATGGTTAATTAAACTTTACTATTCATTAATTAGTGGCATTGCAGAGTCTTAAAGGGAGGTGGATTCGCTAAGAGTTGTCGTGAGGGATTTTTATTCTTTCTAGTAACTAAAAGCAATTAGGGTAAATACAATCTATTTTATTGACAATGAAACAAAGGTAACCAAGGACAATAAAATTATTTTACTTTCTTTGCTTTCTTGTATAGTAATTAAAGACAATCAATGTAAATACATTTTAGGTTATCTTATCTTGAAATGCAAGTAATTAATGACATGTTAAAAATTCTTGTATATCTTATTGTGTATCTAAAGATAGACAAGGTAATTAAACTTTATTTTATTTTGTCATGAAATAAAAGTAATTAAAGATCATATCTTTTATTTATTTATTTAGTAACTAAGGTAAATACATTTTATTCTTTCTATTATGTCTAAAAAAACACCTTTTTTCTTTTATTATTTCCTCAATATAATACATTACTTGCTTCTATAAGAAAAATCCAACTTCTTTAATGAAGATAGAAAATAAATCTTATTATAATTCCTTTTTCTAAATGGCAAGAGTAACTCACATGTTACCATAGTACTTTCATTATATAGTAATAATTCGACGTCATAGAATTGTAATCTATTAGATCATTGAATAATATATTACAAGAGTAGGAGAATCCCGAAAAGGGCATGCCAATGGAATAAGACTTGCTCTAATGAAACTTTCAACCAATATACAAGGAAATGACTCCTAAGATAACATTTCAAAATAACCAAGTGATCCTCGATAGAGTTTTGCAAAAAGTGGAACAACAAAAGGCTTGTTCTCCTTCCAACCTTAATGGCATCATGAAGCCTCATGGGCTCTGGCCATACTCCCAAGGAATAGACTACCATATAATCATAGTTTCTAATGAAAAAGACTTATACACATATACTATATACCAACTACACCAAGCACACTATTAAACCATCTTCACGAATCAATCTTTCTTGCAACATAAACACAAAGAAAAACACCATGCTAAACTTATGCATGGGAAGAGAAGACTTATCTCTTCAAATATTTCACCGGGATAAGCCTCCTTTCTACAACTTCATACCAAGATTGATATCTCTACTCCATAATGTAAGATTCCTTCTTTCTTCTTCCTCTCTCCCTCCTTTCCAACACAACAATAGTTCTCTAGAAGGAGAAGTGGGAAATTGCCCAAATTACGAGTCTCACAAAGATATAAAGGAATTTCAAAACCAACTCTCGGACCACAAGTTCCCACACATGTGTGAGGCCTTGGGAGGTGTGGGGTGTACTTGTACACTCTTTTCAACACCTATTACAAGGTTGTTCACACATGTGTGAGCCTTGTTGCCAATTCCAACATCATGAATGAACTTTGGGGAGTGATAAGTCTCCTTTTACAAGCCCCCTACACTTCAAAATTGTCACATTCATAAATGTGGACTTCTGAAGGGTCTTATCATACCCCAAAGGCAATACCACATGTCAAAAAGGTCCCTATCCCATAGGCATGGGTTCCAAGCGTCAATTTTTCCTTAAAAACCAAGCAAGTTGACTAAACACCACCCTTTTAAGGTCCATTCAAGAATCTATCTAATTTTAAACTTAACTAAGGCTCACCAACTCTAACCCGACTTACAACACATGACTTACAATTAAATACCCTCTCAAACACAATTAAACTTGATCCACAATATTAAAATCCATAAACACAATCATTTTGACATAATAATCCTACATTTCCTTCTAGGTCAAAAAGGGGTTGCACTAATAACTTCTCAAGAGGTGTTTGATTTGTTAAACAACTCCAACCCCACTTACAACACATGGCTTGCAGTTAGATACCCTCTCAAACACATTTAAACTTGATCCATAATATTAAAACACATAAACACAATCACTTCAACATAATAATCTTGCATTTCCTTCCAAGTCAAAAAGGGGTTACACCAATAACTTCTCAAGAGGTGTTTTATTTGTTATTAATGTTTCTCCTTTCTCCTATTTCAACTTTTTCTTTCCTACACAATACAACCATAAGCATAGTTAGATCACCATGGCAATTCATATTAGTTGTTAGTCAAACTCTCATAATATTTCTTGTGAACTATTTACTCATCGGTTCCAATATGGCACAACAAATCCACTTATAATTCCGAAAGTCATGTCCAATAACTCATACATGCATACATCTTTATCAATAAAAAAGGTGAATCATCGTAATGCCAAAATAAGATACAAGAGCTATTGGTCCCATATGCCAATCATTCATAAAGCTAGTTCAATTTCATCATAATCGAAGACGAGACACACATAACTATAGTATGTTTATTGATGACAATAGAAATATACCCATTATGATGGCCACAACCACTTTATCCACAATCTTTGATCCAACTAACTAGGGTGTATATAGCAATTGGGGTTGTATTAATCCTTTATGAGGCAAGGTCTTACATATATCAACATAGCCTGTCACTATCCTTCCAAAACTCGAATGTTCAGTTATGTAGCAACTATTTAGTCATCTCGAGGTCAGAAAAATTAAGATTAGGTAAGATGGTGGAAAGAATGATTTTCCCTAGTTGTGCTTATAGATAGAACCACTTATCCCTAGCATTTAATCAATCTATTCTATGATTCCTCTAAAGCATTATTTTTTATATCTTTAATCAATGTTTTGTGTATCTTATATCTAGTTAATATTCCTATCTTAATATATAATCTACACTCAAAATATATTCTTTGAGGATTCATATCATATATCACACATTTTTTCTATTTTTCGCATTATTATATCTATTCTAATATTGATACTGTATTTATATATTAAAATTATTCTAATTTTGACAAAAAAAATTCTAACATAAATAATGTGTAATTATTAAAACACTTTGTAAAGAAAAGTCTAAAACACAATAAAAAATATTGACTTGAACAACTTAAGTGCCAATTGAGAAAAGATTGGTAACCTTAGGTGTGATGCTAAAGATCTATACATTTATTGTTTCCCTTTGGAATAGGTGTTCGTACAACCCTCTAATGTTTGTGTGACATCTAATATATTCACTTCTATATCATATTCTTTATCCTTTAGACCTATGAATTTATCTTCCATTACCTTGCAAGTAGATTGCAAATCATGCACATTAGATTTCATTCAACAAGTGTGGCACAAAGTAAGGTAGTGAGATCATTTAGTTTTATATGTGAAATATGTAGGCCTTGTTAATCTCTTAAATTTATATTCTTGTATAGTTTTTTCAATCCATTTAACATCACCATTGGAATTGTGATCTTCTAGCAATTCATCCTATGAATTATTAAGTGGCACTTCTTGAGGAATGAGCTTTGATAGACAATATCTATTGAAAATATTCATATTTAATCAATATAATTCTTATTAAAGTGGGCTCCCAACTTATGGACCAATATTGATGTAAGAGCATCCAAGGTGTAAGAGCAATCTTGTATCACCCAATTTTTTTAAAATTTTTTTTTAACAATAAAGGCTAAAATGACAAGGTTACTATTTTTGTAAGTTGGCATTTGTGCTTGTATGAACTACCCCAAGGATGGTGAAATAATCATCTCAACATAATGTAACCTTTGAGAGAAGTTTTTGATTTGAGAAATATATCCAATATAGTTTCAAATTCAAAATTGAGGCCCTTAGAAGCCTTATAAAATTGAAAGTTGGGCAAAATTTGGCATCCTAGATTTCTTCTCGAGCTTTCCAATGATATATAATGATTGAAAATCTAACAATTGGATTGAAATTTATGGTTCCCATTGCATTTATACTTTCTAGGATAAAGGGGTTAAATGTGAGTCATAGAGAATAGTTTAGTAGTGCATATTGTAGCTCTATCTTGCAACTTTTTTCTTGATAGAATTAGATTTCCTCATAATAAGAAATCGTACTGAATTCATTTTCATGGAAATAATATAAATCGGTTATTTATTTCCCTCTTGTATTTGTCTAGTTCATCTCTCTTATTGTTCCATACTATGTGTTTGGTGGAGTAGCCCTTCATCAAACATGTATGTTGTGTGGTGGTCTATTGGCTTATGGGTTGAACTTTCACTTTCTTATCCTTCATTCATCTTATATTTTCTACTTCTTCCATGCACTTGTTGTAACCTCAAAATTGGTATCATTACTTCTATAATTTTTTTCCTATGTGAACTTGAGTATTTAGCACCATTATTCCTATAGTGTAGGATTTTAGTAAGCTACCTCCATTTCCATAACCTAAAAGTCACTCCCTTAATATTGAGTTATATATTGTGATACCTCCAATGAAAGTCTTTTTTGCCATGTAAAGTATACAAGGCAATGTGCACAATGTTGGCTATCCCATGGAAACCTATGTCTCCTTAGTTATGACATTGGCCTTTAATATTATGCCAATAATCACATCACACAACTAGAATTCATTCTTTTATGCACAATTGTAAAACCATTAATGTATAATTTTCATATTAGTTTAGAAAGATTAAATTTTCCCTCAAGATTTCATTCTACACTACCTCCTAACTAATTTTGAAAAATAATACTTTTATTTCTCTTTTAAAATTCTAAGAACAAAAACTAACTAGAAATATTCTCTCATGTAATGAAATATTATATATCTTCTAAGCTAAAGATAAGAATTAGAGTTGGAAATGCATTAATTATAAAAAATAGAAACTTGCATGAGAAACTAGAGGAGAATGAGGAATGAAGAAAAATTAATAAAGTTTATTGAGCTTTTCTATATTTTCTTTTCAATTAAATTCATCTTGTGAGTTTTGGTTGCATCGTTAGGTCCCTTTTTTGCTTTAATATCACTAATGTATGGACAAGTTGGACTATAACGAGTCTCCTCAACCATTATTGGTGTAGCTCTCATCACTTAAGTGGGTTTGTATTGTTGTTTTATCTAATTATTTGGATTGGATCTATACATAATCTGATGGTGTACCTTCTACCACCCACTCTTTTTTATGAATGTACACTTATTTTTTAAATATAGCCATTGTTCATCAAAACACTTAATTTTTGTTTAATGCATTATTTTTTTCAACATCTAATGAGTTTATTATGTTTGTGTATATAGGGAAGGTCATTATTGATGGTATTGTACACAAAAAGTTTGATGCAAAACAAAAGTTCCAACTTAATCAACAATTTCTTCATGTGAAAAAACAAAAAGGACCAAAAATAAAGGTAAAATATACCAATTTTAATAATATTTTTTAATCTAATTTATCTAGAACTGCTAGAACTAACTTCTTTCTTATGAATTCCTATTTAGGAATGGGACCATACATCTCAAATAACTACAACTACACCAATTATATTCAATATACCTTCGGTACACATTTTTTCTTATCTTTACCTTGTTAATTCATAATTAATATTTTGTACATTTAATTACATACAAATACAATTTTTCTTATGAAAGAAATATAAATATACTAATGTAGTGAAATAGATAATTTTATAAATATATATAAATAGCGAATTCTTTCCATTTAAATAATGACTCAAACTTTATATTTTCTCTAAAATATATGTTGATTGAATTTAAGCCCATAAGGATTGAGCTTCAACACTATGGGAATAGTTTGATGTGTAAAATTGATTATAGTATATGAGATTGTCCTAATACAATGTTGACTTTAACAAACCTACATTACCTTATATGATCATGTATAAGGATGATGATATTTAAGAATATCTTTGGGAAATTTATTAGATTGTTAGAATTAATTTATCCTAGGTCAAACTTCTCATTTAGGATTAATTTTGCATGGCTTTGATCAAATGTTTGAATACATCATGCAAATAGCCTATAATTAGATTTTGATGCATTGGATTACTTATAATCTTTAAATTGAAATGTTTTCTAGATATGTAAAGGGTTGTAGGGGTTAGAGCCCCTCCTATAGGGCCCAAAGAGACTATCCTCTTGGTGGGGGTTGTTGAGTTGGTGGGAAAAATTGCCCATTATCTTAAGACCCTTCCCCCAAAATGGCGTGTGGCCATATACATATACATTGCCCTAAAGCTTTTATCATTCACATACCCCCAAAATAAAACTAGACATATACATTATAGTTAATTTCTGTAGCCATCCAGCGCCACCCTCCTTAGAGGGATCTAGAAGTTTCTTTAGGAACAGAGCATTTCTTCTCACCAACACACATCTATGTTCAATTCTCGAGGCATATACCCGATTGAGGATGGGAAATTACTTCACCTCCTTGCCTCATCTACCTATCACATAGTAATACTTAAGCATTGGGATCATGTTCGTCCCATCTATATTCTCCATCACATCATATAATTCCCTCAAGAAACATTTATTAAACAATTTCCTGCATAGAGCACATACCATCTCCTTCATCTGACCAAAATCCACCAGGATTGCAACAAACATAGCGATGATATCAATGTTCACCGTATGTCAATATACAATTGTAAGGAATTCCTCACCTAGGATTCTCTTCCCTACATGTATCACCATCTCCATAACCGAATATCAACACCTTCTTTAGCCTCTTCTTTGAAACATCTCCCAAGAATGACATCTGCCTCCTTCTACAAGTGAGCTTGATCGGCGTCTCCATGTTGCGATACCACAAGGTTGAAATGGCAATGCTTGAATGAAAAATGACACCCAACCCTCTTCCAATAGGGGAAAGGACCCAGTAGTTGTGCACCCTAACTTCACGCTTCTCAAAATCCTACTTGGAAATTTCAAATCACTTTGATTTTTTTACAGCAGCTTACATGGCAAGTACCCTGCTTATAACTAAGGTTTCAGCGCCACATCATCAAATATGATGCCACATCAGCATGCTTTTTGCCAAGGTGTCCAAAACAACGCCAAAAAAAAGTGAGACCAATAGGCATGCAAAAGAGACCCCAATAGTTGTGCAACTGACATGGCATCACCTGATTGGTTACTTTTTACAATATTAGTACATTTCTTAACAACTATTGGTACATTTCCTAACAACTTTTTGGTACATTTCCTAACAAAAATTGATATTTTTTGTTTCAAACAATAGGTTTTATTTGTTCAATTTTTGGAACAAAAGGTATCAACAACCCTCACAACAATTGGTACATGCTCAACTACTGGGTCCTTTCCCCTATATCCTTCCCACTATCACATGAATGAATATCTCCCATCTCAATGCACATCACTTCATTTTTTTCTCTATCTACCATCTACCTTATAAACCATCTGGAAGAACAACAATTTGCTCCATTAGACGAGGGATAATCTCAATTATATCGAATCAAATGTGTTGGCCAGTCAAACAATGAACACGTCATCGTACTTCCCCTCTCAGCTCAACCAAGGCTTACCTCACTCGATCCAAATGTGGATTCATCCACTAAAGGCAATAAATGTCATGAGTACAACCTCATAACGGATGGTACCACCAACCTGGCTGCGGCTAAACTGGCTCCAAAAAGCTGCTGATTAAATTGGTTTATACTGTGTATATAAGGGGAAAATCAGTCGCAATGTTTCTGTCGAGTTGTGCAGTCATTCTGAGCCTATTCTGCAATTATTCTGTGTGCATAACACAAGGGTTTTGCATTGTACGACATCACGGTTTTGGAGCCAGTTTAGCAGCGTCCCAACTCGATGTCACATCAAAACTTTAATTACCTTCCAATACCCTCTCCACCACCTAGATCTCCATGAGAGATTGCCACCCTATCCAAGTTTAAACTGTCATACATGACTCTCTTAGTAGGCTTTTTCGACAAGTCATCGAGTCTCCTATTGCCTTCCCAGTATATGTTTGAAACACAAAAATCTTTGAATGAATGAATGAAATATTTTAATGACGTCCATGAGACTAAAGATTCTTTTCGATGTCAAATCTTCTACTATTGATTTTAACTAGGAGGCGAGCAGTCTACTTAATTCTATCTTCCTCAAATAACTGAGAACCTTTAAATTTCCTTATGTCTTGGATCAATTTTAGCCATCTACTAAGAACCTAATTAGGTGTTGCATTTTGTTAGATGAAATTTTTAGTAATAAGAGTCTCCTTCTAAATGAAATTGTTTAACATTAATGACAAGCCCACATTTTATCCCCAAGAGCACCGCCCAAAATTCTACCATATTGTTAATGGTATCACCAAAGGATTTGGCTTTATCACATAAGATTCTTCACAAATGGTCTTTGATCATGCACCCTTCTCCATTTAGACTTAATTTTAGGTAGAGGAGATAAATTAAGTGCAATGGTTGGAAAAGTTGGTAATCATAATGAAACAATTAGGGCTCTTCTTGATATTTGATGTGAATGCCCAACTATCTTGTAATTATGTTTGTAAAAGGGTAGCATGAAAATTAGTCTTTTATATGTGTGTATGTCATAAATCTGAATACTAGGAGAGGAGGTCTCAAAAGGTGAAGCATAAGTCTCCATTACCTTCATGAGCACTATGTTAGAAAAATAAACAATGAAATCATGTATGTGCAAAATTTATTTAAGTGTATATTAAAAAGAATTGATGAATTAAACCATTCAAAGATGTATTACTCATAGATAATCTAAACACAACAAATATTAAAATACCATTATCTATATATGATCATATTTAGCAAGAAAGAATGACATAGCAAGTAAAACTATCATAATCATCATGTAGTAATTCACTAAGAACAATACTATCATCATTTAATTAATACAAAGTTGTAACAATATCATAAACATCCACATGGTGAGCTAGCTTAGATGTATTAGCATGGGATATATTTGTTGGTGTTGGAAATAAGCCACACCCAGGCCGACGATGGACTGGTCCAAGAGGGGCCAGTAGCTCAGTGGTAGAGCACTCCAACATCGATGGAAGGTCCTAGGTTTGAGTCCTAGTTGGTCCATGTCTCAACATGGTATCAAAGCCAGGTCCAGGCTAGGAGCCCCAAGCACATGAGAGGTGTGGCTTAAGGGGGGGTGTTGGTGTTGGAAATAAGCCACACCCGGGCCGACGATGGATTGGTCCAAGAGGGGCTAGTAGCTCAATGGTAGAGACTCCAACAGTGATGAAAGGTCCTAGGTTCGAGTCCTAGTTGGTCCATGTCTCAACAATATTGGTATCAATAAAGAAAATATGTGATGTATGAGAGTGGTCATCGTGTAGAAGAGAATGTAAGCCATCTAAGGAACATATATGTAGAGATGCATGGTTATCACTTTGTCATATAAAAAGAATGCCATCATAAGGAGTAATATTGTCATGAATAGGTAAAGGAGGCGTGGCCATATGATTCATATTTATCAAACAAGGTGTATCAAAAGGTATTCTCTATGCTATATATGTATTCATCACTATCATAATCTATAAAATCATGATTAAGTTCATGGGTAAGTGAACTAAGTGTATCTAAAAGAAATGGATAATCCTTAACCAACTCACTAAAGGAGGTAAATTTAATACACAATAAAACAACACCCATCTAGAAAATACATTTTCATCCATGATTGAAAATGCGATATGTAAGAGCATCAAGGATATAAACATGGTAAAATAAAAAAAGATATGCATGCATATATCAACCAAGAAAAATGACCTAAAAAGAGCTATAATGATAGATTATCTAAGAGTGGGTGGGAGCAAGCAAAGAGATATACAATAATGTAAAAACCCTAATCAAAGGATGACAAGCATATGCAAACAAAGGCAAATTAAAACCCTAGAAATTTTGAAAGTGAATGATAAAATCATGATTATATTAAATGTAAAAAATCCAAGGGGAATGAATTCATGACACTAGTCAAATGCTAGGGGTGTAATAGTAGAGAATTTCATCAAAAATATAAGGGAATAAAAACCCCTTTACGTAAATTTAGGTTGGTTAAGAAAATGCAAACAACAATCAAGCATAAATTAACCTAAATTAAATTAAGAGGTGGAGTTTGATAATTGCCATACATGAATATTTAGAAAATTAAAGGAAACCGGATGAATTCTACTTACTTTTAGGAACAACAATGAAAAATGATGTCATTTAAAATTTAGTTATCGTGATATAAGAAACAAAAATTTTCAATCTAAAGAATGAATCAAGCTTCATATAATCTTTGAAAAAATAGGTGGAATATGAGCTCCTTGAGGTTGAACTCAACATCACAAGAATGGTTTTATACACTAGATTGACTTGTAACCTATATGATTATTTTGCTAGAATCTTGACTTCCAGATGCTATGTTATTGTGATCTCTCATACTTGATTGTATGCAAAGATGATATTTAAGAATACCTTTGAGGAAGTTGTTAGATTGCTAGTTTCGAGTTCTGCCATGCCAAGACCCTGGTGGACTAGTTTTATGATCTTATCCGGATGTGTAAATACATAATTCTTAAGCATGCAAGTGGGTTCCTTTCAAGCTCAAAATCAAGATACTTATAGAATGGTTTCTCTTTGTAGTCAGTTTTTTGATGTGTTTAATTATACAAATAAACATTTTTAAATACCAAGATATAATAATAGGTTGCACAAATGTAAACTAAGTTAACTCCCAATGGCTACTAGGAAAGAGTTAGACTTGATAATTTAAGTTTAAAATTTTAAAGTATGACCCAAGAGAGGAAATTATAGATCTTAAGGAGGTAGTATGTATGAATATATGTGCAAGTGAAGGTGCAATAAATGGTTAGCACTAGCAAATATGTGGAAATATAGATGAAATGAAGCTAAATCAAATTCAACAAAGAAGTAATCATATATCGTTATATAATTATGTTAAATCATTATATTGAAATAAGCTTTAACTTATTTATTTATATTTATGATAATTTATAATATGGTATTACATTTGACTATAATTAAAATTTTGATATTGATGATTATAATGAGTATTTTGTAAAGGAAATCTATATCATGACTCTTTTTGCATGGTAACTAAAGCGAAAAGCTTCATCACTTAAAGTTCATCAAAACAAGAAGGTGAGGATGGAACGTTCAAACCTTCAAGATAAACTATTTCAATTGTTTGAAGAGCAACCACGCTATGCACTAAATGATCTTATTGTGAAGACGGTACAACCTAAGGTAATAAATATTGGATATTAATTATGCAAGTTATTTTTTTTTATTTTAATAAGGCTGAGATTGTGATTGTTTTTTTTTCTAGGAATTCTTGAAGCAAATAGTAGAAGAGATATGTGATAAGGTGAAGGTGGGTTCAAAGGTTGTTTATCAACTAAAACTTGAGTATAAGAGGTCCGATGTCCAAAATATGGATGAAGGTGTATAAATAATTGAGATTTTCAAAATAAATTTGAATTTGTGGTAGATTATTTATGGGTTATATTCAATTACATTGAGAGAGGTAAAATCTATTGTTACGAGCTATTTTTTAGTAAGTTTTTAAAATTTATATTTAGAATGTACTTGAAGGTGATCATTTTATATATAAAATTATTGAATAATATATAAAATTAGAAGAAACAAGAGTTGTAGTTTAGTTTCCCTTAAAATTTGTTAAGATAGTTTTGCTTTGTTTCGTTTTGTATGGAAATCCACTTTCTTTATAATGTTTTTGCTTTTTTTTTGCCAAAAAGGAAATATATTAATGTTAAAATCTGAAAAAATTGCATGACGATTTATAAATGACAACAACTATAACTAAATCTCAAGCCGTAAAAATTTAAGGAGGTTTACTCCAAGCCCACCATCTATAGGCTTCAAAGACGTTCACAAACCCACAAAAACACCTCCAAATCATTCTAAACGAATTGGAGAGATGAAGAGACTAATGTGGAGATAAGGATTTGTAGTGTGCGACATACCAGTGATGATTAACATAAACGAAAAAATCTACTCCATATACAAACCCAATAATAACCAAAAAGATATTGGGACGGTTCAATTTTTCAGGATAGAGCCCAAAATCATGGAATCCGTCTCATATATTACATTTTTCCATAATGTTATATGTTTTAGAAAAAGGTGAGAGAAAGAATGTTAAGTAGTTGGAAAACAAAAATCTAACAACATCACCCTTCATTGAAACCTTTAAGAAAATTGTCATTACATTCACAAATGAAAAAGCTACTAATTTTTTTGTCATTGCATTCCCTAATCCAAATGAGGTGGGGTAGAGTGGTAGTGAGGGACAACCCCTCACTCTCAACCCCTTAGGATGGATCTTAAAACAATGAAAGCTTTATTTAGCAATGTGTATAAGGTGTACATAATATTTGTGTTAGTGGAGTTATCGTTCCCATCTCTTAAAGACATTCCTATCTTGCCATGGATATATGCACTAATATTTTTATTAAGGAAATAACTATCCAACTCCTAAGAAGGTTTATTAATGGTAAATAATGAATAATTTGATAATTTGTTGAAAATCTAAATGACATTATCTTTTTCTAGTATCGTCAAGAATGCATCTACAATATCCTGCTTGAAAAAAATTAATATACAATAATAACTTAAAGACTAAATATCACACATTTATATAATCCAAAGATAAATATAAATATACACATTCACAAAAAAGGTAGGGGATACAAGATCACATACTCTAAAGTTCACATAAGCACAACTTGAAAATGTTGATAAAAAAAATCTTTTACTCAATTATATATGATTGTTAATTTTGATAAAATTCATATACCCAGATATCTATTGAACTCAAAGGCTAATAAAATCTAGTACTTGAATGTATGCTTATTACTAATACTGATTTGAAAAAAAAACCAAAAAAAAAACCCATGTATTAGGTTACTATGTGTTTATGTGGTTTGAACCTAAGTATGGGTAATGTGGAAGATTAGACAAGGTGTGATCTGTTTGAAAAAATGTCTCAAAGAAATATGGTTTTAGGGAACATCATGATGGTAGAATCGTTTAAAAATGGTTTTGTTGAAAAGATCTTGGAAAATTTAAGTTAAATTTAAAAATTAACATCCATTTTGTCTACATACAAATTGGATTTTAGGAAGAGTGTAATGATGCCATCGTAATCTTAATGAATTTCTTTGTTAGATGTTATAATTGTAAAGGTCCCTTCCTATTACTAATGTCTTCACAAAACATTTAAAAAATTAATAAATAATAATTTATGCACAAACTCTTTCTTATAATGATTTAAAATTATCATTAATCTCTTTGTAGTTTATATTGGCTGAATGAAAAATCAATCACTACATTTTAATTGCTAATGCTAAGGAACTAAAATGTACTTAGATGATTATAACTAAGTTAGCACTTGAACTAAGACAATGATTAATGAAGAACTTGTGTAGAATAGAATACTAGGTATGGGTTGTATATATTGATTCATCTTAGCGTGTTTACAAAACTAGATATTCAATGTGATGATGCAAAAAATATTGTATTTAAGAGGTAAATGTTGCAATGGTAGAAATATTTGGTGTATATTTTCAGCTTGAAAACTAAATAAATTTGAAATAGAAATATCGTTCCTTGCATATTAGAGGAGATGAATCTAATGTATGTTGAATATTTATATCAATATTTATTGTATAAGCATAATTTCATTATTGAAAGCTAAGATAACCTTCTAGTGAAATGGAAAGGCATTCCTTGGTTTCAAGTTAATGATATCAACAGAAACATGAATATATTTGTAACAATGATATCTTAGTCACCTTGAATGACATTGTGCACTGGTGTGCATGCTTGACCTACATATGAAAAGCGAGGAGTCACCATGGTGTGAGTTGGTTGTAATTTGGTCTAATATATCAATCTTTGTGAATATTGATTGTGTATTTTTTGGTTTCTATTTTAGTGAATGAGGACATGGGATATTATGAAAAAATGGAATTTTTAATATAGCATGACCTTATCAAAGAGATATCCACGTTAAGGTTATATCTTGAAATTAGATTGTATCTATATTTAGCTGTAAAATAAATTTTATGATTATCTTGAGTTGATGCTTTACTCAAAGGAATGGACAATAATGTGTATGATCTATGATTGTATCACACGAGAATGCTATTAGCTTTTACTATGTTAGTTATTAATAATATTGGTTATTACGTTAAACATCACACTAATATTAGAAAAATTTCTCTTACATCTTTTTTAATATTCTAAATTCCTTTTTGGTTTTTATTCTCCTTCTTCTTATCTTGTCAAAACATTTTAAAATTCTCAATTCTGTGGAGAAATGGGGAAGTCAAAATATTAACATTATAACTTATTATGTGTTTACTAATTAATTGGATTTTAAGGAGTTGTCAAGGAAGAACTTCTTTCTAGATTTTGAGGACTATTCATTCAATTTAAGGAACTTGCATCTATATTATTGTTGTGTTCATGTGTTGTGAGGATTTTTAATATTTTCACTTCTATTATGGTCACTGAAATATAACTATAAGTGATGATTTTCAAACCCATTTCCTCTTTATGGAATCACTTACAACTAACCATTAAAGTCATATTTAAAATAAATGGTAAGTGTGAAAATAACTAGTCCATGAACTAGAATATTATAAGAATATGGGGTTGCACCATATAGTAAATCAAATTATAAGATTAAGAATATATTATCATTACTAATATTATCAAGAGCATAGCTTCTTGTGGTATTCTAATGGATATTGTATTGCCAAGTTCCTTGAGTGTAACTTGATTATGAATCATGGTTAAAGCAAATTGTTTATTATTATTGTTGGATGTCTTCAAAGTTTAGAGAATTTTATGTGGCTGCATTAATGCATGTTGTATTCCACCCAAAATAATGTCACATGTAAGTATGATACTTGATATCAAAGAACCATATTGTAGTGGGGCTTCACTTGGAGCCATATCAAGGCTTTTGCTTAATTGTTGCATGGTGGCAATATTTTATCTACTGCTATCATAAGCTAAAATATGACTAGATTTATTTTATATTGACTATATTGTTATGTTTAATTCATATACATGGATTTGACTAAAAAAAAATGTACTCTTATAATTACCTATTGTATAAGGTGTGTCACTTAAGATGGCTAACATTTCAATAATCGTCAAAGTATAAGATGGTTGGTAATTAGGACCATTGTATAAGGAGTTAGTTGAAGAATCGTGTACTTGATAATTGTCATCTTAGCACATTTAATCATTTCATTTGAGTAAAATCATGTATTGTTATGTTTTATATCATCTTCATGTTCTTCCTTGGTTAAGCTAGTCCATGGTTTTTTTAGGAAAACTATATATCAAAGTTGAGAGTCCTAGAAGGATATACCTTCTAGGTGTAGGAGCTAAAAATGGAGACATTATTTAGTACTTATATGGGTTATCTTAGCTTGAGAAAGCACAAGTTTTCATCGAAATAAATAAAAGTATCAAGAGATCTACACGAGCCTTCAATCTTATTTGGAATTAGGTATGTAGGAATTCTTTAGAAAAATGACTATTGTGACCCAATTCCATAGGAGAGGTTTAGGAAATATCTCCATGGTTTTGGGTTGTTGCTAAAATTGATTACCTTTCTACCATAAGGTGTTTCAATTTGATGGTGAAAATTGCATTAGATGACTATGAACTCATCTTCCAATTAATATGTCCCCACTATGTAGGCTTGAGCCAATAAAATACACTCCAAATCATCATTTAGTCTCAAGGCCTAGTGAGGTCTATTCTATCAAGAAATAAAGGAATGATAAACCTAGCCATGACTTGGCAATAAATCAGACACAAAAGTCTAAGTTAACATGTATTTAATTATGATGCTAAATTAAGCCATTAAGATTTTATGGTGTGAATAAGTCTTATTAAGTATGAAATTTTTACTTACTCTAAACATATGTTGAGATCTATGCAAGTTTATGATCATTTATAGACAATTAACAGTTTAGGTAATACTAAATATAGTAGATTGGTTTTCCTTTACATTTATCTTTTGGATAAATGTATGATAAGACTTATGATTGGTATTTCCCCAGAAAGTAAAATATTGTTTAACATTACCATTGTGGGTTTAATAAGTCTAATAGAAAGATATTTTTGAGTAACAATTGAATAAATGAATAAACTTGGTTATTTTATTGATTTGTATGTGTTTGTGTATATTAATAGATATAAGATAGGTCATGTGGCTTTAATTGTTTGCTTTGGTGTTAAACAAAAATGTAGATTTTAAAACCTATAAGACCATATGTATAGATTTGTGGATCATTTTATGTGACAAGTAACCAAGTTATCTTGACTAGTATTTATGAATTCTTGTAATATTTTGATTGTGTACCTATCTATAAAATGAATCCACATTTTAGAATCAAGTCTAATAAATATGTGTGGATAGTCAACTATCACTAGCATTATGTAGGTGACAGATTCTAAGTTTTATCCATCATGTATTTAGGATTATTCAAATTTCATTAGTAGTACAAAGTTGAAAATGCCAAGAGATATTCATGTTATTGTATAGGATTAGTTTAGCCAATTTTCACTAGTACCATGCAAGTGGTGGATACCATTATCTAATTATTGTATCTTAGGGTTTACTCATTTATCACCAGTAGCATGGAGGTGGCAAATTCTAGGAGCTATCGACGGTATGATAGGGCTTAGCTAGTTCACACCATTATCATTCAAGAGATAGATATCAAGATCTACCCTATACTAGGCTGGACCAATTTTTTTTAGTTCCATGGATAAGATAGATGTTAAGATCCACCAACTTGAAAGGTTTAGCTGGCTATATAAATATTATTGATGTATGTTGTTACACTTCACCTTAGCCAATGATGACTACATGTAATATGGAATGTTTTCTCATCATTATAGTTGATTACAATTTGAGAAAAAGAATGGTTACCTTGAAGTAGTATGGGAAGCTCAATAATATCCATGTATTAGTTGGGATGTACTTAAAGGTTGAATGTTAGTGAAGCAATTAATGGAAAGATACGTGTAATAGGTTCCATTCACTTCTTCATTTGTCACCATGTATATGTGACTCAATCACTATGTATTTATGTCAAATGGCATCAATTATTGTGTATATTTTTATACTTATGTTATTGCCGAAAATGATAATAGGTAGTATATGATGACGAATTGGGAAAAAATGGGACTTGTGGGATAGTATGGGATGCCTCAATATTACTCCTAGATAGGATGGACTTAAGGGCTTATATATTAGTGGACTAGGTAAAGCATATGATCTTGTAACAAGGTTAGAAACACTTCTTTTTTCTAAGTGATTTCTATGTGAACATGTGAATTTAAGGTATTTATATTGTGTGTGTTAGTTGTATGAGCTAGTAAAACTACTTACGTGCACAAGTTATCACATTGTGTATATGCATGTACCACTTGTAAGCAATTAGGTTTTGCACACCTTATATAATTCTTATAATGTTTAATTATTATTATGTAGTTGGTGCACCTAGGGGAACCTATAAGTACATGCATCACTATGAGTTAACATTCTTTAGGCCACTTTGTGTTGTATGTAACATTGAGAAATATATTTAATGTGTGGTTTCACATTGGAAAAAATTATTTAATTTAAAATTAGGTAAATATTAATAAAGTGAAACTTAGTACCCAATATTAAATAAGGGGTCAATAGTTTTGTAATCTCGTGGTTTTATGTAATACCACTTGGTGGTTTTGTGTGAGCTTGTTTCTATAAAAGTAAACACAATGGTAGTTGTCTAAGGTTGTCTAGTTGGGGTTTTAAGTCTTCATCGTAAGAACACATATGTGAAGCATAACATGGGATGTGTGATTCATGTTTTGACTTATGAAGGATGCATTGGAGAATCTTGATATTTTAGAGGTGTTCATGAAAGCTTTGAAGATGTATAAAGTAACCTTTGCAAAATAAACAACCATTTAAAACAAGCTTTTTTGGGCTCGAGAATACTTGACCATAATAGACTAAATATTTTTTGCCATTGTTTGCCATGTAAATTAATATTCCACAAATTGTTAAGATAATTAGAAATACAATCAAAGTCAAAAAGAGATTTGTAAATTATCTTGATTTTAACATTAAGAAGAAGAGATAAATCTTACCATTTAAAATCCTTATACTGATTAATATTCTGAATACATTTAGTAGGTCATTGAAACCCTTTACAGGCTTCCATCAAGATAGTACAAGTTCTCCAATTTAATGAAGGTAATGCATATTCACAACTTAAATAAGCCTAACCTTTAAGTTTTTTATTATGAATAATATTATTGAAGCATTTAATACATTTCAAGAACCAACTCTTGGTTGAGCATCCTTATAATAGTCCCAAAGGTTTACCTTTATGCTCTAAATTCCACCTATGAGAAAAAAAATTACTATTGTTGTTATTAGTGAATTTATAATTAAAAAATTTGATTTTGATAATCTTCCAAGCCTTCCACAAGCTTCTGAACACCTCATATTTTGTAGGGGTTATAGGGTATATGCTAATGATGAAATCACAAAAGGGCAAAAGTTTCCATGTTTTAGCTTGCTTAAGTACAACTAGCTAGATATTAATCCTTACCAATAATTTCCATGGTTCACCACCATAAAGAACCCTGATAATCCATTTAACAACAAGAGTAATGTCATGCCCCCTTGGATTTCATCCATACAACACCACTCCCATCTCACATAGTGTTTTTTCTTTTCCTTTTCCATCTGATCATAGGATTTTTCTAATTTTATTTTGTGTCTCATTAACCTAGTAACTATTGAACAATAGACTTTTAATTGCAAAATAGAGTGTGCATGAGGAGCAGGGGCGGCTAGGGTTGTGGGTGATGTTGTAGGGGAGGAGGAGGAGGAGGACGATCCAGATGGTGAGCAGGATGTCGAGGGCTTCTTCACGTTACTGTTACCATCCCTTTTCCCCTCTCTCTGCTATGTTCCTTGGAGGATTGGATGGTGGTTTTTGTCTGAATCTCGTGTTGGGAGGGTTGGGGGGCAAAGGTTTTTGTCCACCGTGCTAAGCCTGTCATCGTCCAGAGATCGCTTCCTTTGGTCATTTGGTGGAGTGTGGTGATGATGGCTCCCTACGGTGGTATTGTCTCGGGGGTGGATCTTTGGCCCTTCCGTTTCCTTTGGTTGTGGCCGTTGATGATGCCCTCTTTGGTTTTGGTTGCACCTTAAGGGGTTCCCTGCTGTGTTGTGTCTCGGGATGGTCTCGATGCAGAGGAGGCCTCTTTCTGTTCTTATTCTCTCTTCATTGATGAGGTTATGGCTTCTATTGTTATGGGATTTAGGGGCTTTTTGCTCGTTGTTGTTATTTTCTCTATCAAGGAGGAGATGTTCTTTCTGGAGCCTTGGCTCAAGGTTCTGAGGGTGGGAGTGATCTATCTATTTTCTATGCCCTTGATTTTTGTTGAAGATCTGTTGATGGGCTGTCCTCTTCAGTCCATTCATGCCTTTGTTTGTAGAATCTGTTGGTATGCCCTCTCTATGCAGCTTGGATTTTCTCCAACTTGCCTTATTGAGGTGGCCCTTCCTTTTTCGAAGGTGGAAAAGGATGGTGCTAGAGACAACTTCTCTCCTATAGAGGTGGAGTTGAGTGCTGCTATGGAGGTTGGGTGGTGTTGGCGGATGGCTAGTGTTGACCTTCTTTTGGACTATTGGAGTTCTAGAGGAGATCTTTCTCTTGGCTCTTCAGGTTATGGGAGCCTGTCAAAACCCGTTTTTGAGATCCTTAGATTTATGATGGTTGGTTTTGTGCTATGCATTTCTCTTACTCCTTTGATCCCTATTGAGGTGGTGATTATGGAGAGATTTCAGTTTCCAACCATATTATTGTTCCTCTTGGTTGAGGGAGCCAGTAAAAACCCTTCTCTTTTTGTTATATTTTCTAATCGGGTGTTAGCTGATAGTTTTAAAGGGCACACCTTGGTTTCTTATTGTACTTGTTTTTGGTTAAGGGGTGCTAGGCTTGGGAGCCTATTTTCAGGTTGTGGGATCCTGGTTAAAACAATTTTGTATGGTTGTGGGTACCAGTCAAAACCCTTAGTGTCTTTCAAGTTATGGGAGCCTATTTAAAACCCTCTTATGTGGTTGTGGGTGCTAGTCAAAAGCCTTAGAGTCTTGATTCTCTGTCGAGGTCCAACCTGATATGTAATGTTCTCTAATGTCTTGTGGCTGGCGTTTCACTGGAGGTTGGCTGTATGTATTCATTGTATATCTTTTGATCAGTTTTTTCTTGTTGGGGTCTGGATGTCGGTTCATCCAGGGGGTTTTTATTCCCCTTAAAACTTGTTGTTCAGGGTTTTGGGTCCCCTTAAATCCCGCTTTTCCCTTAATCAAAAACTATTGAACAATCATATGGAAGCACAATACAGGTTATAGGAAGAGAGTATCTTTGACAAACTTGTATTCTACCACCCAAGCATAGGAATTGTCTATTCCATCAATCAAGTTTTTTTGTCAATTTTGGTCTTTATCCATACCCACACACCCTCCAAGTTGAGGCTAATTGAAAAATGAATTCCAAGATATCTTACTTGCTTATCGCTGCCCCATTCAAGGTCATAACTTTTAAGCCACTTAGGAGGTGTATTACCCCACCCCAAGCATGATAGATTTTGCATCAAAGATTTTTTAATCTTATCCCTTACACAATATATCCAGGGTCTTAATCATTGTCTACATTACTTTCTTCAATTGGCACAAAATTTGCACTATCATCCGCAAATTGTATATTAAGTAGATCCATAATATCATGAAGTGTAAGGCCCCTAATCTTGGAGATAATACATGATTTTATAAATAAGTAGTGCACGTCATTTGAGAGAATTACAAAAAGTGTAGGGACATGGAAGGATCATTCCCTAACAGATCTTTCCAATGTAAACTCCTTAGAGAGAATCATTCACATCTTTTTAAGTTACAACTTATCTTAGCGAGGTGTTAACCATGTGGCCAAAGGCATCGAAGAAACTAAATGCTTCAATGGATATTCTCAAGAATGACCACTTAACCCTACATAAACCTTCCTAAAATCTAAGAGCAACAAAGTTATGTTTTTATTAGAGTACCTTGGCCATTCCATGGCTTCCCAACTACTAAGTATATTTTCTAAAATGTACCCATTGTTGAATATACCAACAAACAAGACAACTAAGAGGGTGGGTGGGGGGTAAACCAGTTGTATAAAATATTGAATCTATTTCCCAAATCAAATTTGCAACGGTTTAACTTTTAGCACGTAATCCACAAAAAGGTATGTACATGAAACATCAAACACACCATGCATAATGAGACACACGGTTTATGTGGAAAACCTTGTTAGGGGAAAAATCACAGAGAAGCTATTCTCAATATATGAACACTTGTTAGGGTGACACCAGTTAAGATGATTTTTATAAAGAAAGGCTCACCACCCAAGAGAAAGAAAGAAGAGGCTCACTGTTGGAGGGCTCACTACCAAAATGAAGAAGAATAAAACAGAGAGAATCCACCACAAATGCACTTCTACAACCAAAAGATCTGTAGATATCTTCGGCTCATTGCTTCCGGTAGCTAACTCATGAAATCTCACACAACTCAACACTTTTCACCAACTCAACACCAATTGTCAAACTATCGGGAAGATAGATCCTCTTTCATACACCTTCATTGCATTTCACTTTGTTTCACCCATACACACACACACACCATTTACAATACCCAAGCATCACTATATATATCATCCTCTCATATGAAAAATCTCCCAAGGTCAGCTAAGCAACTCAATCGAACACAATTCAAATTAGGTCGGTACTAAACATTCTCATGGCAGAGAAGAATGTAAAGTGGACCACAACACATCTTAATCAGGACCAAAATGATTATCAAACATGTTATACAAAAGTTCACAATCATCAAAGCAACAAAGTAAAGTATAAACACTCGAGGTCGGCCAAACCTAGAGTAAACACCATCAAACTTGAAAATCATGCTTTTGAAGCCCAAGAATAGGTGCCAACTAAATAGAATGAATCTAAGGGCATTATCATGCTAAATTCAAAACCGCAATGCCAAAAACTATAATGCTGAGAAATGTAGAGTATGCATAGCAATCTAGAGCACCAAATCCAGAATATAACATCTCCAAACATACTTTAACAACATGTCCAAACCACAAGAATATATATGCAACATAGAAGATATACAGAGAAAACTAGCCAACACAACTACACAGAAAACTCAATAACACTTATACCAAGCAGCCACTAATGACAACCAAAGCATGTTGACATTAATGACAACATACAAGCAGCTCATTTTGATTAACCTTGCAACAATCTCCCCCTTTATCATTGATGACAACACATCAATGACAACAACAACAACTTTCATACCAGAAACAAGAAACCATCTCATTGCATATTCTCTTCCCTTGCCAGACATCAACAACTCTCATTCTCAACCCCTTTCCATCTGTAGACACCTAAAAATGTCTCATTGATCATGTACTAATTATTCATCTAATTAGTTAAATACTTCTTTAATTATTTAATTAAGCTAATTAATCTAATTCTTCTAATTTCATAGTTCCTCATCATCTTATTAATTATTCTATTTTCCTATTCTATCATCATTTAATCATTTTAATCATTTTCTAAATATTAATTAAATATTTATTATTTAATTAATTATGATTAATTCCCCAATTTAAATAATCTTTATTATTACATAAATTGCTAATTATTCAATTTCTATCTCCAATCAACTAATCATTCAACCCTCTTCTAAATATTAATTAAATATTAATTGTTTAATTAATTATGAATTAATCCCTTTAAATTAAATAATCTTTATTATTTAATTAAATTCTATTTCTACATAATTAAATAGTTTCTTTAAATTATTTAATTAACTAATTAATTCTTCCATTTCCAAATCCCCAAATTCTAATTTCATTTAATTTCATATTCTTCTAATTTCTTCCAAATTCAATTACATGTGCATGATTTCAAAAACCAAATTGAAAATCAAAGTCAAGTTCTAAATATATTCAAATGCTAAATTGAATTAATAAATTCAATTATTTGAATAATATCTTATGCAAAGATTAAATTAAAAATCTAAATCTAAATGCAAGCACATGCTAAATTAATTAATTAAATCATTTATCTCTCCAATCTCTATTTCCATCTTTCAGTTAGCTTTTTCTAAATTAAGCTCTCCGTGTCATCTTCTTTATTTCCACCAATCATCCCTTTTCTTCCTTCAATCAGCTTTTTCTCAATCAGTTGACTCAATTAATCTATTC
This sequence comes from Cryptomeria japonica, assembly GCF_030272615.1. Lineage (NCBI taxonomy): Eukaryota > Viridiplantae > Streptophyta > Pinopsida > Cupressales > Cupressaceae > Cryptomeria > Cryptomeria japonica. The sequence goes on from NC_081408.1 coordinate 737,969,134, forward strand.
AATCTATTGAGTTTCACTCCTACAATCAGTAGTTCAACTATCAACTTGCATTTGAGCTCACCTGAGTTCACACCTCTTGATCATTCTGTTCCACCTTTCAATCAATTTTCTCCAATTTTCTATAAACTAAGCATCCAATCTCCATTTTCAATAATCACGAACTTTGAATCTTTGTGTCACTTGCAGGTTACCAGCGCAATATCTGAGAGCCATCATACCACGAAGAGGAGAAGAGCAATGGAAGCAATACACAGTCACGGAATAGGGAGTTTTTATTGATTGAAATTATAATTCCTATTTTGCTTGGTTGTATCATTTCATTGTCTAGTTTGTTAGATTTATTGATTAGATAGGGATTAGTGATTTCCCTTGTGCTTCTAATTGATAAATTTGTTTATTTAAAGATGAATTCTAGCATGCGTTACATTTTGGTGAACCCGACGCGAACTAACAACAATTTAACCTTTTTTTGTGTTCTGTGTGATTTTTGCAGATTGTACGGATTATTCTTTTTTTTTGCAGGTTGCATGAATTTCGAGAAAAGATTTTCCGTCACGCAATCGAGCTTACATCGTCATGCAATCGCATAGACAAAATTATGCATTCGACCCTTCGGGGTCAGCATTCGCTCTGACAGGGTCACGCAATCGCCCTATCTAGATCATGCAATCGCCCTCTCTGCGTCACGCATTCGTCGGGTTAATTGCTGTTTTATTTTTCTTCTGTCTGTTATCGCCTCTGTATAATTTTGTCTTAAATTTGGTTAATCCGGGATCAAAATTACTTTTTTACTTCAGGATTTGATTAACACCGTTTATGGCAAGAAAAGTTCAGTTCAAGATTTCAGGTGCAAGAAGGATGAAACTACAAAGGAGGGAAGCCAAACGATATCAAAAAGTTCTCCAGGTAGAAAAATTGATACAGGATTCGGAAGAACAACTGGCCTTAGACAGATATAACAGCCTAGTTCTTTTGTATGAAGTTAAATATGATCTAATCAATATTGAATGGATGATGAGGGATTTGGCTAGGGCTTCACAATTGGTGGTGCAGATTCCTGATAGAGTTTAATTTTCTGTTTTTTTTTTAGTTTTTAACTTTTTTTTTGTTGTCTGCATTCTGTCACGCAATCGACCTGTTAGTGCTACGCAATCGAGCAGATAAAGTCACGCATTCACTCTGTCAGATTTACGCATTCACTCTATCAGATTTACGCATTCGCTCAGTAAGTATCATGCAATCGCTCAGGTAGGATCACGCAATCGCCTTTGTCAAGTTCTGAGTTTCTATTTTCTGTTGGTTTATTTTACTACTAATCTTCTGTTTACAGCCTGTGGTGGATTTGCAGAGAGGATTAGATTAGTAATTTTGCATGCACATCTCACAACAGTTAAAATGGACATGCATGGATAATCTCACACTTCAATTTTTAGTGCTTAAAATCAACAACAGTTAAAATGGACATGCATGGATAATCTCACACTTCAATTTTTAATGCTTAAAATCAACAACAATTAAAAAGGACATGCATGGATAATCTCACACTTCGTTGTTGGTGTTTAAAATGAACATGGGCTAAAATTGACATGCGTGTATCTCACTCTTGGTTTTTGGTGCTTAAAAATCAACAAATGGTTAAAATTGACATGTATGCCTTCATTCTTGGATTTTGTGTTTAAAATTGACATGCACATGCGAATATAACACCTAAATTTGGGCTATAAAATGAACGTGAATCAGGCAGCATTAGATTAAATCATTTTTCATTTTCTTAAGGGGAAAAAACTTTTCATTGTGTCTGGGGTGGACCTACTATTGCACTAACTGACTTTCTACCCGCTATCGGGCTCATGGGAGAAAGAAAGAAGGTGACAATGACATCCAAATTTTCTTTTTGTTCTACGTAGTGAGGGGTATCTTTGACTGGGGATTTCATCACCCCACAGAGGTACTTCGAATTGGGATGCATTGGGGATATCATCTTTCCCAGCATACTCTCGAGTGGGTTTTTCGAGTCGCTATATAAATATACTGGTCAGGCGGATAGAGTGTTGAGTGAATTTGACATATGTGGGGGCCTTCCCTGCACCGACAAGCTCAACTAAAGCCTTAAGTGGCTTGCTCTGAGAATCCGTCATTGGATCGAGATCCCTCAAAACCTAATACTAAGAACCAAATTAGTTGCCAAAAATCCTACATTCAATGGTTCCGGGAGTGCGGATCGTACCCCATAGATACCCTTCATGTACCTTACACTATGATACAGGAATCCCTCGGCTAAAAATATCCTCAGATCTTCGGGGTAAGAGAGACTGGCATGCCCGAGAAGTGTGTGCTGTGGAGTGGAGCCAGTGTTGCTAGACTCTCTATCTGTTCATTTTGTCTCGGTATTTCGTAAGGACTTCACTGAATGGTGTCCACTATCCAACCTAAGATTGTATTCCGTGATTTTTTATGTATCATTGTGATAGACCAGTATTGAGTCAGTCCCTTGGGCTATTTCAGGCCCTATCCCACGTATCTCTGAATTTTCTGAGATTGTATGAAAATTGAGTCAGTCAGCTATACATACCTACCGACAATTGTTCTCAGATTTGGAAAACTACAAAACATTGTCCTACATGTGAAGCTACAGAAAACAAAGTCCATTTTGAAACCAAAATTCAAAAGTCCTTACATACTTGTGACCCTAGGCAGTCCCTTACATAGTCTTTTGTATAGTCCCCACTTACATCCTCATTATCATCCTAAGTCCTTGCATAGTCCTCACTTACGTCCTAATTCCTTGCATAATTCTCACTTACATCCTCATTATCATCCTAAGTCCTTGCATAATTCTCACTTACGTCCTCATTATCGTCCTAAGTCCTTGCATAGCCTTCAATTGCATCCTCATTATTGCCCTCATATACCTCCTTGTCTAGACCTCATATACGTCTGTCTTAGTTCATCATCAGTTGCATAATCATCCTAGAAAGTCATACCCCAAACATCCAAATCACAATCAGAGGATCAGTCAAACTCAACCTCAACTCAAACAAGTTGGTCAAGTTTAATGAAACATTGTCACAATCAGAGAAATGGAGAAAATATCTTACATTTTGTGATCCTAGGTCCAAACCAAACAAGCAAACATCATGGATTGGAATTATACATTTCGTAGGGAAGGTGGAGGATTCATCCCTTCCATTCCTATTCCATCACCATCAATAGAAATATTAGCTCAACAAATCAAAACTTTGCAACAACAAGTGACAGACATGGCTAGTCCTGACAACCATAGGGGCTGGTTAGAAAACATGATGAGAGAAGTGATGACCACGAGGGGATCAATATCAGGCCAACATTCTTCTTCTTGTGAGACCATTCAAACATGTCAACCTTCATTCTTCAACAAAATCATTCCTACCTCAGTTCAACCAACATTAGAGTCATGTAAACCTTTTTTTTCTTTCAACCCACTACATCAATCATACCAATCACATCAATCCAACATTCAAACCTCGTTCAACCAAAATCAAACCCATTTCAACCAAATTCCAAATCAAAATTCATATCAACCCAACATTCAAACCTCGTTCAACCAAAATCAAACCCCGTTCAACCAGATTCCAAATCAAAATTCACACCAACCAAACATTCAAACCTCTTTCAAGAAAAATCAAACCCCTTTCAACCAAAGTCCAAATCAAAATTCATTTAACCAAAATCAAACAACTTTCAACCAAAATCAAACAACTTTCACCCAAAATCAAATATCTTTCACCCAAAATCAAATCCCTTTCAACCAAAGCCTAAATCAACCATATCTATCCACCATTTCATCATCCCCTGAAGTCACGTAAGACCAATCCACACCATCTTTATCTAATAACACAACCTCCCAAGGGGTATCCATAGCACAAAACCAATCCAATCCAGGTCATGATGTAGAGAGTCTCATTCAAAATCCTTTCTCATCAAATCAAACGGTTGAAACATTCCAAGAATCTCCCATGAATATCCAAACTCCTTCCTGTGTCAAGATGATGATCCGAAATCAGAAGAAATGAGTCCTAAAACAAATAAAGATCAAGAACAACCACTTCCATCCTACCCAATTTTTGATCAAGATCCCACCGACCAAGAATCTTATGATGATACCCTCACTCTTTTCTATTCCATTCATAATCAAACCCTTCCATCTCAAGAACAAAGTGTCCTTTCAAGTCTCATCCAACATCCACCTCCTAAACAAGATCAAAACATCCCTTCCATCCTCCCTAATAATCCCTTTACAAACCAAGATCAAATCATACCTTTATTGTCATGTCCAAAACAAGATCTCATTATTTCTCCAAATCTTGATCAAGGTCCCTCTATCCCTTCATCTCCATGTCATAATCCTCCATGTTCTTCACAAGATTCCCTCTCAAACAAACTTGTCATTTCTCCTAGTCTCTCTCATGATTCCTCTACACAAGTTGTTCATGGACCCCTTATCAATGAAATCACCAATCTAGATTATACTACATAGAATAACTTGTCAACAATTGTTTCATTATCTTGTTCAAGCACAATCATAACACCAGTTAATGAGATCAACACCTATTTGACTTCATCATCCTCTTCAAGTGCATCAATAAAAACAGGCATAACACCCACTCATGTCATAACTTCGAAACCAATTTGTCTCATACACCTGCACTTGAAAGACCGGGGGCAAGAGAATCTACCATAGTTGGATTGCTTTAAAAATAATAACGCTATAGGTGAATTCAGGGGTTCTAGAGCTGGATTTCCCTTTGATGATCCACAAAATCCAAAAACTAATAAAATCAATGTTGGATATTTTGAACATATACACCCAGTCGAGTCCTTATGTCCTATTGGAAAAGACATCTTTATTCGACTCTTCAAACAAAGGCCAATGAAATACCTACACAAATATTATACCTAAAGGTTGGGTTAGTTTAGGTTTTACTTTCCACATTGCATATCATTTTATTCAAAGCACTGCACTACATATAAGCACCATCATATTTAGAAGTCACATTTGCAAAATTTTCTGCATTTTCATATAGCAGCATGAATAAAACAAGGCAACTGTCCAAGTTTATCATCTGTTTACATCCAAGGAAAACAAGGGTCATTTCCTTTCTTAGATATTCAGACATGAAGTCTTTGAGGTTCTAAATTCATTCATTCTCAACATTACCCTGTGACGACGTTTTACTTATGGTTGGGTAGTGATTTCACTATTTGAGACTTGTTAACCCAAAATCTATCAATTTCTATATCTCAAACACAATAAATCTCTAATTTACTTGAGACACCTAGTTGATCATATGACTAGTGAAAAATCTAAAATTCTACTTCAGCATCGTTGTAATTGTCACACCCAAGTAGGTTTCATTACTTACGAGTCAAGGCAAGAAAATAAAAAAGAGAAAAAAGAGCTATGCCAAAATATCCATCTAAAGGCAAAAAGAGCAATGATATATAACTGAAATATCATGTATACAAATGCAATAAAAAAGCTTGACTATGGGAACATGCAGGTAACTCCATCAGGGCTATGAATGCCTACTAGCAATGGAGCAATATTTGAGAAATTACAGTCTATAACCTCGTCGGAGCTCTCAAGGCTTGCTGGTAGCGAGGCTCTATTCAGGATGCTTTTGAAGTTAGAATAATCCATGTAGCTAGTCGTATAGGATGCTAAGGATCTTTAGTGAACACAAGAGTGGGAATTAACTCATCTACACACACATGGGCAAAAGAAGATCAAAGTTTCAAAAACCAAAGGGGAAGTTTTCTGCGTCTCCATTTGTAAATCCTAGTCATTAAGTGTGTTGAGAGAATGTTCCGAAGGGCCTTAGAGATCAATTGAACGCTTATCTACCAAATGTTGTATTACAAATGCTAAATACAAAGACAGTCAACCTTGTTCGAATAGGAAGTGCATCTTCATCCTGCATATTGCATTCACATAGGTCATGTCAAAAATTCTTTGTCTCCACATGCATTCTGCAGATCATCATGTCATACAGGTCTGCACACTGGGGGCATAACTGAAAAAATCCAAAAAATCAGATAAAGTCTTGAAAAAATCCAAAAAAACAAAAGATAAAGTACTAAAAAATCCAAAAAATCAGATAAAGTCTTGAAAAAATCCAAAAAATTAGATAAAGTCCTGAAAAAATCTAAAAAATCATATAAAGTCCGAAAAAAATCCAAAAAATCATATAAAGTTCTGAAAAAAATCTATAAAAATCATATAAAGACCTTCGAAAAAATCCTAAAACATTGAAATACTCAAAATACCAAAAACATTGAAAACTCAAAATAACAAAAACATTCAAATACGATCCTGAAAAAATCAAACAAAAACATTCAAATACGATCCTGAAAAAATCAAACAAAAACATTCAAATATGATCCTGAAAAAATCAAACAAAAACATTCAAATACGATCCTGAAAAAAATCAAACAAAAAATTCAAATATCATAATCCAAAAACATCGAAAAAGCTCTTGGAAAAGGACTAAAAATCAGAAAATCAATCAATCAAAAAACTTGCAATAACATGTCTTGTGAGAAACAAATACCCTGGCAGATATCTAGCAAACACTTCGCACGAAGTTAACAAAGGATACGACTATCCAGTCAAACATCTGTAATCAAATGATCAAATTGTCTTATCAATCATATCATATCCATAGCAACGTGATCATTATCTTGTCTTAAACAGAAGAGGATACACTCGAAATCAGACAAGTCAGTCTTAAACGGGGTCTGCAACTTTCTGAGATCATACATTATCAACCATCACATCAAGCAACTGAGAACGAAGGCACAAGGTCAGTATAGCTGCTGAATTTTGTTTGGGTCAGTCTTTATCTTTTATCATTTGGCGACATATATTGTTCCTATGCTACTCAAGGATGTCCACAAGTGACTAGAGGAGCTATGATGCACATTATCTTTTTCTTTGTTTGCTGCTTGTCTGCTACGTGTTTGTTTCTTCAATGAGATATCTTTACATCTTAGTTCCTTATACCCTGATGTGCTAAGTTTCATTGTTCAATAATAAGGCTCAGTGATGAATATATATTGACGCAATAAAATATGTGACATAGGTTCGTGATTCATTCAATTTCATTCTTATTCTCATCTCATTTGCTTATTGATAGTCTATTGATTTCCCATCTTCTTTCTAAACATTCTTCTCTCATCATCTCTTTCTTAATCATTCTCTATCATGTAACATTAATCTTTCATCAATCTATTCTCTCATATTCTATCTCAATGTCATCTTCACATCACTTATGTCTATATGCAATCAACTAACCATTCTTCTATCTTTCATCTCACATTCTTCTTTTTTTCGAGAGATCATTCATGTCTTTAATGCATAAACAATCTCTCGAGGGGGCATTACACCCTAAGTATCACCGGGGCATACTAGGGCAGAATTTTTCGTTTTCTTTGAAACAACGTCGTTCTGACATTGTCTCAAAGAGGGGCAAATTTAGACACCTAAAAATGTCTCATTGATCATGTACTAATTATTCGTCTAATTAGTTCAATAATTCTTTAATTATTTAATTAAGCTAATTAATCTTATTCTTCTAATTTCATATTTCCTCATCATCTTATTAATTATTCTATTTTCCTATTCTATCATCATTTAATCATTTTAATCATTTTCTAAATATTAATTAAATATTAATTATTTAATTAATTATGATTAATTCCCCAATTTAAATAATCTTTATTATTTAAATAAATTGCTAATTATTCAATTTCTATCTCCAATCAACTAATCATTCAACCCTCTTCTAAATATTAATTAAATATTTATTATTTAATTATTTGTGAATTAATCCCTTTAAATTAAATAATCTTTATTATTTAATTAAATTCTATTTCTACATAATTAAATAGTTTCTTTAAATTATTTAATTAAATAATTAATTCTTCCATTTCCAAATCCCCAAATTCTAATTTCATTTAATTTCATATTCTTCTAATTTCTTCCAAATTCAATTACATGTGCATGATTTCAAAAACCAAATTGAAAATCAAAGTCAAGTTCTAAATATATTCAAATGCTAAATTGAATTAATAAATTCAATTATTTGAATAATATCTCATGTAAAGATTAAATTAAAAATCTAAATCTAAATGCAAGCACATGCTAAATTAATTAATTCAATCAATTAATTAATTAAATCATTTATCTCTCCAATCTCTATTTCTGTCTTTCAGTTAGCTTTTTCTAAATTAAGCTCTCTGTGTCATCTTATTTATTTCCACCAATCATCCTTTTTCTTCCTTCAATCAGTTTTTTCTCAATCAGTTGACTCAATTAATCTATTCAATCTATTGAGTTTCACTCCTACAATCAGCAGTTTAACTATCAACTTGCATTTGAGCTCACCTGAGTTCACACCTCTTGATCATTCTGTTCCACCTTTCAATCAATCTTCTCCAATTTTCTATAAATTGAGCATCCAATCTCCATTTTCAATAATCATGAACTTTGAATCTTTGTGTCACTTGCAGGTTACCAGCGCAATATCTAAGAGCCATCATACCACGAAGAGGAGAAGAGCAATGGAAGCAATACGCAGTCACGGAATAGGGAGTTTTTATTGATTGAAATTATAATTCCTATTTTGCTTGGTTGTATCATTTCATTGTCTAGTTTGTTAGATTTGTTGATTAGATAGGGATTCGTGATTTCCCTTGTGCTTCTAATTGATAACTTTGTTTATTTGAAGATGAATTCTAGCATGCGTTACACCATCAATATGCAAAATACCCAACTGACTTGATTGAAATTGAATTTTCACATACAATGTAAATGAGTCTGCTTATAAAGCCAAGGCCATATAGATATGTGAGCATACAATCATGATATGTGGCTCAATGAGAAACAAGGGTAGGTGAGGGTAGGTAGGAGAAATAATAAAATATTCCACAATAGGTGGATCACCCACTGAAGGTGGAATGTAACAAGAAGATAAGACCACAAAAGGTGGAAATTCTCCTACATACATCATCCCTATGTGCACACTTCTCTAAGTGTCTCATAACCAAAATACTATGAAATGCATTATCTTAAGTAAACTTAAGTAAAGTGTAATTATATCCAATGTGAATAAATAATTACAAAAACACCCCCCTTAAGTTCAACTTAGAGGAATGCAACTCAAGTCTACAATGCAACAAAACAATGCAAGATGGGTCCCGACTACGAGGCCATGTTAGGTACCCATGTACAAATGAAAATGCACACAAACCAATGCAATCTCTCACAAACAGAGAAAAAGAGAGAAAAACCCAATGGGAAAAAACTCCCCCACCATAAGAGAGAAGAAGAGAGACCATGAAGCCCCTCCTCAATGTATAATCTCCTGCAAAGATGGTCCAATGACGATGACAATAATACCTCCCCATTAAGAAGAAATAGAGCCAATTTTGTACCAAGAATGTCAAATTGTGACAAAACCAGGTACCCGTCGATGAAGAATGATTGATGAATCACTCGGTGCAACATGATAAAGATCAGACATGGAGACAAATGGATGAGAACCAATGGAAGATGTACTCAATCCAAATACCTTCTCAATAAGAGAATAAAATTCTCACATGAATATTCCTAATCTAAGTACAAAATAATTACATCAAATATGTCAACAATGACAAAGTACAAGGAGGTGTGGCACTTTATAATAGTGCGTTACAACATAGCTCATGCAAGAGAATACATCATGATATAGAAAATCTAGAAACATGAAGATGATGCCACCAAAAGGATGTCTTGTAGATGATTGCAGATTAAGATGCCTGTGATTGGGATAGTGCCAAGAGATATAAAGGAGAAAACTAACCCCCCCCTTGGTTGTTGGTTGTGGTGCAGGAGCACCTAGATGGCCATATACTTCTTTTTGGCCATGTTGAGTCATTTTAAGTTTCGATGTCATGTCAAGATGTAATAAGGTCATGAATGACCATCCTTTATGTAATCAAGTCACTTGTTACCATTAGGTGGTGTTTTGAGTCTTTAAGAAGCTATGTTGCTATACTTTGTCAAGATTGTCATAAGAGGGTGTAAGTTGCTCATATGATTCCCATAGAACTTTTTGATGTATTAAGGATTGTTTGGCCCTTATGTGGACATGTGTGAGTGATTTCAAGTCAAATATGATGATTTTGTTAAGTTTTGTGGTCATTAGGATAGAGGGACAAAATTTGTCATTATTGACAAGAAATTGTCAATGCAACTTTAAGTATTTGGTGTATCTTGATTAAGGTAATGTTAGATGGAATTTATGGCCATTGGGAATGGGGAGAACATCTATTTAAAGCCTATCACATCAACCATGTGTTGGTTGTTGGAGATATTGAAGGACAAATTTAATAAAATTCTAAATTTTCCTTCCATTTCACTGTTTTTCTTAGACGTTGCAGTCAATTCTATTGATTTTTTCACTATGAAATATTTCTTTTGGTTATTGGAAGTTGATTGTACATGGTAGAGGCATGAATCCTTTCCATTTTGGCTTGGATTTCATTTAAAAATATTCATTTTTGAGTAAGTTACATATTTTTTTGTGAAAACTGTTATAACCCTGCCTAGGGTTTACAATGATACAAATAAAATGTAAAACCTCACTTTCCACCCTTGACCTTATTACATCTTGACATGACATTGAAAATTAAAATGACTCAACATGGACAAAAAGAAGCATATGGCCATCTAGGTGCTCCTGCACCAAGTTGTCATGAAGACCCTTGGTTGGTGAATACATATGGATCAATGGGAGTTGTGTTTATGGACAATTTGGAGTCTTAATAGAAGATAGGCTTGTGTGAGTGGGTTTTTGAGGGTTTGGTGTGATATATGGGTTGGAGAGTCTCAAGATGGCCTTGGGAAAGTCATATAAGCCTAGACTAATGTGTGTCAATGGCTGGACAAGGATTGAGAAGCATGAGTTCACTTTTGGGGTATGGGAGCCTTATGAGTACCTATTAGCCTTGCGAGGGTTCTTGGGAGTTTGTGGAGAGTTGTCACATTGTTTGAATAGGTGAGTTAGGAGAAATATCTCCCTAGTTTGTAGTGTTTGTTGGATGCTTTGCATCAAAGTGGTATCAAAGAAAGGAAGTATATCCTTGAAGGAGATAATTGGAATTTGAGAGAAGAGTGAGTAAGAGGTTGAAGACAAGATGCCTCCTAAGCATGTTGGTACTGCTAGAGAGTTGCAGGAGTTGAGATAGAAGAATACCAGGTTGCAAGAGTCCTACAATGTTGTGTTGGCAAGGCTTGAACCCTTGGAGTCCAATCAAAGAAGAAATGTTCATTTGGGAGATGTGAGTGTTGAAGAGGAGGAAGAAGAGGAGTTCCAGGAAGCAGAAGAGGAAGAGCAGATAGATCCTAAAGAGCAGTGGAAACTCGGATTGTTAAAGGCAATGAAAGGTGACCAATATAAGGTAAGGGTTGATTTTCCTATGTATGGTGGGAATTTTAATGAGGAGGAACTACCAAATTGGATTGTAGCCATGGATACCTACTTTGAAAGTGAAGATGTACCTGATAATAAAATGGTCAAGGTGGAAAAGACCAAACTAAAGGGACACACACTTCTATGGTGGAACTATGAACAAGTTGAGAGGAGAAAGAGGGGAAAAGCCAAGATAACATCTTGGGATAGGATGGCTGCAAAACTAAAAGGTAAATTCTTTCCTAGATATTATGAAGTTCAATTGTTTAAGAAATTGCAAAGTTTAAAACAAACGGATTTAGATGTGAAGACATATATTGATGAGTTTTATAAGTTAATCACAAGGGTAGTAAGAGATGAAGATGAAGTTGAAAAAGTGGCTAGATACCTTGGTGGCCTTAGGTTTAACATACAAGATGAATTGGTTGTTGCTAAACCAAGAATTGTGGAAGAATGTTTTCAATTGGCTATCAGGGTGGAGGCGAAGATAAAGAGAAGGCAAGATAAGTCTCATAGGGGAGAAGGCAACAATACAAGAGGAAGGGGATCCTTTTCTACAAGAAAGAAACCATATGAGGAACAAGAAGAAGCAAGGGTAAGGAGAAAGTGTTGATGCAAGGGGTGGCTTTAGGGGTACAAGAGGCAGATTCAGAGGAGGTAGAAACTTAGGTACCTTTATAGGTAGATGCTACAATTTCCAAGAGATTGGACACCCAACATTTAAGTCTCCTAAAAGGCAAGGATCCACATCAAGTGGTGGTGAGAAAAGAAATGAAAGAAGGGGTTAGGTAGTACAAGGAGATGAAGAAGAAAGTGTAGCCTCTCCTAGTCTTGATAATGTTTTCTCAGAAGTTGGAGAAGCTTTGATGGTAAGAAGAACTTTTTTGCAGACACCTAAAGAGAAAGACATAAGTCAAAGGAGGAGTTTATTCAGGACTACATGTAAATGTAGAGGTAAGGTATGCAAAGTTGTCATTGATTTAGGCTCACAAGATAACATGGTGTCTAGGGAGATGGTAGATAAATTGAATCTAGATACTAGAATACCTCATGAAGCACCTTATAAAGTCTCTTGGGTAAATAATAATAAGTCATTATTGGTGAATGAGAAAGAATTTGTTGAGTTTCAGATTGGTGAGTACAAAAATAGGGTCTTATGTGATGTTTTGCCAATGGATTGTTGCCATTTGTTGTTGGGGAGACCATGGCAATTTGATAGACAGTGAATTTATGATGGTAGAGAGAACACTTACCTATCAAGAAGGATGGAAAGGATTTTAGACTCACTTCTTTGCAAGAAAAAGAGAAAGGTAAAGGTAAAACCAAGATTGTTATGTTTGGTAAGAGATAACCCTTGGAGAGTGAAGACATTACAACCATTTCAAGGCTTGAATGCACTAGGACAATAGGGTTGGATGATGGAGTCCTAATTGGGACAATCATGTGTCCATTTGTGGAAGATAAGACTAGTTCACAAACAAAGTTTGTAGGTACAAAAGGTCTGGTCCAAGGTGAAAGCACTGAAGATGACATGGAGAGAGTGCAAGTGTAAGCTTCTAATGACACCTGTGTGTGTGAATCAAAGATGGCAATGGTTTTTAACCCCCTTATGTCTAATATATGTTTGTATTATGGTTTATATCCTTTTGTTGCATTTGTCCAAGGAGTTCAACGTCAGCATGGAGTTGGATGGTACTCATGGGACACGAGTTTTCCTTTAGGGGGGGTGTATGGTGCAGGAGCACCTAGATGATCATATGCTTCTTTTTAGCCATGTTGAGTAATTTTAAGTTTCAATGTCATGTCAAGATGTAATAAGGTTATGAATGATAATTTATGTAATCAGGTCACTTGTGACCATTAGGTGGTGTTTTGAGTCTTTAAGAAGTTATGTTGCTATACTCTGTCAAGATTGTCATAAGAGGGTGTAAGTTGCTCATGTTGGCATTGTGTTGTCATTGATGTCAACCGGTATGGGATGACCACCAGTAGAAGAGATGTATGTGAAACATTGTTATGAAGGAGTACAAGATGTGATATTTTGGATATCACCTTGTGTTGCTGAACACCGGTAAATGTAAGGAAGATGACCTTATAGGTCATCAGTACACAAGTTAGCGGTTGACTTGTGTGATGAGATGGAGAAGTGTTTTTGAACAGTTGCTTGTGATGGAGAGGTAGAATGTTATCTGAATCACTTCAACAATGGAAGAGAAGAATGAACCGATATGTTGTGAGGTTGTGGTACAGCAGGACTCACACTGGTTGAAGATGCAGTCATCATGAGAAGAGTCAGAGGAAGTTTGAAGTGTTTGTCACCTTGACAAACCGGTAGAAGAAGAAACAACATTGATCAGGAAGAAAGACTGAGTAGGTGTAAACATAGGAATCTGACCTCACTGAAAGAAGATAGGAGTCTTGTGAAGGTTGATGACATGGTGTCATCATGAGTGGTGACTGGTATATGAGTCCATCAGTTATATAAGCAAGGTGAAGTTGCAAAATATTTCTCATTTGTGGGAATGAGCATACTTTGGATTTACCAGTCTGGATACTAGTTTGTGTATTCCATCGACATGTCAAGATGAGAGCAGATATGATAAGGTAACTGGGAAAATGGTTGAAACCAGAAGAAGTAAGGAATCGGTAGAGTGGGTGGTCGATGATCTTACTTGGACTGACTTGAAGTGCCAAGTTGGTAGATAGATGACATGGAGTCAACATGGCAAACCCACATTTGGATAAAGATAGAATGTACAACGGCAAGGTTGTTGCAGGGTTGGTCAGCTTTAATGAAAAGTCACCCAAATCACGGGACATGTCACAGAGTTTTTGCAGGGGTTTGAGGCTCGAGGTTTGGAAGACAACTACGAGCCAGCTAAGAGAGATTGAGAAGATCGAGGCGATGAAGGAAACAACACGACAGATCTTTTGTGATTGATCGAGGGATTAGCTACGAGGGTAAAAAGAAAGTCGCCAGAAAGGGAAGGCGTGATCTAGGAGATGCAACCATGGTGGAGTTGTGCATTCAGATGTCAAATAGATCAAATCTTGCAAGATCTGATTGTATTTGGTTTGCCTCGAGAATGGTGAGGAAACCCTAACCATCTAGTTTTTGAATTGGTTTTTGGAGGGAAAACTAGTCTATAAGTATACGACATAAGAAGAAGAATGTTGCTGCTGAATAGAGGAATATTGTGTAATTGCAAAGTGGAAGACTTCTGCAAGTGAGAACAAATTAGCCAAGTGCTCAACAAACATTTGTGAAAAGAGTGGAAGTGAGAGAGAATCGGGTTGAATCTTTCAACCGGTTGAAGGAAAGAATCAGTAGTGTTCATAATGGCAGAGTAGAAGTGAAGGAGGTTGAAGAGAGGTAAACTGATTGTGCTTATCAGTAGAGAAGCAGCAGTTGAAGAGCAATAGAAGAGTGAGTCGGTGCAGCAGAGAAAGTATCTCACCTGCTGAGTAAGGCATTTGAAAAGGTTGCAAGATTCACTTGTAACAAGATAACTACTTATGTATTTGATGTTTATATTGTGAACACTGAGTTGTAGCTCGGTGCAGGGGTTGTAGCTCCTTGGGTTGGTGCCCTAAAGTCAGGGGTTGGTGCTCCTTGGGTTGGTGCCCTAAACTTTGTAACTGTGTTTTACCGTGAGGTTGGATTGGAGCAGTAGACTCCAGCAACATTGCTCACCGAGATTTTTCCCATCTTGGGTTTTCCTCATATATGCTGGTGTTATGTGATGTCTCCTTGTGTGTGTGTGTATTTGAGTTAGTCTCTTCACTAACCGGTAAGTCTTCATTGTGTTTGATTCACAAATCGGTATTTCTCACAAAGGAGAGCTGAAATGAAAAGTTTTGAGAACCATTGATTCACCCCCTCCCCCTCTCAGTGGTACATTGTGTCTAACAACTCATATGCCTCCCATCAAACTTTTTGATGTATTAAGGCTTGTTTGGACCTAATGTGGACATGTGTGAGTGATTTCAAGTCAAAGATGATGATTTTGTTAATTTTTGTGGTCATTGGGATAGAGGGACATAAGTTATCATTATTGACAAGAAATTGTCAATGCAATTTTAAGTATTTGGTGTATCTTGATTAAGGTAAGGTTATATGGAATGTATAACCATTGGGAGTGGGGAGATCATCTATTTAAAGCCTATCACATCGACCATGTGTTGGTTGTTGGAGATATTGAAGGACAAATTTAATAAAATTCTAAATTTTCCCTGCATTTCACTATTTTTCTCAGACGTTGCAGTCAGTTCCATTACATTTTTCATTGTGAAATATTTCTTCTAGTTATTGGAAGTTGATTTCATTTAAAAATATTCATTTTTGATCAAGTTACATAGTTTTTTGTGAAAAATGTTATAACCTTGCCTAGGGTTTACAGTGATACAAATAAAATGTAAAACCTCACTTTCCACCCTTGACAAAGCCCACAAATGGGTGGAAAGTTTTATCTTGTTGTGTTCTTTTATTTTGTAATGGTTGCAATGCCCCATGACAAATTTGGCACATGCTACATGAGTTGAGAGGACTGATTTTGGTGTCTTAGTTTGTCAGGACAATGGTTTGATGGTAAGTTGAATTGTGAATGGAAAGTTAAGGCCTTGGAAGGTTGGTTAAAGACTAGAAGGGTGTGTAAGGGTATCACATACCTGTTCCCAAGGTCAAAATCCCCTTGAACAAGACAGAAGACATATGGTTATGACTGTCCTCAACAACTCTTATGACTATCACATTTTGATAGTAAATTAAATCCCCGCACTTTGCAAGACTAAGGGATGAATTTTGTATTGAGTTTGGTGTTAGAGAAAGGAGTAGGGAGGTCCACTATCATCATTGAAAATGTTTGAGAGTACTGTGAGGAAGGAGGGGTCTAGGAAAGTATGACTTTCCTAAGTGTTTGTGGCTGCCACAGGGAGATAGTGTTGCTACAGTAGCTTTCCTTATGGCCTTTGGGGCAAATGGGGGGGTATAGAACAATGATTTGGCTATGAAGAGGAGTGTCCATAGAGTTGTCATGAAGACCCTTGGTTGGTGAATACTTATGGATCATTTATGGATAGTTTGGAGTCCTAATAGAAGATAGGCTTGTGTGAGTGGGGTTTTGAGAGTTTGGTGTGATCTAGGGGTTGGAGAGTCTCAAGTTGGCCTTGGGAAAGTCAAATAAGCCTAGACTAATGTGTGTCAATGGTTGGACAAGGGTTGAGAAGCATGAGTTCACTTTTGGGGTATGAGAGCCTTATGAGTACCTATTAGCCTTGTGAGAGTTCTTGCGAATTTGTGGAGAGTTATCACCTTGCTTGAATAGGTCAGTTGGGAGAAAGATCTCCCTAGTTTGTTTTGTTTGTTGGATGCTCTGCATCAGGTTGGAAGCACTGCAATATAGGTATGAAGGTGGATAACAAAAAAATTTGTTCCCAATTTTTCTTATTAAATGAAAATTAGTTTTTAAAAGATTTAAAAAATCTTAATAAAAAATTTTATCAAATGCCCAAAAATAACTTTATTAAAAACCAATAAAGAAAAAAATGCACCATTATTTTTTAATTTTTCAATAGAAAACTTTATCAAACATAATAATAAAGAAAAACATTTTTTCTAAAAATTTTAAACATTTTAAAATTAAATTTTTTTATTAAAAAACTTAATAAAAAACCATTATTAAAAAAACGTTTATAAAATAAAAAAATTTAAAATTTTTATTCATTTAAAACTTTTATTAAATAAATAAATAAATAAAATGTTTTTTTTTTTTTTTTAAATAGCCTCTGGACACAACCTGTGCGCAGACCCGTGGCAGGGCCCGTGGAGGGTACCCTGCACATGGAATGTCGTGGCCATATGAAAATACCCAACTGACTGAGTTGATTGAAATTGAATTGTTACATACAATATAAATGAGCCTGCTTATAAAGTCAAGGCCATATGGATATGTGAGAACACAATCATGACATGTGGCTCAATGATAAACAAGGGTAGGTAGGAGAAATAATAAAATATTCCACAAGAGGTGGATCACCCACTGAAGGTGGAATGCAACAACAAGATAAGACCACAAAAATTGGAAATTCTCCTACATACATCATCTATATGTGCACACTTCTCTAAGTGTCTCATGTCCAAACTACTATGAAATGCATTATCCTAAGTAAACTTAAGTAAAGTGTAATTATATCCAATATGAATAAATAATTACACCAACAAAATTTTGTTGTAGTTTCGAAAATTGCATAACCCTTTGTAATTCAACCTACATCTTTTGTAACCACTTTGGCATCCATTCCCCTAGCACCTGAGTATGCTCATTTCAGCCCCTGCAACAGCCTTTTCCCTCTTAGGATGCTCAAGACCCCCTTTTTAGCAACTCCTTCATGGCGTTAGTCTTGTAAGCCACATGTATCCCTTGTATCCTGTTGTTTTCGAGCATGATTCATTTGGAAACTAGTGCACCATGCGGGCGTATGTGTGTCACACATTCATCTTGTGACATCTTAACATTCAAATGTCGTTTCTAAGCATGCCTTTCCACTTGTCACCTGTTCGGTGGAAACGTCGTAGAATCTTCTAAACGGCTCGTGGACCTCTTTTCCCTCTTCTCTCTTTCAAATCCATATTCTCTCTTCATTCAGGTTCTCTTGCTTCTCCAAGAAATTTCTTTTGGCTCTTGGCTCTCTTGGTTATTCAACCTCTCTCAACTCTTGCTACAATAGTTTCTGGTTTGCTACAACACTCTCGAGCTCTCACAATATCTCTTGAAACTCTCTTGGTTTTCTCAAGCCTCTTTGGTAATATCTTTCATCATTCTATTTATCCTATCTTTGAGCGTCTTGGGATTCATCACATCCCTTATCTATCAAATCATTTATCATTCATCTTATCTTGAATTTATTTTATTTATCTATCTATCTATTTGGTTGTTTGTAGAGGTGGAAACACCAAAACAAGGATTTGATTGAGACAAGTCCCCAAGCAGCCCCAAACATTTTTCCTTTCTAGCTTGTGTGCAGGTCACATTGAAGAAGATTCATTTGGTTGGAGGCTTCATAGCGTGGACCTCATGTTTGTCTATTTTCTTCCCTTTTCTCCTTCCATTCTATCTTGGTTATTTCTTATATCGCATTTACTAGCTTAACTTCATTATTTTTCTTACTTGACCAAGCAACCAACCAGAGTCTAAGTAAAAATGCACCCCCACTAGTACTTTTTTTGTCATCCACACAACCAGCCCAATCTGCATCTGTGTAGGCAATCAGAGTGAAATTAGATCTTTTAGGGTACCATAGACCATAGTCTTCTATTCCTTTCAGTTATCTAAAGATTATTTTCACAACAACAACATGTGTCTCTCTAGGGTCTTGCTAAATTCTAGCCACAAGACATACTGCATGCATTATATCTGGTCTAGTAGCAGTCATATATAACAAACCTCCAAACAATGATCTATATATGTTCTGATCATTCTTCAATGATTCAACATTTTTGTTCAACTTACAACCAGTAGCCATAGGAGTACATAGAGGTTTATGTTTTCCATTCAAAACTTCTTCAACATTCCTTTAACATACTTAGATAGTGAAATAAATATACCATCATGTTTTTTATTAACTTGTAAACCAAGAAATAAATTCATCTCCCCAATCATAAACATTTAAAACTCATCTTGCATCTCATCAGAAAACTTCTTGAACATACCATTATTTTCTCCAAAGATTATATCTACCACATAAATAACTACAATAAATATTTCATTTTCTACAACCTTAAAATAGAGATTGATGTCAATAGTACCTTTTTGAAATCCTTGCTTCAACAAATACCTATCAAAACTTGCATACCATTCTCTTGGAGCTTGCTCCAATCCATACAGTTCCTTCTTTAGTTTGCAGATCTTATCTAGAGTATCTAATAGATTGAATCCTTCCAGTTGTTCAATGTATACTTCCTCTTTCAGTTGTCCACTAAAAAATGCAGACTTCACATCCATTTGATAAACCTTGAAATCTTTGTGAGTTGCAAAAGCCAAAAACATTCTGATAGCTTCCATTCTTGTTAGAGGAGCATAAGTCACATCAAAATCTATTCCTTCTACCTATGAGTAGCCTTTACATACAAGTCTTGCTTTATTTCTCACTATGTAACCATCTTCATCCAATTTGTTCTGAAATACCCATTTAGTTCCTATCACATTCTTGTCAGCAGATCTTGGGATAAGTTCCTGAGTTTGATTCTTCTCAATTTGTTCCAATTCCTCTTGCATAGTTTTCATCCAATACTGATCATTGCAAGCATCATTCACTGTTTTCGGTTCTGTTTATGAAATTAAGCATAAATTTACCTGTTCTTCAGTAGCTTTACTTCTAGTGATAACACCTATGTTCTTGTCTCCAATAATTTGATTATTATGTACATATCTTAGTGTCTTAGGAGAATTTTCCAAATCATCTTCCTTATCATCCTATACCTCTATTTCTTCAGCCTTTTCTTCTTCTAGTTTTTCTATAAACTCATGATATTCATATCCTATTTTTTTAATTGTACATTTTGGAGTGTCTTAATTAACTTTCACATTTGTGCTTTCAACAATTCTTCTTAGTCGTTTGTTATAACATATGTAAGCTTTTCTTTTAGTAGAGTAGCCAAGAAAAATAACTTCATCGGCTCTTGTGTCAAACTTTCCTAAATTATTCTTCATCTCTCATGATATAGCATTTACTTCCCAAATACTTTGAAATATTTCACAAACAGAGTTCTTCCATACCAAAGTTTATAAGATGTCTTCCCATGATTCCTTCTAATCTATTCTCTATTAAAACTGTATATTGTGGTGAGTATTGCTTCTTTCTAGTAGATTTTCGGTAAACTTGGTTCAATCATCATTGTTCTAGCAACCTCTTGAAATGTTGTATTTATTCTTTCAACTACACCATTCTATTGAGGTGTCCTAGGAGCAAACAAGTGTCTTCTTATCCCATGATTCTCACAAAAGTTATTGAATTCATCAGAAGTAAACTCTCCACCTCTATTTGATCTCAAATATTTGATTCTTCTATCTATCTTATTCTCAACCATGACCTTGAATTTCTTAAATTTTTCTAGAGCTTCAAATTTTTCTCTTCAAAAAGTAACACAAGTCATTCTAGAGTAATCATCAATTAAAAACATGAAATACTTGTAACCTTGCTGACTTGTAGTTATGGTCAGTCCACAAAGATCAGTGTGCACTAACTCCAACAACTTCCTGTAGAAGATTGTACTTTAACATTGAAGGTTCTTCTTGTTTGTTTTCCAACTTGGCATTCCTTGTAAATAGTATTAGCAAGTTTTGTGATCTTCGGTAAATCTCTCACATATTGAATTGAACTGATCCTCACCAGACTATCAAAACTAATGTGATACATCTTTTGATTCCATAGCCAACTCTCACTAATCTGCACCATCAAGCAATATCGACCAGTAGTCTTCAACTGATATACATTTCCATTTATCCTCTTTCTAGCTACAATTAGAGTTGCAGACCTCTTTCTAATCTCACATCCATCATCCTGAAAAAAAAAAAAAGATTATATCCATTTCCACACATTTGACCAACACTCAAAAGGTTATAATTCAGTCCTTTAACATAGAAAACATTGTCAATATTATGTATCTCATCAAAGATAATTGAACCAATTCCAACTATCCTAGCTATCTGATCATCTCCAAATCTAACAACTCCTTCATCAAATTTCTCAAGATTTACAAACTTAAAGTTCTTCTTACCAATCATATGATTTGAGCATCCACTATCAATAATTTATTCACCCTTATCTCTTCTAGGATGAAAAGAAGATACAATAGTACCTTCTATTTTAGCAGCATCTTCCAGAGCTTTTTCTATCACAACTTTAGTAGAGTTAGCAGAACACGAATCTTTT
This sequence comes from Cryptomeria japonica, assembly GCF_030272615.1. Classification (NCBI taxonomy): domain Eukaryota; kingdom Viridiplantae; phylum Streptophyta; class Pinopsida; order Cupressales; family Cupressaceae; genus Cryptomeria; species Cryptomeria japonica. The sequence continues at coordinate 737,990,556 of NC_081408.1, forward strand.
TTTACAACCAAGAAAAACATTCATTGTCTTCTTCATAATTAGATTCATCATCAAAGATATTAAAATATTTTTTAAAATAATAAGCCTTCTTATTGAATTTTTCTTTGAATTCCTTATTCTTTTTATTTGCAATTCTGTCAGGACATCTAGAAGCATAATGACCAATCTTTCCATAGCTAAAACATTTTGGTGCAGGAGCACCTAAGTTGTCATCAAGCCTCTATGAGGCAGATTATGACACCTTTGTGTTTTTAAGAGTGTAAAATGATAAATAAGGTCTTGAAAGACCATATGTGATGTAATAAGGTCATTAAGATCATTGGTTTTTATGTTGAGTCCTAGTAGGAGCCATGTTGGCATATATTGACAAAAGTGGCCTAATGTGGAAAATATGTCTAAATAAGTCAAGTATGATGTTTGATGATGTGTAAGGGTCTTATGGACCTATTTGGACCTATTTGTACCATTTTTGAGTCATTAGGGTCTTAAGTTGAGTCTAGGATTAAAATTGGACAAAGTTGCTAAAAATTGTCAACATTGTCACAAGCAACTTTTGTGTTTGTAGGGGTAGTTAGGTGTAGTTAGTAATGCAAGTTTAAATGGAGGTTACAACCGATGGGAGGCCATAAATTTTTTTTAAATTCCCTTCCCATTTTGATTTTGGGGTTGGTTGATGATCTCATTGAGGAAAATAATAAATTTTTTGAAGTTCTCTGCAATTTTCTTGAATTTTCTGAATATTATAGTCTGTTCTCACGTGTTTTCACAATTAATATTAATTAAACTACCTTTATGATACATAGGATATGAAAGAGAAGTGAATCTAGAACAATTCCCTTTTGGTTTCATTTATTTTCGTTTGGTTTTGAGAAAGTTATACCAATTTGAGTAAAAATTGTCCAAATCCTACCTAGGGCTGGCAACAAGCATAAAAAGATGTAACACTTTATTTATATTCAATGTAAGACCCCCAAAATGGGTGGAAAACTGTATTATACAATGATGTTTCATGTGAATGTTCTTTCAGGGGAATCATGTTGAAGTTTGCACGTGCATTCATGGACGAGAAGACTGAAATCTGTCTTAGACGGAGAAAGTTGGTTGTGTAGGGGAATGGAAGTGTTAAGTTGGGTTGTGTGGAGGCAAGTGGAGGTGTGGATGAGTGTGTGGGAGTAAAATACATATGTTCCAACTAATGGTGCCCCCAAATATTCACCAAATATTCATCTAGCAATTAATATTCATGACTGTCCTCTTAATGTGTTGACTATCCTAACTTGACAGTGATGTGAACATTTACAATTTAGTAGAAGCATTGAGTAAATTTTGATGTGTGAGGTTTGTAGAAGGATTAAGAAGTTCCTTGTAAACCATTTGAAATGTTTAAAGGCCCTGTTGGTGTAAATAAATATTCATTATGGATATTATTACACTTTACTTAAGTTAACTTAGGATAATGCATCTCTTCGTAGTTTGGATTTGAGACACTTAGGGAAGTGTGCACATAAGGATAGAGCTTGTAGGAGAAATTCCACCTTTTGTGGTCTTGTTTTGTTGTTACACTCCACATTCAGTGGGTCATCCACCTCTTGTGGAATATTATATTATTTCTCCTACCTACCCCTAGTATTTCTTACCTACCCTTGTTTCTCATTGAGCCACATGTCATGATTGTGTGCTCGTACATCCATATGGCCTTGCCTATATAAGCAGGCCTATATTCATTGTATTGGTGAATCCAGTTGATCATTTTCATATTGATAAGAATACAGTTTGTTCTTGTCATTCTTTTGTCTCTATTTTTATACTTTTCATTGTGCCCTTGATCTTGGAAAAACATCACATGGTATCAGAGCCATTGGGGCTTCATTGATTGGTTTTTGGAGACATCGTGGAAGGCTTCTATTTTCGGATCTGAGGGACTGTGTTTTTTAGAGGCATCTTAGAGCATTTTCAACCTCACCATTGCATCCAAGAGGCCGTTTCTATAAAAATCGAGTATAAATTCGACCTATTTGGCGAAAATCGATTTTTGGGTGTGGAAGAAATTTTTTGTCCAATTCAGGCGGTACAGTGCGGAATTTTCGGATTTTTTTTCAAAAAAAAAAAAAAAATTATTTTTTTTCTGAAAATTATTTTCCAGTTTGAAAGAAAATTATTTTTGGGATCCGTACCTTCTGCCTAGTCAACAACGCATAGTCAGCAGCGCCCAGTAAGCGCATAGTCAGCATTTTCTTTGGAAATTTTTAGACCCCTCTCCGTTGAGCAGTTTGGATTTTTGGGTCAACTTTGGAGGCCCATAACTTGCTCAATTTTGCTCCTTTTTGGGTGCATTTTTTTTTTATTTGGGCTAATTTTTCATTCTCTTCGCAGTGGTGTGGTTATTTTCTAGGTTTGGTGCACAGGGATTTCAAAATTTTCAGATTCTCTCAGCTGCACCTGTCCAATCCTCAATTTTGCAACTTCAAAGGCCTCGTTTGAGCTCATACGACCTCCTTTTTAGGTGTCATTTTTTTTTAAAGTGCATGCTTTTTCATCTACTTTCATAATCTATGATCAGATTTCAGATATTTTAAGTAAAAATTGTACTTTCAGATATTGGTCTTATTTGGCCTATTTGGTACTTGTAAATTGCTTGGATCTTAGTTTAGATCTCTTGCATTATTAGTTTGAGTCTCTTTTAGCCTTATTGAGGTAGTTGTAAAATTGAAATCAGAAGTCCACTTTGCCATTTTTTGCAAGTGGCCCATTGTACATGCACTAAGTATAAAGTGTCAAATCATCACTTTTGGGGGGGGGGTCTTTGATTGAGTGAATTTGGGGGGGTGTCTTGTGTGATTGTACCTCTCTTTCCTTGTGCTCTTTCATTTTTTTTGTAATGAGTCCTCATAAATTTCCACCTTTAACTCCACATAATTATGCATCATGGAAAATTAAAGTATGGAGCAAATTAATGGAAAAAGGTCTCACGCATTACATAGATGGAACAATAGCAGCACCACCTAATCCTAAGGTTGATCCTAATGCTCAATTAGAATGGATCACTAAGAATTACATGGCTCTTGGAACTTTGCGCAAGTATGTATCAGATGACCTCATCTTTCATATTGAAAAGTGTACTACAATCAAAGATGCTTGGGATATGTTTCAGAAATTGTATGGTCAAGTTGATGAAATCAGAGGTTATAAGATTGACAATGAGCTCACCAACTTGGATCCCAAGAGTTTTGATACAATCCAAGATTATGTCACCAAAGCAAATGAGCTAAGAGCAAAGCTTAAGGATTGTGGAATTGACAAAAAGGATGCTCAATTGATACTCAACTTGTTGGACAAGCTTGCACCAAAATATGCAATATTTGTGTCTAGCTTCCAAACTCATCGTTTGACAGTGGGGAGTTCCTATGTTATGCCTTCATTTCATGCTTTCACAGAAATGTTGATATTGGAACAATCTAAGTTGTTGAACATGGGGCTTCTCAAGTCTTCAAAGTCCAAGGCTTTGGTGGCTAATCAAGGGAATCAAGGAAGTCAAGGAAAAGATTCCAACAAGAAGAAGAAGCAATCTAAGTCACAGCCACATTAGGAAAAAGGACAATCATCCTCTCCATCACAAGGCCATTTTTCATCCTCTTCCAAGAAGGGGACACCACCTAAGAAGGATAATCCAACTTGTGCATATTGCAAGAAGTATGGTCATGATGAGTATCGATGCCACACAAAGCAAGTTGATGAGTTAACTAATCTTCTTAAGAAAAACAATATCAACTTGCCATCCACCTACACAAAGAAGGATTCATCTCCTTCCTCTTCCTCATAGTCTAAGGGAAAAGGGCAAGCATTTGTGGCTACAACAAGTTCTTCACAATAGTGGATACTTGACTTAGGTGCCTCATATCACATGGGTTCTACAAAGGAGCAGTTTTCTTCATTGGAGCCATCTAAGGTACCTCACATTTACATAGGTGATGATACAAAAGTAGAGGTTGAAGGGAAAGGTTCAGTTGACATGGATGATGGAACATTTGAGAATGTTCTCTATGTTCCTAACTTGTCTACCAACCTTCTCTCTATCTACCAAATCACTCACTATGGGAATGGGAAAAAGGTTGAGTTTACACCAGATTTAGTTGTGGTAAAGGAACTTGATGATGATGCCTTGGTAGCAGTGGGACAAGTCAATGACAACTCAAGGCTTTATTCATTCTCCCACTTTGTGCCAAGTTCACCTTCTAGGGCCTTGCTTACTCATTCAAATTCTGAAAGTAAGCTATGGCATGAGTGGTTTGGTCACCTCAACTATCGCTATCTTCAGTAGCTCAGCACTAAAGACATGGTCACAGGTCTACCTCAAATAAGTTTTTTAGAGGGTGTATGTTCAGGTTGTTCCATGGGCAAGCATCCCAAAGAGAAGTTTGATAAGGGGAAAGCTTGGAGAGCTTTGGAAGTTCTTCAACTTGTTCATAGCAATGTAGCAGGTCCATTTCCAACACCTTCATTTAGCAAGGCCTGCTATGTCCTCACCTTCATTGATTACTACTCCCGCTTCACTTGGGTCTACTTTCTCATTCATAAGAGTGAAGTATTTGATAGATTTCAAGACTTCAAGACTCGTGTGGAGAAGCAATCTGAGAAAGTGGTCAAGATTCTTCGCACAGATAATGGAAGGGAATATGTGAACAAAAGACTTGAGGATTTTTGTACATTTGAGGGGATTGATCTTCAGCATTCTGTCGCATACACTCCACAATAGAATGAAGTTGCAGAACGCAAGAATAGAACTCTCAAAGAAATGGCTAGCTGTATGATACATGCAGATTCTCTTGATCTCGCCTTTTGGGCAGAGGCTATCAGTTGTGCCACACACATCTAGAATCGGGTTCCTCACAAAGCTTTGCAAGGTATTACTCCTTTTGAGGCTTGGGCTGGTAGGAAACCGATTGTGAGACATTTCAAAGTCTTTAGGTGTCTAGCATTGGCTCGCATACCTCCACAAAAATGCAAGGCATTGGAACCTCAGAGTCACCCTTGCATATTTGTTGGATATCCTGAGGGTGTTAAGGCATATAGATTGATGGATCCTGAGACACATGAGGTGTTCATTGAGAGGAGTGTTCACTTTGAGGAAAGCTCTCCTAGCTTAGCCTCTCTACCTCCTCCACCTTACTCCATTGTGGATAGTGATGTTAGTGATTCAGATGATGAGACTCCTTCAACTCCGACTCACAGGGTTACACCTCTGCAGGGTCCACTTGTAGTTGAGGAGCCTCGTTCTCCACCTCCACCTAGACCTCATTAGGCTCGATAGACACTTGAGTTTGTGGGTTCTCTTGTTGGGGATCCTTCAGATACACGGAGAACTCGATCACAACATCAGGATCTTCCACATGCATTCATTGCTACCGCTTCTGATCCACAAACATTTAGGGAAGCATCAGGGGTTCCTGAGTGGGACCAAGCTATGGAGGAAGAGTATAGTTCCTTGATGAGGAACAACACATGGGATTTAGTCCATCTCCCTAAGGGAAGAAAGATGGTTTGATGTAAGTGGATCTATCAGACCAATTTTGTAGCGGATGGTAGTGTGGATAAGTATAAGGCTTGGCTTGTTGCAAAAGGTTTCTCTCAGGTTGCAGGTGTTGACTATACTGAGACCTTTGCGCCTGTAGCCAAGATGAACTCCATTCGCTTGACACTTGCTATTGCTACAGCTCATGGTTGGGCTATACATCAAATGGATGTGAAGAGTGCTTTTCTTCATGGTGATCTTGATGAGGAGATTTATATGGAGCAGCCATAGGGTTTCATCCAGGATACTTCTTTGGTTTGCAGACTAAGGAAATCTCTCTATGGCCTTAAGCAGGCCCCCAGGGCTTGGTATGCCAAGATGGATTCCTTTCTTCTCTCAGCAGGGTTCACCAGGTGTCATTCCAATCCGAATGTCTACATTTTGCGAGAGGATGACTCTCACTTGATACTTGTGCTCTATGTTGATGACTTGATCATTACAGGGAGTATTGCATCCATCATTAGCAGGGTCAAATCTTCTTTGCATAACAAATTTTCTATGACTGACTTGGGTCTTTTGCACTACTTTCTTGGGATAGAGATTTCACAGTCACCTTCCGGGATTACACTATCACAGCCCAAGTATGCTCTTGATCTACTTGCACACTTTCATATGGTTGATTGTAAGCCTACACCGACTCCCTTTCTTTTAGGAGTCGAGTTTGAGGCTCATTGTTCTTCTCCACTAGTTGATGCCACTTTGTATCGTCAGCTTGTGGGTAGTCTCATCTACTTGACCCATACAAGCCCTGATATTTCATTTGTAGTTGGCATGGTTTCCCGCTTCATGCAGGAACCACATGAGCTTCATTGGAAAGCTGCCAAACACATCCTTCATTACATCCAGGGTACACATCACTATGGGATTCACTATGCAGAAGGCACAAGACTTCGCCTGGTTGGTTACACAGACTCCAATTGGGCTGGCGATCTTGATGATCGTAAGTCTACTTCCGGTTACAGTTTTCACCTTGGTTCAAGCCCCATTTGTTGGCAGAGCAAGAAGCAACATGCTATTGCTCTCTCTTCGACTGAGGTTGAGTATCGAAGCGTTGTTAGCGCAGCGACTGAGACCATTTGGCTCCAGCAGATTCTCACAGAGTTTGGGTTCACCACTCCACGACCGACAGTTCTACATTGTGACAATCAGAGTGTTATTGCAATCTTGAAGAACCCGGTCCAGCACCAGCAGACCAAACACATCGAGATTCATATGCACTATATCCAAGAGCTCATTTAGGAGCAGGTCATTGATTTGTAGTATTGTCCTACAACGGAGCAGGTTGCTGACATATTCACCAAACCTTTCACTGAGAGTAAGTTCTAGCAATTGCGAGCTCTCTTGGGGGTGCAGGATATGTCATTAGGGGGCGTCAGCTGACTTCTCCTTCCTCTCTTATGGGGGGGACTTTTTCCTCTTTGAGGTTTTGTCCATCTTCTTTGAGAGTCTTTTGTACATTCATCTCTCTTTTGGGGGGGATTTTTTTCCCACTGGGTTTTCTCCCTTTCTCCGTTTGTGAGAGAATGCTTTGCATAGTTTTGCTTGCATTTGCATATTGTACATGGGTACCTATCATGGCCTAGTAGCCGGGACCCATCTTGCATTGTTGACTTAAGTCTTCATTCCCCTAAGTTGCACTTAAGGGGGGCTGTTGGTGTAAATAAATATTCATTATGGATATTATTACACTTTACTTAAGTAAACTTAGGATAATGCATCTCTTCGTAGTTTGGATTTGAGACAGTTAGGGAAGTGTGCACTTAGGGATAGAGCTTGTAGGAGAAATTCCACTTTTTGTGGTCTTGTTTTGTTGTTACACTCCACATTCGGTGGGTCATCCACCTCTTTTGGAATATTATATTATTTCTCCTACCTACCCCTAGTATTTCTTACCTACCCTTGTTTCTCATTGAGCCACATGTCATGATTGTGTGCTCATACATCCATATGGCCTTGCCTATATAAGTAGGCCTATATTCATTGTATTGGTGAATCCAGTTGATCATTTTCATATTGATGAGAATACAGTTTGTTCTTGTCATTCTTTTGTCTCTATTTTTATACTTTTCATTGTGCCCTTGATCTTGGCAAAATCTCACAGGCCCTATGGAGTGTGAACACTCAAATTATATGTGACTACGCCTTTGCCTATGATTGTCCTAAAGCATCTATTGGTTGTCCTAGAAAATAGTGTGTTGGTTGTGAGTAGTCGATAACCTTGTTGGGTGGTTGGGAGGATAGAGAGACTTGTTTAGGAAAGTGTTAAAACCTTTGAAGGGATATCCAAGGGTAATTGGGTTGTGAGAATCCATTGTATGATAAAAGTGGAGGTTGGAATCTTAGAAAAGCATTGATTTTGAGTGAGAGACTATGAGGGTGTTGATGATGAAAGTGTTGGAAAGTTGTCAATGAGACTAATTATGTTGTTTTTCCCCATTTTGGAATATGCCAATGGTTGGAAGAGAGTCAATGAATGAAGAATGTGTCCTTAGGATGTGAAGACCTTGTGAGTAACCTATAGCCTAAAGAAGGGTTTGTGAGTGAGTGAAGCTTGTTACCTATTGGAATAGGTAAGTTGGGAGAAAGAAACCCCAAATTGGAGTTTAGTGTTGGATTCTCTGCATCACATTTAAAGGGCAATTTATCTTTGTACTTTCTGATTCCTTTATTCATCCTTCTCACAAAGTTCGCCTCAATTTCATCAAAGTTCTCTTCATCATATTCCTCATCTCTCATTGATCTAGTGGCCTTGAATGTTATTTATGTTCTTGCACTTGTAGTACCAAATTATCTCATCTCAAAAGAAATTAAGGAGCCACAAGTATTCTCTAGTGTACTTATTCATATTACGCGGTTTTTCTATTGCAAAAACTTTAGAGCTATAAGGTTTAGTAAGAGTTATGAGTACCTTTTTCACAACTTCATCTTTCGATAAGTCACCTCCAAGACCTCTGATCTCATTTTCAACATCATATATCTGCTATAGGTAGCTAGTTATATTGTCTTCTTCTTCCATCCACATGCATTCATACTTAATCTTTGCATTCTGCAACTTAACTTATTTAACAGTATCATCTCCTTCATAAGTCTTTTCTTATTTATCCCAAACTTCATAAGAAGATCCCAAAGATACAACCTTTGTCAAATTTGTCTTAGAAAGAGCACTACAGATAGCATACCTTGCCTTTTCATTGTCTTCAAAATCCTTGATCTCATCTGCAGTGTTCACCATAGTTTGCAGTTTAACATACTTCTTTGTAACAAACTTCCATGATTCATAGCAGGGAGAAATTAGGTAACCTTGCATCTTCACTTTCAAGAAAGCATAGTCAAATCCATAAAACATAGGGATTATCAATTTCTATGCCTTCAGGATCTCCTAAAGTAGTTAATTTCTTCTCCAAGGAACTAAAGCTTTAATATCAATTATTGAATATACCAACGCAGAAGACAACTAAGAAGGGGGATGAATCAGTTGTATAAAATCTTGTATCTATTTCCTAAATCAGATATGCAATAGTTTAACTTTTAACACATAATCCATATAAAGATATGAAAATCAAACATCAAACACACCATGCACAATGAGACACCAAATTTTACGTGGAAAACCCTATTAGGGAAAAAACCATGGAGAAGCTATTCTCAATATATGAACACATGTTAGGGTGACACTGGCTAAGGTGATTTTTATGTAAAGAAAAGCTCACTGCCAGAGGACTCATTGCCCAAGAGAAAGAAAGAAGAGGCTCACTACCAAAATGAAGAAGAATAAAAGAGAAAGAATCCACCACAAATGCACTTCTACAACCACAACATCTGTAGATACCTTAGACTCACTATTTCTGGTAGCTAACACATGAAAGCTCACACAACTCAACACTTTTCAACAACTCAACACCAACTGTCAAACTATTATGAAGATAGATCATCTTTCATAAACCTTCATCACATTTCACTTTCTTTCACCCATACATACACACACACTTGATTTATAATACCCAAGCATCATTATATATATCATCCTCTCATATGCAAAATCTCCTAAGGTTAGCTAAGCAACTCAGTCAAACACAATTCAAATTAGGTCAGCACTAAACATTCTCATGGCGAAGAAGAATGTAAAGTGGACCACAACACATCTTAATCAAGACCAAAATAATTATCAAACATTTTATTCAAAATTCCATAAGCATCGGAGCATCAAAGTAAAGTGTAAACACCTGAGGTCGGCCAAACCTAGAGTAAACACTATGAAAACTGAAATTCATGCTTCTGAAGCCCAAGAACACGTGCCAATAGAATAGAATGAAGTTGAGGACATTATCATCCTAACTTCAAAATCGCAATGCTTGAAACTATAACATGTAGAAATGTGGAGCATGCATTTCACATGGAAACGTTGTCAAACACTATCAACCATATTGGTAAACACAACTTCCTCATCATAGCAATCTGAAGCACCAAATCTAGAATATAACATCTCCAAACATAGCTTAAAAAAATGTCTAAACCGCAAGAATATATATGTGGAGAAAACTACTTAACACAACTGCACAGAAAACTCAATAACACTTATACCAAGTTGATGGCACGCCTTGCTAATCACTAATTCAAAATAACAAACACATAAACTTAAAAGCAATTGAAATGGAATTAATGATAGGAAGTTCAGTTATTAGACAAGAACAAATTACACCAACAATCTATGACAAATATGGTAGAGAATCAATAGTGCATGTTCAGGCATCCATCATATGCAACAATAAAACAAAAGAGACATATTCTCATTGGAGTCATCACTTATTACAAGGTTTACTGATTCTTATTGGAATTAGTCTGTCTCACATCTACAAAAACCAGACTCCTTGCAGACTATTTGGCCAATCCCTTTATAGGCCCAATGATCCTTTAAATTAGGCTTCCAATCGTCCTGCTCTTGTCATGTTATTCTCATTTTCAACTGATTCTCTACTCAACCAATCCAACCCCCAACACACCCATCATCGCTTGTTAAAAACAAAGGCTTAAGGATCAGTTGGCTAATAGATACCAACATGGCCTTGGCAACCGACTGTCACCATGAACCATTATAACCGACAACCTCTGATGTGGAACTGTTGACCAGTATTCGAGACTTAAAATTCTAAAGTGAAAACATCTTCCTGTCACAATTAAGATAGGAATAGAAATAAAGATCGACTTCCACAAACTTGCGACAGGAAGCAGAACGGAAAAGAAAAATGCAACTATAAACCCATCTAGAAAAATGAAACAACAAACAAAAACTCGTGAAAGGAGTAAATGCCACTACATCAAGCTCTTTGAGTAGAGAAAAGGATCATGAGCTCCCACTCATGAGATCAACAATAGTATGACCCAATTTAATGATCTCTGGTTCAGTAAGCTGGGAAGAATCCTCTACTAGTCGATGTTGCCACTTAACCAAATATTTGAAGTATTCCTAGCCCCAGGTCTTCTTCACCAATTGTGTATCAATAATGTATTATATTACAGACAGAATGGAAGGGGTTCCTTGTTGTTCCAGAATGACTGGTATCTTTGTCTGAACGCTATCTTCTTGTACATTGCCCCTATATGGATAGAGATCTGCCACATTAAAGATAGGAGAAATGTCCAAATTTGTAGGTAGAGCTATTTCATATGCATTGGCAGAGAATTTTATGAATCTTACAAGGACCCACTTTCTTCATCTAAAGCTTGTTGTAGGCATCGACAGGAAACCTTTCCTTCCTTAGATGAGCCAAGACAAGGTCTCCAACTTGAAAATGAAGTTCTGTCCACTTTTTATCAGCATGTTGTTTATACTGTTGATTGCTAGATTCAATATTCATCTTGACCTCGTCATGGAGATCATGTATGAGTTTAGCAAAATCTTCACCTGCTACACTATGCCTTTCCAAACCACCAAGATCTCTCAATTCAAACACCCCCCTTGGATGCATACCATAGACAACATAGAATGGAATAAAACCAGTATTGCGATTAGGGAAATCATTAAATGCAAACTCAGCTTAAGCCAAAGCTAAATCCCATGTACCTGGTGTTTTGCCAACAATAAATCACAACATATTAACAAGACTTCAATTAAAAACTTTTTTTACCATCTGTTTGGGGGTGGTAAGCAGAACTAAAACTTAGATTTGTCCCTAATTTCTTTCATAGGGTCCTCCAAAAATGACCCACAAACTTAGTATCCCTGTCAGAGATAATAATTTTTTGGAATCCTATGTAACCATACTACTTCTTTAAAGAACAAATTTGCAATGTTAGTGGAATCACTAGTTTTCTTACAAGGTATGAATTGCACCATTTTAGAAAATCTATCTACCACAACAAAAATAGAATCATTTCCCCTTTGAGTGTGATGCAAATTCAATACAAAATCCATACTCAGTGAGTCTAAAGGTTGAGTTGGAACTAGAAGTAGCTGATATAGCCCAACATTTTGACTTCTCCCTTTGGCATGTTGACATATGTTGCACCTTTCCACATATATTCTCACATCTGCTTGCATCCTTGGCCAATAACAATGAGTGATCAATTGCAAATAAGTCTTATCCTATCCAAAGTGACCAGCAAGACTACCACAATGTTTTTCCTTCAACAAACTGTCTCTCATGGATCCTTTAAGAATACGTAACTTATTCCCCTTAAACAACAAACCTTCTTGTATCATAAAGTCCACCCATGGCTCTCTATTCCTGGAAATAGGATCACTGCAAGCTTCAAATGCTTCCTTAAAATTCGCATCCTTTGGATATAATTCCTTCAAACTTTCAAAACCCACACTATTAGTTTGTATTTCACAAAGCAACAAATTCTTCCTACTCAAAGCATGAACAACTCTATTCATTTTCCTACTTTTATGTTTCAAAACAAAGTTAAAACTTTGGAGATACTCAACCCACTTGGCATGTCTTTGATTCAACTTGCGTTGGTTGTTTATAAACTATAGAGTATGGTTATTTGTATACACAATGAATTCCTTGGGTAGAAAATAGTGTCTCCATATATTTAAGGACTAAACCGATGCATAAAATTCCAAATCATAAGAAGAATACTTCCTTTTAGCCTCATTTAATTTCTTACTAAAGTATGCTATAGGTTTACCTTCTTGACTTAGGAATGCCCCAATAGCCAATCCACTTGCATCACACTCCACTTGAAACACTTTTTCAAAATCAGGCAAAGAAAGAATGGGTTGCTCACTTACCCTTAGTTTAATAAATTTAAAACTTTCTTCAGCCTTCCTAGTCCATTAAAAATGTTTTTTATTCCCCTTAATAGTTTCCAAAATAGGAACAACAACATGACTGAAATTCCTTATAATTTTTTTTGTAAAAACTCACTAACCCATGAAAACTCCTTACCTCCATTACACTCTTTAGTGTGGGCCATATCAAGTATGTCTTGTACCTTTTCCTTCTCCATCTTTAGTCTATCCTTGGACACCACAAAACCCAAGTAGATTAGTTCGGTCTGCAAAAAGACACACTTCTTGAAATTTATCTGCAACTTCTCCTCATGTAGCTTCCTCAATACCTGCCTCAAATGCTCTACATGCTCTTCTTTTGACCTACTAAACACACAATGTCATCCAAATATACAATTATAAATTTACCAAGGTATGGTTTCAAAACTTCATTCATTAGTCTCATAAAAGTGTTGGGTGCATTAGACAATCCAAAAGGCATAACCAACCATTCATACAAACCATCACTAGTCTTAAAGGTTGTCTTTCATTCATCACCCGGTTTGATTCTTATTTGGAGGTAGCCACTTTTCAAATCTATCTTATAAAAATACATAGAACACTCAAACAATCCATTAAGTCTTGAATTATAGGAATGGGAAACCTATATCTTATGGTGATTTTATTTATAGCCCTTGAATCAGTGCACATACGTCATTCCCCTCCTTTCTTTGGCACAACTACTGTAGGAACAACACAAGGACTTAGGCTTTCCCTTATCAATCCCTTCTTCAAGAACCAAAGAAAATCCTACTTCTTCATTCTTGATTTCTTCGATGAATTCATTACCACTTATCAACATTACCTTACTGTTGCTACTATTGTTGTTGTCTACTTCTTTCTCCTTCATAGGCATCAAGGTATGTTTCACCCCATCTTTCTCAATTGTATAAGCATTCTCCCTTCCATTATGCACCACTTTCTTGTAAAATTGTCATAGTCTCCCAAGTAATACATTGCAAACATCCATGGACATTATATCACATAACACATTATCCTTATAACTTCCAATTTGAAAATCAACATAAGCCTACTCATTTACTAACAATTGATATTTTTTGTAACCATGATACCTTATAGGGAGATGGATCTTGATCCTTGAAGAGGGGGAAAAGATGGAGAAGGGACAAAGGAGGTTAGAATGCAAAGAAATCAAACAAGACATAATACAAATGCAAACAACCAAATTTATACCTTGTCTTTCACCTCTCCCTCGGATTGAGCTTGATGAAGTGAAGGCGCCTCTTTGATTCTCCACTTGATTTGCTCCTTGCTTGTTGTGGATGTGGATTGCTCTCCTTTGCTCAACAAGATTAGGATTTGATAGGATTTGGATTGATGGATTAATGATGGATGATGATTGAGGACATTATGATGGCATGATAGGAGGAAGATAGAAGAAGATGAGAGGGTAAATTAGTAGCATGATGATGGAAGAATGGAAGACCCCTTTGTGAGGAAAAGAGGCTCCAAATTGTAGATTGGAGGAGGCCAATGGAGGGCCAAGATTGATTTTATCATGAAGGGCTAGGATTGGTTCAAGATAGTGGACATGGATCAAGGATGCCTTGGGAGAATAAAGAGGAATATAAAATTCCTTGGGGAAAGGGGAGAGGAACTAAAAATTCCAAAATAAAGGATGCATAGGGAGATTCAAAAAAATTTGAATTTCTTTAAGAGGTTCAATGTTCTGATTAATTAAGAAAAACAGGTTTCAGGACCCGAAACCTTTAACAAAGGAAATTAAAAAATGACAACAAAGAGTCCAGAGCATATAAACCACTTACAAAACGACTGGCAAAAAAGCTAGCAAACCAAAAAGACAAAAAAAGATAGAAACAACAAAGAAACTAGGAAAGCACTACACAGTTATAGTCTTCAGAAGGTCCTCTGCCTTTTTCACCAACTGGTCATAGGTGGCCACAATAGCTTTGAGATCATCTAGGTCCTTATTAGACTTATTTTCTTTCTTTTTACCTCTGGTTCTTGTTCTGGGTCCTTGAGCATCTCTCGTGCCTTCAGTGTCAGGTTCAATGTCCAGGGTATCCTTCTCCTCATCCAATTTGCTGATGAGAGTATTAGTATTGCCAGCAGAAACCTTCAGGATGTTCAAACTTTGCTCTGCAATACTCTTGAGGCAATCCTCAATTTTGCTGACTTTACTGACAGTGCCCGATATAGTTTGATCCATAGCGTCAGCAATAGTTTTCCCCTCCAACAGGTCTTTCTCTATTTTCTCAAATCTGGGGTTGAAGGAGTCTCTTATGTTTTCAGCTTTTGCAATAGTATTTCTCAAATCCTCAATATAATCAGTCATAGTCTTCCCTTCCCTAGTGTTGATAGTTTCCAAAATCTGAATTTTGTGGCTGAGCTTCTTGTTGCCATCCACAACTTTCTTGTAACTAGTTATTAACCACTCCATGGTATCCATAAAACCTTTCACACCCTCAGGACGAGGGTTTGGGGGAATATCAATCTTACCGAGTTGGCCTGTTCCTTTTTTGGAATGTCACCAATAGTAGCTATGTCATCAACCCTATGAACCTCTCCAGTGGTCACCTCCTCCGGGTTCTGCTCAGCTTCCTGAATCTTTCCCTTCTTATGAACTTCCTGCTCCTTCACATTCTCCTCCTTTCTCTTATGCTTGTTTCTAGTCTGGGTATGGACTTTATTTTTCTTTTTCAGAGAACCCTGGGGTTTCTCCTTCTCTGAATCTTTAGAGGCCTCCAACGAGGAGGAGGAGGAGGAGGAGCTTATCTAGATGATTTTGCCTTTAGCTTTTTTACCCTTGGAGGAAGAAGGTCTAGTTTTCATATATTTCCTCTTCTTACCTATTTCAAATTCTGAGTCATCCAAACTCTCCTCAGAGTCACTCGTTGGGTCACTGTCGGAACCCTCATCCACAGAAAAAATAGAGTTTGACCCATCCTCCTCAGACTCAATAGAGGGTTGCAGGCGGGCAATTTGATTATCCTTGAGATGGTCATAAATAAGAACCATTAAGCCTTGATGCATGGCAGTGTCCCCCATAGGGTTCTCTTTATAGGCCTTAATGGTGGCATTCATAGAGTATAATAGAAAATAAGGAAAGTTAACCTTCTTGTCATGCCTAAAATGATTCAGCAAAACAAAATGGTATCTGTAAACTTTAGTAAATCTACCATCCAATGTAATATAGCACATAATAACAAAGAGGACCTCCCACCATGGTTTAACAAAAGCCCTAGGGGGATAGTACGTTTTACTTATCTTCACCAGGCATTTTTTCTCCTTTTCAGTTTCAAGATATCTGTCAATGGCCTCCTTACTCACTTTTCTATCTCTATAGAAGTTGCTTCCTTCCCTGCAAAGACCCGTGGCTTGGGCGATAAGGTCTTCATCTATGACAACAGACAGGTCTCCCATCTTCAAAATGCCCTTTCTCCAGTTTTTGCAGAAGAAACTAGTGACCATGCCATCCTGTCCATGGAGTCTCTCCATAAATTTGGAAAACCCACCCTTCTGCAAAATATTCCAGACCTCCTCCTTCTGCTTCCATTCCTTGCAGCTGCTAGATTCGTATCAACATCTTTTTCCGCTCATGTTTTCGTTGTTCAGAGCAGAAAAATGAAACTTGCAGAGAGTTTTAGACAGAGAGTTTCTCGGAGCTACCAAAATTACCCAGAAAGCATGGGAAATGATATAATGAATATTATAATAAATGAAGCTGACATTAATATAATAACTTAGAGTACTCCATTTAGTCCGTTTCATTATTGCTTTGTCCATCAAAAATATTTGGAGTGCTACTATATCGGTCCTTAAAAATGATTAATCTGACATCCTCAAGGAGTCCTTGTTCTCCCGTCCACATAATCATTCCATCTTTATTGACCGCCGCATTGGCTGCCCAGTCAGCAGACCCATTGGCTTCACTGTAGATATGAGATATGTAACTTTTTTCAAAAGTGCTAACGAGGTCTCTAGTGGCTTTTATAGTATTATTGATAGACCATGAGGGCTTAGAAGTCCCCTTGAGACATTTAATGATGTTGTTTGAATCTCCTTCAATCCATATGTAGGGGCAATTCCATCTTTTAGCAAGGAGAAATCCTTGAAGAGCTGTCATTGCTTTTGCTTTGTGATTTGTTTGACTCCCTATTGGGATAGCAACCATTTCCTTTCATATACATTTATCATCTCTAAGAATAGCTCCACAACTCACAGGGCCCGAATTACCTTTTGCAGCACCATCAAAATTTACTTTGAACCATCCATGAGGGGGAGTTTGCCATCTTGCTTCAAGTCTTTTGTTTTGCTTGGGGTCAGAGCTGCCAGCATTCTTCAAATTCCAGGAACTTAAAATGTTAGATTCCAGGGGGTTGGTCGAAAAACATGGACCCCCAATGATCCCAATATTCTCCACAATCGCCCAATGTATTTCCTGGAATACAATATCCTTGTTGAGAGGTGTGTCCTTGAAAATGCGATTGTTTCTTTCTTTCCATAATCCCCACAGGATGTGAGGAAGTGATAGCTGCCACAAAGATCTCAAAAAGGAGTAGAACAACTCACTGATAGTTTTAGGGAACACCCAATCAATGCTAAAACATTTAAGAATTTTTTCCCAGACCGAGGCAGAATAGGAACAGTGGATGGCCAGGTGGTCCACTGACTCTTGCTCCTTAAGACACATAGCACATCTACTAGGAAAGGCAAAACCTCTACCCTTGAGGTTATCTAGGGTCAAGATTTTATTTTGGAGAATAGTCCAATAGAAAAAGTTGATTTTGGGGGTCAGACCCTTAATCTAAGCTTTAGACCAGAAAGGATTATCAGGAGGGGTGGAGAAGAGAACACCATACATTGAAGAAATAGTAATGATACCTCTATAAGAGGTTCAATGTTGATGTGACATGAGTGGGAATTTAAAATTGGAGAATAATGATAAGTGTGATTATGAGAGGTTCTAGAATAATTAATTAGGCTGAGTGGGGATTAGGAAAAATGATTTGTAGGAATCACAGACTAGGTTAATTAATTAAAATTAATTAACTAAGTGGGTTTAGAGGAAATAATTATTGGAGGGACTTTAGAAGAATAGAGGAATAATTAATTTATTTGTTAAATTAATTATTCGACAATAGTGATAGGATTAATTAAATTGGATTTAATTGAAACTGAGAAGAATAAGGATAACACAATTAAATCAATTAATTATGTTGACAATCTTAAATTAATTAAATATTAATTTTAGGTGTCTACATTTTGCCCCTCTTTGATATAGCATCGTGAAATGATGTTATATCAAAGAAGAATAGAACATAATGGAAGAAAAAGATAAGGACTAGTAGCATGATGCCCAGTCATAAGATGATGAAGAACAACAAGGAGGAGGGATGACGATGAAGTAGTTGTATGCCCCCTCGAGAGGACATGTGGGTTCAAAGAACACGAGTGTGCTCTCGAAATGGATGAGAAGACTAGGTGATGAAAGGATGAAGATGATGAAGGAATAAATGAATGGATTGGAGTCTTGTGAATGAAATGAGACAAAGAAATGATAAATGGATTGGATTTCTTATTGAGCAAATATAGAGAGAAAACCTAGGTTTGTTGCCATGGATAGTCTACACCACTGATTATAAGAACCAGGATGATATGAAGATCCGAGGCGTGGATTGATGCTCAGACAAACAGGAATCTCTTGCACACAACCATGAAAGTGTTGATAAACACTAATGCAGGGTTGCTGGTTTGTACAAGGGATAACCTTCAAACACACCATGCCATGAAAACTATGCCCCATTATACACCAGCCAAGACATACCAAGATATAGGATGATCAAGGCAATCATGAGCAAGTATAGTCTTGGGACACAAGATAAACATTAAAGTGAAAATATCAAGCATGCAAACAACATGCACATGACCAACTGACATCTCTTGCCAAGAGTAGGACATGGATTTGGATAAATTGTCAGACTAGGGAAGGATGCATCCCGATGGGCAGGTGATGGATTTGGATACAGGTTGATGATTGGAAAAAGGAAAGTTGGATGTGTGAGGCCTATAGATGAGAGGATTGTTTCTTGGATTAGGCACAAGTCGGTGTAAGATCAGGTAGATGGGAAAAGCTCAGTTTCATGGATTGGATAGGATTGGAAGAAGGATAAATGATTAGATAGGATGGAAAAGGGGGATGGATGATTGAGTAGGATTGGATTGGGGATGGGATTAATGATTGAATTGGAAGAGATGGAGAATATGATTGGATGAGTTAGGATTGGATTAGAAATTGGATAGGATGGGGTGGACTGGTGGATATAGGATGGATGGATTGGAACCAATGACAAGGGAGAATCGAGGATTGGTAAGAGAATGTATGGATGGGGAGATATTGTTTGGATAGGAGACATATGGATTGAGTGGATGGATATGAATAGGATATGGAGGAATAAAGGATGGCGGGGAGGATGATGGAGACCCAAGGACTATGTTTCAAAGGAGGAAAATGCCCCACTAAGGGTGGTGGAATGAAGGATAGGAAAGATGGTGGATAATAATGTATGAGATGGATGGATAATGTGTAATGGATATGGATGGTAGAGGATTAAGGCTTGTGTGTTCCAAAGCATGCATAAACATTATTTTGCCTCTAACATGATGAAGACCAAAGATAAGAATGGAGGATTGCATTTGGATAGGATGAGGGATATGAGATGGAGGATATGGATAGGATAGTCAAGATCAAAGATAGGAAAGGAGGATGAACTTGAATAGGATGCATATGGATGGGAGGATTGCATGGATGAATCTTTCCCCCAAGTGTAGAGTGCAAGAGGATTAGGGGATTACACATGACACTTGTTTACCAATTTTTCATCATGGTACTTACCCAAGGCGCCACAAGAAGTGGTTTTCATCATTGGATAAAATGATTTTTCTTTACTTTTTCTAATTTTTTGGATTTTTTTTTTTTTTTGAATTTTTGGAATAGTTTGGATGGATAGGATGGGGATGAGTGGATATGGAAGCATTGGATCCATGAAGGAGGAAGGGATGACTTAAGAATCTAGCTCCATGGATGGTATCCCTTAGTATTGCTTTGAACTAGAGGTATGCTCATAGATGTTGGTAAAAATAATTTGGGAGATGAAATGGATATGGGATGGAAGATAAGGATTTGCAAAGGATTGGACTAACGAAATGGGATTGTGAAAAATGGATGGGGTTTTGAAAAATTTGTGGAAGATCAATATTGGCATGCACCTTAAAGGGTGGTGTAGTGGAGGAGAGGGTTTTGAATTAGATGGAGGATAAAGTGTGGATTTTGGGACATGAAGACCCAAAATAGAAGAAGGGGATGATGGAGTTGAGATGGTGGATTTCGGTACATATGGACCCAAAATGGATTTTGAAGATGGGGGAGTGTTAGATGGAGGATTGGAGGACTTATGAATGGATGGAGCTTTTGGATTAGCAAGTTTGGATGCCAATTTTGATTGTTTTGCTTGTAGAAGTATCTTAGGAATCCACATAGTTTTTTATTTTTTCTTTTGGGGCCTTTGCGGCCTTTTGGATTGTCCTTTCTTTTGAGCATGTCGTTTTGAGGGGAAATGTTGGTCCTTTGATTTTTGTGGATTTTGAGCTTTATGCTTTTTAGATTGGGCATCCAAATTACTTCCAATGGCAATGGGACGGGTGCATGAGGATGAATGGCTTAAGGATTTTATGGATGGTGGGATGATGGAAGGAGAGTGTTGGGAGGCGTTCAATGATGTGTGCCTTTTTTGATCTTGCTTAGAGATTATTTGAGGTGATGGGGTGGTGGATGGAGGGATGTAAGGACCCAAAATGGATGGAAGGAATGGAGGATTCAGCATTGGAACATAGGGGCCCAAAATGGATGTGGAAGATGAGGGATGGCGGGATTTTGATTTACATGAAGAGCCTTTGGATTTAAGAGGAATAGAGGATGTACCAACATCTTGAGCACTAGCTTGAGGACCCTTATTATTTCAAAAACAAGATGCGAGTCCATTTTGAGGGAGATGGGATGTGGAAGGGCGATTAGGATGTTTAGATGGATTGGGATCATGACATGGAGATGAAGGGATACTTTGATCTTGACTATGAGATGGAGTGGGAGGGGTGATTGCATCATGAGATGGAAGAGGATCATGCGATGGTGGGAGAGGATTGGGTATAGGGATCATATGATCATGAGAAGAAGTGGAGGGGATGATATCATTAGATGGAGTGGAGAGTGATGCATCATGAGATGGAGAGGATTCTATGCTAGCATGCTTTGGAACAAGCTTTAGGCATGTTTGGAGTTGTGGGGATTGTGTGATGAAGGAGGATACAGAAGCTTCGATGTGAGTAGATGGAGGAATGGGGGTATCATGAAGTGCAGAGAATTGGGATTTGTTTTGAGGTGGAGGTGATGGAGGTGGATGGAGGACTTGAGGAGATTTGGCAACTTTGCTTTGGGATGGGGATTTTGTCTCCTTTGCTAGCATGTCTTGGATAAGATTATGGATGATGGACTTGGAGGATGTGGATAATACGGATTTTGGAGGATTAGGATTAGATAGAGGATTGGGATAATGGATTGGGGAATCAGGATTAATGCTTGGAGGATTATGGAGTAAAGCATTTAGATGGGGAGTAGAGGTAATGAATGTGTTGTAAAAGGATGGGGATTGTGATATGGATGGGAGGGGAGATGGAGGTATATATGTGGATGAGGAATAACATGGAGATACAAATGGGGAATAAGATGGATTTCTCTTGTCAAAGGTAGAGGAAGGATAAGAAATATGATATAGATTGGGATTGGATATAGTGTGTTGAGATGAAATGGATGGGGATATGATAGATGGATGGGATGTAATAGGATTGACTTGGTAGGTAGGTTGAGGTGGTTCGTGAACTTCCATGAGCATCTGCTCATACCAAGCTTTGAAATTATGGGTAGCCATGTTGAGAATGAGGGATTATATTGGAATTGGATGAATATGTTTTGGAGGAGAAAGATGATGAAGGTGATGTTAAATGAACATGAGGATTAGGACTTGGCTTCGAATGATGATGGATTGGATTGGATTAGATTTGGATTGGACTTGATTTGATTGGATTGGTCCTTGGATTAGGAAAGGATTGGATTGGATTTGATTTGATTAAGGACAGGATTGATTTGGATTAGGATGACACCTTAGCCTTTAGATTAGGACTTAGATGGGAATTGATGATGGATTGGATTTGATTGGATTAAAGGATTGGATGATTGAATGATGAGGGGTTGGATAACCATATTAGAAAGATGGATTGATTGATTGATTGGAATTTTGGACATTCGATTGGATTAGAAGAAGAATGATTATTGGATGAATGATTTGGACAAAAATGTTGGTTGAGGAAGGATGATTGTTTGGATGGATGAAAGTGGATTGGGGATTGGAGAATTGTTTGGATAGATAGAAATGGATTAAGGATTTGATGATACGAGATGGAATTTAGAAAGAGGGAGGATTGATTGGTTGGAGGAAGGATGGACTTGGCAATAAATATCAAGCAATGAACACACGTTGACCACACAACGCGCTATCTTAGGAAGTTGGATGAGGAGGAAAACCTTTGCTTGTTGACTCAGATATACACCCAATAGCTAATCATAATACGGTCACTGAGTCTCACACAATGGATTCTCAATGTTGTATTAGCCGACTCCAAACGCTAATGGGGGCACGAAATGGCAAGTCTCTTGGGGGAGTTACTATCTCCCTTCCACAAAGATTATCCACCTTTTGGAGGTGAACAAGGTGGCTTCTATTCCTAGGGCTCTTAGTAAGAATTTCCATTAGAAGACTACCCCTTGCAGTTGCGCAAGCACGATTGAGGCCTTTATCCCTACAAAGTACCAAGAAATATGTAGTCACACAAACATGATTGAGACCTAAAGGTCTTACAATATGAGAGTGAACTATCAAATAGCTTTGTCCTCCAAGATTTTCATCCCAAAAGGCCTATTTATTATAGTGAGTTGGAATGCTTGGGTTTTAGCCGTACTCACTTGGGTCGTTCCCCTCTCACCAAATTAGGAGGGCAGGCCACCTAAGGGTATACACACAACAAACTAGAGAAGATTCAAGCTTCTGGAATTCTGATTGTCTATATAGTCAAGAGCTTACTCTCCTACCTCTACACTTTCCCAAACACAATCAAGCACGTTGTTCATTTACACCCTAATTAAATCTAAGTGCCTACAAAAATTATTGAAAAGACACAATGTTTGGTTGGATTTCCTTAGGAAACCTGCAAAATATCATATTAGTAGTTTTTTGGATTATGCCTTGGACCGCTCAAAAACTACTTGCAAAACTCAAAATTCTGATTAATAGACAAAGGTCTGCAGATGAAGAGGGGAAAAGATTAGTGAGGAGGATTTAGTTAGCAAACCATGTAAATCAATCATAGAAGCATATGAAATTGAAAGACATAATTTGAATCACACAAAAACAAGAAAGAGGTGTATATACCTCACAAACCTTATACCCTCTCCTTTGGATGGAGCTTGATGAAGTGAAGGCGCCCTTGTATGATGTTCCACTTGATGTGCTCCTCTTGCATGCTTGATGTGGATGGCTCTCCAATGTTGTGCACAAATGAGATGGATCTTGAGGGATGATAGGGATGAGATGATCAAGTATGGATGGGAGATGATTTTGACATGATAAAGGTGCTAAGATGATTCTTCTATCTGCTCAAAATGGCAGCATAAGATTAATAAGCTTGGAGATATGAAGAATGAAGGGATGGAGTCCTCAATTTATAGGCAGAGGAGAGGAAAAATGGATGGCTAGGATGGATTCAAGATGAAGGGCTAGGATTTCTTGTGAGCTCACACAAGGTCCAAGAGAGGGTGTGGAGACCAAGAGATATGACTTAAAGGAGTTTCTTGTCTCCACACTCCTCAAGGTGCATTAGGAAGACTTCCCAATGTGTCTTGAGAAGAGAAAGGTGCATTGGGAAGACTTCCCAATGTGCCTTGAGAAGAGCAAGGGATGTGACATTCCTTGAAGGATGGGGAGGAGGAATTTAAAATTCTCCAAAAAGGAATGATCATGGGGATTGGAGGAATAAGAAGGGATTAAAAATTCTTTGGGAGAGGAGATGCCTAGAGGAATGTGAGATTTTGAAAATCTCACATTCACCTAGGAAAAGAGCATTTAAAGCTAGTGGTTGGATGGAAGGGACAAGGAGTTGACTTTGTGGCTAATCATGATTATTAGCCACTAGCAACTCATTAGGAGGGGGATTAGAGGAAAGATTAGGTGGGATAGGATTTGTAGGAGGATTTGACTAGGAGGGAGTATGAGTGGAGGGAATAAAAAAATTAGAAGAATAAGGTTAAGTGAGTTTAGGGAGTTTCTAGAAGACTTTATTAGGTTAATGATGAATTAGGAAGATGATTTGTAGGAATCATGTAGGTTAACTAATTGAAATTAATTGGCCAAGAGGAAGATTTGTGAGGATTTAATTTTTAGAAGAATAAAGAAAGGGATTGATTTATTAAATAAATCAGTCACATACTATAGTGACAATATTAATTATAATTAATTAATATTGAGGAGAATTTGAATTAACATAATTAATTAATTAATTATGTGAGGAATTAAAAATAATTAAAATAATTATTTTTAAGTGTCTACAACAGAAAGAACGCTCGCGTTGTTCTGTAGACAGTCACGCTAAAGCACCTGCCCATGCGTTGAAACACCTGCGCACGCACTGCAGCGAAGTTCGAAAATAGAAAATGTAAAAATGCAAAAAAGAATGAAAAATTCGAAAAAAGCAGAATATACCTGAGGGGGATGCGCTATTCTAATGAAATTCGTGCCCAAACACGTGCTCATGGTGAAGTAGGTTAGTACAACAAAAAAAATGAAATTTTAAAAATTTAAAAACGGGCGGGATTCTGCCAGAGCGCTCGCGCTATTCGCAGAGCGCTCGTGCTAAAAGGATACTTCCTAAAGTAAAACAAAGGATTAGATACAAAAGACTAACTAGTTTTTTTATTTTAATTTTTTTTCCCTTTTTAGTGTGTTTTTAATCACTAATTATAGAACAAAAACAGAATGTGGAAGAATAGAATAGGGGAAAATGGATGAGATGATGTTATGGGTAGACGCGTTGTTCTTGTAGCGCTCACGTTAATCTGCAGACCTGGAAAAGGGCGGGTTGAATTTTTCAAATTTAAATCCTATGCGCTAAAGCGCGTGCGCATGCACAAAATTCCCTGTCACTCACGTTGAATCCGAAGCGCTCATGCAAATTTGCAATCCCTCGCGCTGTTCCAACACCTACGACTAAAAATTCACAAAAAATCCACAAAATGGTTAAATTTAGGGATGTGGGTCCCACTGGGCATACCAGAATGAAGAGGGGAAAAAGACAGAGAAGGGACAAAGGAGGTTAGAATGCAAAGAAATCAAACAAGACACAATACAAATGAAAACAACCAAATTTATACCTTGTCTTTCACCTCTCCCTCAGATTGAGCTTGATGAAGTGAAGGCACCCCTTTGATGTTCCACTTGATGTGCTCCTTGCTTGTTGTGGATGTGGATTGCTCTCATTTGCTCAACAAGATTAGGATTTGATAGGATTTGGATTGATGGATGAGGATTGAGGACATTATGATGGCATGATAGGAGGAAGATAGAAGAAGATGAGAGGAGAAATTAGCAGCATGATGATAGAAGAATGGAAGACCCCTTTGTGAGGAAAAGAGGTTCCAGTTTATAGATTGGAGGAGGCCAATGGAGGGCCAAGATTGATTTGATCATGAAGGGCTAGGATTGGTTCAAGATAGTGGACATGGATCAAAGATGCCTTGGGAGAATAAAGATGAATATAAAATTCCTTGGGGAAAGGGGAGAGGAATTAAAAATTCCAAAATAAAGGATGCATAGGGAGATTCAAAAAAAATTGAATTTCTTTGAGAGGTTCAATGTTGATGTGACATGAGTGGGAATTTAAAATTGGAGAATAATGATAAGTGGGATTATGAGAGGTTCTAGAAGAATTAATTAGGTTGAGTGGAGATTAGGAAAAGTGATATGTAGGAATCACATGACTAGGTTAATTAATTAAAATTAATTAACTGAGTGGGTTTAGAGGAAATAATTATTGGAGGGACTTTAGAAGAATAGGAAAATAATTAATTTATTTGGTAAATTAATTATTGGACAATAGTGACAGGATTAATGGGGGTTCACCCCATAGCGTGACGGTGGTCACGAGCCCTGTTGATAGGGTGGTTCTGTGTTCGAATCCCATCCCGATTTGGCATGATGTGCAGGTCTTCTCGTGGCAGCTGGTCGTGTTGAGGCTGGTGCTGTTGGTGTTCCTGTTGACCGACTGGTGGATGGGTGTTCATGCCTATCCACTGTGGTTGAGGTTGTTGTTGATGCTGGTCAGCGTTTCTCCCCGTCGGTCTGTGCTGGTCCTCCTCGCCCATGCTGTTCCCTGCCTCGCTAGGTGTCCATGTTGCTGTCGTGTTGGACTTTGCCAGGCGCCATGAATGTGGAGTGATAAGGTTGATTGTGGAGTGATAAGGAGCGGGAGATATAAGGCATATGGAGAGATAAGGAGTGGGAGATATAAGGCGTATGGAGAGATAAGGAGCGGGAGAGATAAGGAGAAGGGAGATATAAGGAGTATTGTGGAGAGATAAAGAGAAGGGAGTTATAAGGATTCTTAATGCCTTAACATGTCCACCTCGGGGATGGGGTCCCCCTTTGTGACCCTACTGGTTCATAGCTCCAGTCAAAAGCGTCTATATTGTAGGGGTGAGACCCCATGTTGTCTTATGAGCAGCTGGAATTGTAATACCTGTTACCAATTAAAAAAAAAAAAGTGACAGGATTAATTATATTGGATTTAATTAACACTGAGAAGAATAAGGATAACACAATTAAATCAATTAATTATGTTGACAAGCTTAGATTAATTATGTTGACAAGCTTAGATTAATTAAATATTAATTTTAGGTGTCTACAATCCTTTTAAGGTCTAATTTATCTACCATCTCTACTGCAACAATGTTATCCGTACTACCACTATCAATAATCAATCTACAACATTTATCTTTGGACTTACATTTGGTTTTGAATAAGGCCCTCCTTTGTATAGGTTCATGCTTTTCTTTTTGGGGCTTCAACAATAATGACTCTCTTGATTCCAGTTCCTCTTTATGGTGAACAGGTGACCCCACACTTTCTTGGTCATCATGGACAATTCAATTGCTCCTTTCAAAATTTATATGCCCTCCTTGAGAAGGCTTAGAGAATTCCCAACTCTTGTGCCCAACTTGGTTGCACTTGAAACATTTTCTAGTGAATCTTGTTCCTCTACCTTGTGAACCTCCTCTTTAATAGGATCTTCCACCTTTATTTTGATAGCCTCCTCTATCATTGTTGGCTACCCCACTGGAATTTACAACCTCTCCTCCTTGATGATCTATTTGCCCTTGACTGTTTTGCTGCCCCCTTCCTCTAAAACCTTGTCCACTTCTCTTCTCTTGCTCACTTTGCTTTCTCTGCAACTTCTCCTTTGCCTTCAAGGCAAGCTAATAAGCCTCTTCTAGGCTTCTAGGGGACATTAGGATTTTTTCATCTTGTAGGCTATACTTTAGGCCATTCATGTACCGGGCGACTTTCTCCACATCTTCCTCACTATGCCTAGATTTGATTACCAACTTATAAAATTCCTCTGTATAGTCCTTCACTAACATATCTTTTTGCTTCAAATTCTGCAATCTCTTGAAAAATTTTGCTTGATAGTCTCCAGGAATGAACTTGGCCTTCAGTTTTGCAGCCATTTGATCCCACGAACTAATCTTTTCTTTATTCTTCCTTCTTCTCTCAGATTGGACAAAGTCCCACCACATAGCAGCATGGCCTTTCAATCTAGTGCGGGAAAACTTCACTCTCCTTTCCTCTACCACTCCCTCATACTTGAATTACTTATTTAAGTCATTAGTCCAATCAATCAAATCTTCACCATTGAGGCTTCCTGAATATGTAGGAAACTCTATCTTGGGTTTAGAACCCACAGTCAATACTATCCTCAACAATCTCTACTCAAACCTTTCAAGTTTTGCTTGTGCTTTATCATTCTCTTCCTATTCTTGTTCTCCTTCTTCGTTCTCACTTACATCATCTTCAGGGGTTCCCCATCTTTGTTCCCTTTGTACGTCATCCATTCGGGCCATCAAATGTTGCAACATTTCTTGAATTCCTTCACCAAGAACTCTTTTGCCTCTCCCTTGGACTCCACCTTTGCCCACTCTCCTTGGATGCATTTTGTCTACACAACTCAAGCCCAATCTCTTTAGGCTCTGAACCACTATGATGGAACGTCTTGCTGAGTACCAATTCAAAATAACAAACACAAAAACTTACAAGAAATTGACAAAGAATTAATGATAGGAAGTTCAGGTATTAGCCAGGAAGAAATTACACCGACAATCTATGACAAATATGACAGAGAATCATTAGTTTTTTTTCAGGCATCCATCGTATGCAACAATAAAACAAAAGAGACATATTATTATTGGAGTCATCACTTATTACAAGGTTTACTGATTCTTATTGGAATTGTCTTGTCTCACATCTACAAACACAAGACTCCTTGTAGATTGTCTTGCCAATCCCTTTACAGGCCCAATAATCCTTCAGATCAAGCTTCCAATCGTCTTGCTCTTGTCATGTTATTCTCCTTTTTGACCAATTATGTACTCGACCAATTTAACCCCCAATACACCCGTTGTCACTTGTTAAAAAGAAAGGCTTTAGGATCGTTTGGCTAATGGGTGCCACCATGGTCTTGGCAATCGACCGCCACCATGAACCGTTGTAACCGACAACCCTCTATGTGAAATTGTCAATCGGTATTCAAGACTTATAATTCTAAAGTGAAAACATCTTCCTGTCATAGTTAAGGCAGTAACAAAACAAAATGTTGACTTCCACAAACCTGCGATGGGAAGCAAAATGGAAAACCAAAGTGCAACTAAAAACCCTTCTAGAAAAATGAAACAACAAACAAAAACCCATGAAAGGAGTAAGTGCCCTTGCATCATAGGTAGTCACTAATGACAACCAAAGAATGTTGACATCAATGACAATACATAAGCAACTCATTCTAGTTATCCTCGCAACACTTGCCTCTTATAAAACCAGTTCGTGTTATTGATAATCTTAAGAAGAATGGCGACCAATATCAAAGTTATGATCTTAGTTGTAATCTTGTATGGCACATTCAACATGATGATATGTCTTTATTTGTTTATCAATGCTTTGTCTCCATCTTTGGGGAGCAATTTAATAATATATTTATTGATGCTTTTACCCAAAGATCCTCTATTGAGAGCCCCTTGTAGACTTGAAACAATTCATCACATACCCAATAAATATGTCCTTTATAAAATTCTATAGACAATCCATTAGCCCCAAGGGATTTGTCATTTAGAGTCATACTAGCTTTTCTAATTTCTTCTTTAGAAATTTCGTCACTAAGTCTAATCACATCCTCTTTAGATATTTTCCTTGGAATTATTTGCTTAAAGAATGCTCTAGCCTTGTCATTAGTAGCATTTTCCTCTTCAAATGTAAAGAGGTTCTTGTAGAATACGAATAATTGCCTTTTGATTTGTTATTGATTAGTAATGCATTTATCTCAATGCCAAATTTTACCAATTTATTCCTTAATGTTTTTTTCCCATTAATGTACATAAAGAAAAATTGTGTCTTTGTCCGCATTGTTTTTTTCCCATTAGTAGCTGTTGGAATTGGAGCTAAGAGATCCATGGGCTTCTTACTTTTGTTATAATTTAGAAGAGCTTCTGGTTTGAACAGGCATTTACAACCGACAGGACCGAGAGCGATATGTGTTGTAGAAGTCAAGATCAAATTGTAGCTAGTAGTTCATTTAACGTAGTGATTGAAATAAGTAACTAAGATCTGGTTTGGTTTTAGGAATGATCTATCCTGTGTAAGACGTTATCTAAGTTAACTTAGGTTTGATAAGTAGTTGGTTGAACTAGCTGAAAGATGATCGACAAAATCATGCAATGCAACGACAAGGGTACACTATCAAGTTTGTTTATGCTTAGGAGGACGGTAACCAGTTTTATGCTCGCTGTAGACTGATCTGGGCAATTTTGACTATTTTGACTGACAAGATCATGAATTCATACGACAGAGGATTGGACAGAGGCGAGATTCTAATAGACAAAGTTTCAATGACTGACGATTACCAGCTTTTGATAAGGACTATTTTTTATATTGACATAGACCAGTTTGGACATGGACATAGTTTATCACTGAATTGTTTGATATTGTTTGATTTGTTTTCTCCAGTTTCAGTATTTCAGTTTCAGTTTCAGGGGTGAAAACACATAAAACACGCAAGATGTATAATAATTCAATCACAACACGCTAACCCTACAGAAGTTGGCTTAGAGAAGAAAACCTTTGCTTGCTGACTTAGGTACACACCCAATAGCTAATCAGAATACGGCCGCTGAGTCTCACGCAATGGATTCTCAATGTCGTATTAGCCGACTTCAAACGCTAATGGGGGCACGATATGGCAAGTGTCTTGGGAGAGTTACTATCTCTCTTGCACAAAGATTATCAACCTTTCGGAGGTGAATCAGGTAGCTTCTATCTTATAGTTCTTAGTCAGGAATTTTGTTTGAAATTACCCCTTGAAGTCACGCAAGCATGATTGAGGCCTATAGCTCGACAAGGTATCGAAACAAGTTGCAGTCACGTAAACGTGATTGAGACCACGATGCCCTACAAAATGCTCGATATGAGAGATCTCAAAGAGAAAACTCAAATAATCTCATCCTCTAAGACTTTAATCACCAGAGGCCTATTTATTATAGTGGGTTGGAATGCTCAGGTCCAGCTGTACTCACTTGGGTCGTTCTCACAGGGTGATTACTTTTTCCCACTGTGACAGGCCCGCTAAAGGTACACAAATCTCAAAACATAGAAAAAAGTTTCGAGGGTCTAGATTTTTAATTGTCGATAAAAGACAAGAGCATACTCTCCTACCTCTTAGATTTTTCTGAAAACATGAAAGACAGATTTGTTCATTAACCAGATAGCAAGTTAGGTGCCTAAAAAAACTGAATTTAAAGAATACACGATGTTTGGTTGATTCTCTTTAGGCAACCTGCAAAAACAACGCATCAGTAGTCATGTTTTTTTTTTAATTCTTTGACAGGCGTATGTTTGATTGATAAATTCTTTGTCAAGTGAACCTGCAAACATTAAAAGCCCAAAATTAGTTTCCAAAATAATATTAAAAAAAATCATCAAATGAAAATTCTAGCATGCAAATTATAAATTAAACTAATCTAACAAGAATTTCCATTTTTTATGACTATCCTAGTTATGACAGTTTTGATAGTATTGCACTTTGTCGTTTATAACTTTTGAACCAGAGATAATTTGGAAAATCTCTTCGGTGCAAATTTGGAAAACGTGGTTTACAAAACATATTAAAATTTTGTGTAGATCCAATGTTTAAATAAAAAGTTATGCCCTCCAAACCGAGACCATTTTTGACTGGCACAGAAGAATAAGTAAAATGATAGTCCTGCACTCTGTCAGCCATAACTTTCACAACCAAAATATTTAATAAAATCCCTTCGGTGAACCTGTAGAAAACTTGATTTTAAACAACATATCAAAAATTGGTGGAGATCCAACGGTTCAATAAAAAGTTATTCTGCCCAAACCGAGACCCTTTTTTACTGTCATAGAAGAACAAACAAAAAGAAAGATTTTTATCTGCAAATTTAACACATGTTTACTAGTTATAAAAACCAAACATTAAATTTGTTCAAGAAAGATTAGAAATATTGTAGTTGTGGGTTCGAGCGCCACGGTGGGTGCTAGAAATGTGTGTGTGAAAAGTGGAATAAGAATCTGTAACTGCAAGACACAACACTTCAATCAAATCATTACATGCATGGTTAGACAGATATAAACATGAACATGAAAACCATAAAAAATCGACTCATTGCCTTCTAAAAGATGCGAGTATAAGATTGCTCTCAGATTTGCATAAGCAATCCAGTGACTAGACAACACCAAGACGAATGATTTTATCTTTATGAATATGATGAATGCTAGATGGATGCAATATTAATCTAACAAGATTTTAGCAATATTAAGCTAAATGATTTAATCAATGTGAAATAATTAATATGCAATATATCAATGAACCTAGAGCAAAAACAATATAATAACAATATATTCTCCAGGATCCTTGAATGAGAGATGAGAGCCTGAATTTATAGAAAATTCAGAAAGAAACCAACGACTGTGATCAAATGATGATGAGCGGTCAAGATTTTCCAAGAGGAAGCACAATCCAGGTGAATTGATGTGATTGGATGCTTTTCTCAGTTTTAAAGGAAATTGAACTAAAATTAAGATAAAATCAGAAAAAACTGATTTATTCTCTATTTCATTCAATTTTAAGATTTAATTATTTTAATTGCTTTCTTTGAGATTATCCATCAATTTTTTATTTGTTTTTCAAGATTATCTTCAATTGATTTCTTTTCTCAAAATTTAATTCTTTCTTGTCAATTAATTCATTTTTTGCTTTACTTCCATTTTTGAAGATTTGTGCTCAATTGGTTTATTTAATTAATTCCTCGTTTTGATGATTTAATGGCAAATTGATTTATTTAATTAAATATGCAAGGATATTTAATTAAAATAAATAAGATAATTGTTTAAAATGATTTACTTGGAATGATCAATTAATTAAATAAATATTTAATTAATATTGAGGGGTTGATTTGCCATGTGACATTTGATGATTAAATAATTAATTGTGTGCTCAAGATTTATTTAATTGCCTTTGGTTAGGACCTTGGTGACGTTGTCGAGATTAGGGGACCATGGTTTAGATGACCATTTTTATGGTATTACAATAACATATTGAGCCCATTTATTATAGAGTAAGATAGTTGCACCTCCTCTCTGTTTCTCATGTTTGGTGACAAAGTGAGAGGAACTTTTCCAAAAGAAGTTGAAACTAGTTTCAAGTGTAAAACTAGTGGCTTTGACTTCATGAAGGAGAACATCTTTATGATTATCTAGGTTGAAAAAGCTTCTAATGAAGAATTTTATATTAAGGGACTCAAGTCCCCTTACATTCCAAGAAGTACAATTAAGATTCATGAAAACTAGTATTTGGAGTTGTTTCTACTACATTCCTCGAGCTATCAAAGCATTTAGGAATTTTGTCATCTGCTTCTAAACTCTTAGAGGTAGGTTCTAATATTACCAAGTTTGTTGTCTTCCTCCTTTTTTTTGTTTGGTTAGTTTAGTCTTCCTTTGCCAATGGGGATGACTCTCCCTTTTTTGGTTCCTTTAGGGGCAAGGGGAACAAAACCTAGGATTCAACTAAGTATCAGTGGTCTCCTCAATAGCCAATGACTCTCTAACACCTATAAGAATCTTGATGTTCTTTGCATCTAGATCAATCACAGATTCATATTCATTTTCACCTTGATTAATCTCATCTTTGCATATATTTTTTCTATGACCAACTCCTTCCTCTATGCCTATACCCAACCTTGGGATCTCATTGTCACACTGGTTGGGCATATTCATAAAGTAGTTTTGCAATTTATTCTTACTACTTGGATTACTAGTGACTTCTAGGGTACTGGTAGGTAGGTGGACTACCGCGCCCACTTGATCCTAATTAGCCATAGTACATGTAGCAATATCATTTGTTTCCCTAATGTTATCATCTATTATTTCAACCCCATTTCACCCACTTAGAGTCAAGGTGATGGATCTTTATATGAAGTTAGATCTTTTTCTATAATCAGGGTGAGGGGATCTAGAGGATCCATCTCCATATTGGTACCATACAAATTGTCAGTAATTTTCTCTTTTGCTTCAAACTCAAAAACTATATTCTTAACCATGGAAGGTATTTTATAAACACTATGTTGTTTAGATTCATTTATATTATGTAGAATCATATTATTATGATTGCTACTACTTTTAAATCCCTTAATAGTGAAATTTGATTCTAACACTATAGCCTCAAGCGAAGCTTTTCCATTATTATTAGATTTTGTGCTCTTGTTCAAGGAAATATTATAACTAATATTGTCCATGACAAGTTGTTGAACATTCTTATTCATCTTAGAGTCTTCGATTTCAAGGATAACAACTAAAAGGGAGCAATGAAGAGAAGAGGGTTGCTTGGAGCTCGAGAGGTGATATTAACAAAACTTCTAGAGTTCTAAAGCCCAAGATCAGGTTTACTCGTGTTAATAGCCAAAGGACCAAATGTGTTAGAAAACTTAATGCTCGAGCATAAATCAAAGCCTTGTGTGGTTGTGCTTATATTATCCATCGAAGAGACAAGATCCCAGAAACCTTTTTGGTGCATAATGACATTAGGGATCAAAGTATGGCTTGACTTATACATAGAGCTCTCTTTGATGCAACTACAAATACCAAGATTATTTGGCACATCTTCTAAGCCAAGAATATTTGTGGCACAAGGACAAGGCTTATTTTCTATCCATTCAAGACGAACAAGGTCGAGAAAAGAGTTTGGAGTGGGGTCCTCCACTTCACAAGGAATTTCCTCAGTAGAGAGGCTTAGATTAGGGTTAGACTTAATAGGGGAGACAAACCCTATTGAATTACAAGGGTTGTTAGGTACTTCTACTAAGTTAGGAGCCCCAATGTTAGCATTAGGGTTTCTCATACTAGAGATGTTGTCACAAACATCATTACCACCATGGGCCTCCGGCTAAGGAGGGGAACCATTAGGTTTAGTGACAATATTATCTTCTTTCACTTTAATCTTGGAACTACTAACCCTACTAAGAATGAGAGGACAATTCTTTCTAATGTGCCTCTTTGTTCTACACAAATAAAAAACATTAATACCTCCTAAGATATCAATATTGCAAGAGTATGTTGAATCATCTAGTTTAATCTCCAAAACATTAGGTTTTTCCACTCTTGCAGATAAGGACACAAGGGCCCAAGCATCCATATGCAAGAGACAAGTTTATGCTTCATCAACCCTAACGACATTCCCTATCAGTTCCAATAGTTGCGGTAACAATGTCTACAATATTCAAGAGACATTCTTAATAGTCAGTCATCTAGGGCATGACAATGTCAATATTTCCTCATTCAAAGCCTCAGGTGTCCATGCTAATGCACATAATAAGCAGTTTCCAATATTGCAATAATGTCTTTGAACTACGACTTCTTGCATCTTATCATCTTTAAGAAAAATAAGAAACAAACCACACTCAACCATTCTGTAGAGAAGTATAAATGCCCATTTTTTATTCCAAACAAGCAATTAACACAACACTTCCAACGTACAAAATCAATAGACATGCAATAAATGCAACATATGACAAAAAATGGGGACCAAGTAAAGAGCATAAGTGTCCCCATGGGGAGAATCAAACCTCCGTAGAGGAGGACTCTGCCTCCTCCACATGCACACATGTCAAAACCCTTATCACCTCCATCTCATTCCTCTCCTTGTGAAGAATTTCAAAGGTACACAAAATAATTTTCATAAAAACCACAATTTTATTTTAAAATGCACAAAAAAGGGATGAAATTGCCTTAACTTTTTTACTAGGTTCATAAAACCCTAGCCACTACATTTATTCTACAACCACAACCAAAAAATACCTTGTCGCATTTATTGTCGGCCCACACGATTTTTTTTGTTAGAAAAATTATGATTTTTTATTAGTGTCAAAATACATGACTTTTGCAACAACAAAAAAAAATCATGATTTTGCTTAAAAAAACAAATTCATAATTTTAACTAAAAATTACTATATTTAGTTGTTTAAAAATCCACGATCTTTATATCTTAGTTGATTTGTACAATTCTGTACAAACTCTTTTGGTATTGATATTTGCAAGCAATTCCACAATCCATCAATATTAACAACAGTCACTATGATATTCGATTTCTCAAATCCGAAAGCTCAACTTCAACTCCGATACCATATTACAAAAAATTGAACATAAAAAATTACCAAGATATTTGATTGATAAAATAAGAAGCAAATGCTTTCTTATATAGACTTACAATGAGCTAAAGATAGCGAAAACTAAAAATAGTGAATACTAAATAAATCATAAAGAATACTAAAAATAGTGAATACTAAATAAATCATAAAGAATAATTTAAGAAAAACCTAAAGTGGCAAAAACTCTATTAAGTGGTGATTGCTAGGAGATATCTCTAGCATTTTACAAATAGTTACAAGAAAGGATTGAAGTTTGAGGCTTATGTTTGTAATGGTTGGATGACTAGCACATTTTTGACATAAGGGATAAAAATATAATCCTCAATGTTCATATCTAATTTATTTTTCTTATTCAAAAAGAATAAAATATTAGGTTGCTTCCTATACAAACAATATCTTCAAGATTTTGTTAGTAAAAATTCTCCAATTTAATCTTTTAAAACACATATTGGATATTTAGATATTGACCAATATCTTCTAGTAGTCTTCCCTTTGAGTTCAAAACTAGAACATTTATACAAATCTTTCACATCATCTTTCAAAAAAAAAATGCTTGAGATTATTATGATATATAGATCAAGCTAGTTACCATCCTCTCTAATTCAAAGCCTTCATCTAATTAAACTACTTGCAAGGTTTAGGACCAATCATCTACATTCCCATATGTATGCCACCACATTCAAATGCTTTCAAGATACATTTAGCTTCTCATTTTCATAAATTTGTTGCTCATTGAATTTTAGACAAACCCTACTAAACGTGTATGTCTCAAATTAGTTCCCAAATTTATATCATGGTGACTATGTACAAGTTAAATGACTTTTCTCTATAATGTCTTCCACCTCTTCATTCTCCTATGTTCAATCAAGGTCACTTTTGCGATCAAAATCTTCTTAATACTCAACCCATTGGCCTTTTGTGAAAGGAGAGACTTGATATTTGTTCTAAATTATGTAAGTGGTATTATCTTCCTTTGTCACAAACTTCGAATCATTTCTTCGTAAGTCCCCCTCTATTTTTTCTTTTTTAATTTTATTGTGAAAATCAATTAAAGGTTTAATACCACTTCTTTTGTTCCTCAATGAAATAAAATGAGCATAGAATCTATAACGAACAATATAAATATAAGTAAAAAATAGGGGCAAATAAGGGCACCTATTTACCTTAAGTGTGTGCCTATAAATTTAGCCATAGCAAAAGAGTATTTTCATACAATGGATGCAACTAAACACTCACATGAGGAGGTCTGAATCTCTTATGCTCAACTCCATTACAAACATTTTTTTTGTCAAGGAAGCAAACAATTTCTCCTCCAATACAATCACCTAACATGCTAGAATCAAAAACTTGAGAATGAAGAATATTCAAATTGATTGACTCATCGATAAACAAAATATTCATCTTAGTCCTCGTCATTCTTTGGACTGCTAAGAAGACTATGACTTCAATGCTTTTATTTTGTAAATGATAACATTATAAAATAAATGAGAGCACCTTAAAAGTTTTTAGGCATTGAATGATTTGTTTATTTCACCTTAGCTTTGTAGATTCTCTCTACAATTTAAAGGTCACATTCATCTATAATTCTCTACACCATTATGAGATGATTTTGCAATTAAACTCAACTACTTAAACAAAACTCTTATCATTTTTCCTTTGAAAATGCTAATATATTTAGCATTAGTATTATTTTGTATTATAGTTAATTAATATGTTCAAAGATTTCGTGTGTTTATGTTTATACAACATATCAATGTCACCATTGAAAATTTCCTATGAATCATTAAACACTGCCTTTCTTGCAAATAGCGTGACTTGAGTCCTTCACAATATCCCTAGCTGATTTGCCTTGTACGAATTTTGGAGAACAAATCAATGTTACCTTTTTGAAACACCTTATAGGGGAAGAGCACCAGTAGCCGTCATACCTAACCTTGCGCACCCACAGATCCTAAACGATACATCGGATTTTGATTTTTTTTTTTTAGTTGTCTTCGTATGCGACTTAACTGCTTATAGCTCTATTGATCTGGCTTCTGGGTAGTAATGATGCACGTTGTGTAATCAATTATGCGCACAAAGGTTAAAAAGTACACATTTCAAAGTGTGACCTGATACCTAACTAAAGATGTTCCAATAACCATCAACTCAAAATCGCTAGTACTTGTTGACAAATGTCCCAATAGTGGTGCACAAATGGGCCAATTA
Organism: Cryptomeria japonica; assembly: GCF_030272615.1. NCBI lineage: Eukaryota > Viridiplantae > Streptophyta > Pinopsida > Cupressales > Cupressaceae > Cryptomeria > Cryptomeria japonica. The sequence goes on from NC_081408.1 coordinate 738,028,734, forward strand.
TGAACAAAAAATTACAAAAAATGACCAGCTATTGGTACAAAACAAATTTATTAATAGTGTTTTCACTATGACGGCTATTGGGGGTTCAACATGACAATAAGGCGACGGTTATTGGAACTATGTTATCTATTGATGCTCTTCCCCTAATACGTATGTTTGTGTGCACATGCATATGTACTTCATAATTTATCATTAAAATTGCTTTACACATTTTGGTTTATATCGTTATATTGTGGATGGACGTTCAGTATTTTCCACATAGGAGAACAATATTTCAGTTAGATAAGATCCATCTTTGACTACCAGGTGCCATGCGATCCCCGACATCCAAAAAATCATGACAGATGTTAATAGCTTAATTTAGGCAATGATTTGCCTCTTAACTTGGATATTATTACCCTTTTTGTAAGCTTTTTTGGACCCATACACATTAATAGGTGAGTCAACGTGGATAAACCAGGAAGAAAACGATAAATCAGGAGCATATCCAAAGCATGCATTTTCTTAATCTATATAATATTTAATAAAAGCAACAACCCAAACCAGTAGCATCTTTGAGGACTTTATCGCCCTTCTATACATCGTTTTTAAAATCAGCATGTCACACCAAAACAAGAGAACCACATGTAAAAGCCCCTGATTTTGTATCTGTCGTTTGATCTACTTTCTAAGAAGAAACATTGTTCATGATTTGCAAATTACAGGTTTCATTCCAAAATTCCACATTCACCAAAGAAGAATCTTACATTTAATCAGGAATTGCTGAACCAAACCACTGCTAAACATCGTGGATGTTGGTTCCATGTGTCTCTCTGAATCATCAGTCTCGTTGTGGGGGCATAGTTGACATTTTAGCTTTAGATAGAACTACTAACATATAAGACATGCAACATAGTTATCGTCCCGTCATTGCCACACCATTTATCAAATTACTTTTGAAATACCTCCAGTCTCTGATGGAAGTCTGCAAAATGAAGAAAAATATTGTCAAGCTACGTAAATTGTTAAAAAATGTAATTTGCGGAACTTTCAATAAGGAGATGTGTTTCAATTTAAAAGTCCACAAAAAAACCTAAGCATACCTTTCGAGGACTTACAGGCAACTAGTAAATAAAACAAAACAAATTATAACATTTATATTGGTCTCTCCAGAGTTAGTGAAAACTGAAAACAGTGCAAACTTAGGATAAATCTGTTTTCAAGTATCAGTGACAGTTCTGATCAACATGCAATCTATAGATCGTGTAAACCATATGGGCCACCTGATCTACTAGCCAATGAAAATCCATAACACAGCATTTAAATTAATATACAACATCCACCTTTAACGTATGCTATAAATGACAGATTATGAGCAAACTGCCACTAATTATGGCTTTTGTGTAAATGGACACAGAAGACTCATTAAATGCTGATGTTGCAAATGGACAGAGAAAATTTAAATCTGAATTTGTCAAATTATGATGTGAAGATAAAGAAGACGATTCTAGAATTCAATAGATGAGTTTATGTAGATTTTATACGAACCAGATGATCTTAATAATCTCTTGGCATCTTATGACCTCAAAATTCGTTTACTTCAAGGGAGGCTATCACCGCAGATTAAACACAGTGCCCATAGGGGAGTCATGATCATTTGTTACTAACACCAATAATTTTTTGCCAAGGCGTCTAGAGGATTTTCCTACCATGGTATTATAAAGGTAGAATATAAAAATCGCTTTTAGATAACACTTGAGCCAAACACCAATTTGGTGTAGAGACCCCGTTGTAAAAAGCCCATCAGAGGACTTATTTCCAATATATATATGCTCCAAAACTTGTACACCTTGATTTGATGTCATGACCAAGCTAGAGAAAATCTCACCTTTCCAATACACCAACACTTGGAATACATTGTTATTCCAACATGCTATAAGTAATTAGTGATGAGCTAAGGATTCAATCCACATCCATGAGGCAATCAAGGACAGTAGCATCCAATATCCATGTCCTCGTTAATATGTTTTGCTAGAATAGATGAATGTCATTATTTTGTCCAAGAATTATGCTATAATTTCTCTTAAATGCATGTTCAGCAAGACAAATAATGCGACACCACAGTTAAATAGTAAACCAAGTTTCCATCCTATTAGCATCAAAGCACTGCAACCTACTTGTGATCAGATGGATTCGGTAATGCTTCATAAACAATCGTTGCAACGACATCCCTCTTCATCTGCATACATGTTATTTTTATAGCCAATGGAAATCAGAACCAACATACAGCAAAGTACATAATCAAATTGCACTAATAAAAATTTGCACTATCAAGTTTCCAAATAAACCTGAGTAGCTTCACCACGTAATCCAATGTAATATATTTGAGTTGTTTCAGCTCCAAAGTTTTCAGGAAAATGCAATGTGAGATTTGCCACACCCTGAAATCGAGAATACCTGCCAGAAAGAGACTGGTGTCAGTCAAAATGAGGAACATTTGTTTCTGAGACAAATACAAAGCATAACACCACACAACATAGATGAAGCATGCTATTAGCAAAAATAAACTCTGATTCACTTTAGTAGTGCAATACATTGATGGATACTTCCAAAAGATGTTAAGAGGATCCAATGGACTTTTCAAGTTATTTTACAAATTGACAATTTCACAAGAACTAATGGAATAGGTAGTGTAATTTTTATGGGAGGGTTCTTGAACCACTTTTGCCTTTCTTTGACAATCTCAGATACAAAACCTATGGAGCTCCGAGACTTTAAATGTTATGATTATTTTTAAGGTTCCAATTGATGCAGTTCAATTTCCCAGAGTCTTATCAAACTAGGGAAGATTGCAGCAAACACAACTAAACTTCAATTCAATCAATCTATAATCAAACTCGAATTGCAAAAATTGAAGATTTTCAAAATAGTTTTATTGACATATGCCAGAGTACCAAAACAAATCTGTCACAGGGTTTAATTCTCTGTCAATATCTATTTTTAATTTTTAATGTTTAAATTTTACATTCCTCACTGCCTTCCACACATTCCTCTGTGAACTCCCACCAATACTCTGCCATTGCCACACCAATTTCTGGTGTATTTTAATACTCCTCACCAAACACCTCTGTCCATTCAACAACTTCTTTCTCTATGACTTGCGCGGCATTTCTTGCTTCCATTCAATTCCTCTATTCTTCTGATTTGGACAGCAGATTAATACTGAGTATCTTCTTGATTTTCACGTTGAAACTCTGTTCACTATCTCTCCTGGGCAGCAAAATTTTGGTCTTCTTAATTTCCACACTGAAGACTATTTGTTAATTTCAATCGAGCTGTTCAAAGCCCATCCATAATTTCGACAAGAAAGATCCTCAAAACAGGTAATCTAGAGGAGAATTTCATTGATAATATTTTGTGCTTATACATTCAGAAAAAGAACCTAGGCCAGTGTTAGAATTTTAATTTGTTATTTTTAGGACAACACAAAACAGAACATATTTGAGGTAAAACATTCCTTCAAATTAGATGAGGAAGCTCCTTTGTAAAATATAAACTTAACTATAACCCTAGAAAACTCAAACTATAGACAAAACCATAGTTCCGAGACTCGCCCGAACTCACCTGGACTCAGTGAGCGCAGAGCCAAGTGACCCTTGGCATGAAGATCATACAACAAATACTGAGGAGGGAGAGGTGAATCAGTATTTGAACATTTCAATTAAATTTCATTCTTTGAAACAGAAAATTAGAATAAAAACCCTTTCAGATAAAAAAACCACGGTTCAACTGAAACTTTCAAAAACTGAACGGGCACCAACCCAGTTTACAAAAAAGTGAGCACCTACTCACTGAAGAACAAAACTTAACAGAGCACCTACTCTGATTACAGAGGCACCAACCTCTGACTAAACCAGCTCATATAGAAGTTAAAATAAGAATGGCTTCTCATAACATGACAACTCCTGTGAAATTGTGATATTTAATGATAACAATTTGTCTCCATAATTCTCAGAACGTATATCCCTCTTGCAGCAAGTTCTGAAACTTTCAGAAAGAAGCACGATAACCGTTACGCAGATATAAGATGCAGGAAGCGACCCCCTCCTTCAACACATCCCTGTAAAACACTACACAAGAAGCTTTTCCAATTCAAAATGCCACAAAGGCATCACACAGAAAAGAAATGAACTACACCAAAAAAAAACTCATTCGGTCAACAAAAACAATTATCGCTAGCACCCCCAATCATCTCATACGTTCCAAAAAAAAAACGTATATATCCTCCACTATGAACATTGCACCCTAGTTTTAAAAAAAAAAAAAAACTATCTTTCCTTTATCTTCAGCACATCCGATATCCATCCAAAAGAATTGAAGCGATTTTTTTTGTTACCGTTCCAATCACCGTTCAAAAGAATGGCGCGATAAATTCATTTCCTTTCCATTTAGTAAACCAAGTCTTTCTAACAGCTGTTTTTGATTCTTCTACATGCACAAAATAAATGCATCCAGCCTTTTTCATCCTCCAAGACGTGTATTCAAAAAAAAATTAATTTAAAAAAAAACATCTGCCCAAGAATTTCCGTCCAGACTCCCACTCAAAATCAAAGGAAACAAAAAGAAATGGAGAATTCAAATCGCACGAACTTCACGTCCAGAGAAAGAGAGACGTATTTATTAATTTTGAAGGTGCTCACTGAAGAGCACACGACCTGACATCTTCAGATTAGCGACGACACTCTCAACCTCAACACTTCAATACCCACGACGGCACTTGCTGACACAAAACGGCTCCAATAAATTATTTTCAATAGGTTTGATGCTAATAAGAAACCGTAGAGGAAGTGCATAACACGTCCAGCCAAAAAAGTAGCCACCACTCGAAAAATCTTCACTCAAAAATAAATTTGAAGACTTTACCATACACCATAAATGATTCACATACCCAAAAATACATGCCGCCGTAATTCATTTGGAATCTCCGTTTAATTGCAAATATGAAAGAAAAATCGACTCAATAAGAATCGGGTCCCGCAAAGACAAACTTATGTGGCATGAGGAATATTCAACCCATGACATGGCAAAGATATCTGATTTGGCTGCTGACGGGAGACAAGCAAACACACAGCTCAAGCTGGCAGGCACCCAAACACCTCAAGCAAGTAGGCAACCAGGTAGCTGAACCAAGCTAGCAAGTAGAAAGTTGAAACACACAACCAGCTAGCCAGCTCAACCAAGCACATAAGCAGCTCAAAATGCTCAACCAGGCACACCAGTAGGCAACTCAACTAAAATTCATAACCAAAGTCTTAACAAAACCAACAAGCCTTTGACATCAATGACAAATAATCCAACTCAATGAGCCCAGCACATGAGGCTGGACTCGGACTCGAACGAGTCCTAGTGAGACTCACAGAGTCTTGTAAACTCGCGCACGCAGCAAGTCCCAATGCCCAGACTTAGTCAGACTCAATTTTTTTTTTAAATCTCAAAAACTAACAAAACAAACATTGCTACCCCTCAAACCCATTAGCATCTCCACTCAAATTAGATGGGGAAGCTCCATTGTTAAATAAAAACTTAACTAAAACCCTAGAAAACTAAACTATAGACAAAACCATAGATCTGAGACTTGCCTGGAGTCGGTGAGTCCCAAGCCAGTTGACCCTCGACGAGTCCCCGGGGCCAGATTCAGATTCGGATGAGTCCTGGTGAGACTCACAAAATCTTGTAAACTCACAAAGTCTTGTAAACTCACAAACGCAATGAGTCTTGATGCCCAGACTCAGCCAAACTCAATTTTTTTTTAAATCTCAAAAAATAACAAAATAGACATTGCTACCCCTCAAACCCATTAGCATCTCCACTTTAACCCCCGCTAGTTAGTGGGGCCTACCTTAGATGCCTTCGTAGGAGGGATGCAAGCTCCTTTGAGCCATAGACTTCTAGTTATTGTCTTGGTATTTGTTTGGAAAATTTGATGCCATGGATTTCATATTCCATGGGTTTTGTATACATTTAACAATATTTATATATCTAAGTGTGCTATTTCCTTCAACTATAATTTGTGTTTATAATTAGGTGATCGATGTATACTTGTGTAAGTGATCAAATTAGCTTATATTTGATGATGTTATTGTGTCTTTAAGGTTAATTTAATAAAAGGTGCATGAAACAAGTTTTAAATCCTTACTTGTGTTTTTCAATTGCCGAGTTTGCGTCGAGTTTTTTCGCAGAGCCTTGAGTCCCAAGTCGAGTCACCCTCACCAAGTCCTAGTCTCATTTCTATGGACAAAACTTACAATTTTCACAGCATACACAGTTTGCTTTTGGGTTTTTTCTAACATGCAATGAAAACTAAACTAGATTGCCAAATATATTTTTTTCTCTTTAAATATACCTGCAAGGCTTTATTGTACACATGAGAGATTTTATCTTTAATGAATACATATCAACCAAACTATCACCACGCACGCACAAATTGTAGAAGTGCAATGATTTGAAAATTTTTCACACAGATGACAAGATCTTACAATATTGCTAGAAAACCGTGATGGAAACCCCTCCTCATATCTTTACACCATCAATGTAGTTCCTTGGCATTCTTCTTTCTTTTTGGTTTTTGGTTTTGAGGATTAGAATGGGACCAAGGTCTACAAGCAGACACAACTTCACTCCCTCAAAATATATCTTATGCATATAAATGACAAAATTGCATAAATCATAACAACTTCATCACTCACAAAAAGAGCTTGTACAATACACTTTTATGCAAAGTGTATCAAAATCACCATTAGTTTGTGTCAAATATGAAATTTATATATAGAGAGAATTTGAATATATCACATTGCACAATTACTGTCTCTAGTTACAAAAAACTGTGATGAAAACCTCTCCTTGTACCAATGTAGCTCCTTGGTGTTAATTTTTAGTAATCAGATAAGCATTAAGAAACAGAAAATCAGAATGCAAGATAGACAAACACAAAATCAACACATGACACACAAATACCCTGGGAAAACCTCCCTCTTGGAGGTGAAAAACCCAGCAATAAATCTTTATTTGCAATAATCTGTAGGTATCTTTACACTCAGAACAACAATATATATGCACAGATGAAACCAAGCTAGGGCACAGCAGTGTGATGAACTTATCTGCTGATCAAGAAGGATATAAACACAGTTCGCTGATACTGGAGTGCCTGCTGCCCCTGAGTGGATTCGCTATCTCTTGAACTGGTTCGCTGTCCTTGGAATATGTTCACTGTGCCTCTAATGGTGTTCGTTGTGCTGCTAATGATGTTCGCTGAAGTGCAAGGTATATTCGCCAGTGATCGCTGATGTTAGGTTGCGGATAACAAGTTTGTTATGTTCACCAATCAATGTCACAAATTCGGTGATGGCAGATCGCATATATGCAGAGATCATTCGCTGATTATCATTATGTTGTAAGGCATCAATATGCCTTTGTTATATACAAGACACAAGTCTTCTTATCCCCCAAGTCGACCTTGTATCTTGCCGCCAAAAACAATACTTATATATTCAAATACATGTGTTTTACCGCCCAAATTGGGCCTACCCCATTTACAAGTTACATGAGTTTGGGCCCAGCCCAATTACATAACTGATCGCTCTAATTATCACAGTATATTTTAAATTTTAATTGCCAAAGGCAACATTAAAATTTAGTCAGGTTAGAATCTGATTCTAGCTATATTTTTCAACACTCCCTCTTAGCTAGGGAGGATTCTCGCAAATAGTGTAATCATGCACCATAGATTCATCTTACATTGCCCGCAGAGGATGAAAGTAACCTGCAAGAAAACAACAACACTTTCCATCTTGCATTGCCCGCAGAGGATGGATCCACCTTGCATTGCCCGCAGAGGGTGGAAGAGGTATTTCACCTCAACCTTCTTTCAGAGAAGGAAATACTATCACCTTGCATTGCCCACAGAGGGTGACTCCACCATGCATTGCCCGCAGAGGGTGGAAGATGCAACTTAATGCATCACTGAGACTGAGACTCCCTCTCAGTCATAGTTGGATTCTCCACAATTCCAAGCCTATCTTTAAAGTATTCAAACTTCACACGAGCAAGGGGCTTGGTGAGAATGTCTGCAACCTACTCATCAATGCTGACATATTCCAGCTGTAAGACAACTCTTTGTACCATATCACGAACATAGTGATAGTGAGTTTCCACATGTTTTGATCTATCATGAAACACAGGATTAGCAAACATTTTAATACAACTTTGATTATCACAATGAATAACTGTGGGTTCCCAAAGTTGTCCAAACAACCCAACAAAAAGCTTTTGAAGCCACACTGCTTCTCTCGATGCAGCACTCGATGCAATTAAATCAGCTTCTGCAGTACTCAAGGCTACTGAGGATTGTTTCCTACTAGCCCAAGAAATCATAGCAGAAGCCAAACTGAAACAGATACCTGAAGTGCTCTTCCTATCAGTAACACTTCCTGCCCAATCAGAATCTAAGTAGCCTTCCAAGGTAAAGGTAGTGTTGATTGGATACTTTAGCCCATAGCCAACCGTTCCACGCAAGTATCTCAGAATATGTTTGGCTGCAACAAGGTGAACATGCTTTGGCTTGTTCATAAACTGGCTGACTGCACTCACTGCATAACAAATGTTTGGTCTAGTGTTAACTAGATACATCAATGATCCAATCAACTACCTGTACTCAAAAGGATCTGCAAAATCAGAGTTAGTTGCAGATAAACTCAATTTCTTCATGTTAGTTTCCATAGGAGTAGACATAGGTTTGCAATCCAACATTCCAAATCTCTTCAAAATATCAACAGTATATTTTCCTCGACTTAGAATGATTTCATTAGGTCTTTGCAACACTTCTAATCCTAGAAAGTAATGCATCAGACCTAGATCCTTCATTTCAAATTCAGTAGCTAATTCTTTCTTACACCTAATGATGAGACTATCTTCGCCAGTTAGAAATAAAGCATCCACATATAAAACCAAAATTAGCATTTCACCATTAAATACTTTAAAGTAAAGGTTAGGATCAACATCATTCTTACAAAACCCTAAACTAACTAAGTACTTATCAACTCTTTCATACCAAGCTCGAGGAGCTTGCTTGAGGCCGTAAAGAGCTTTCTTTAATCTGCATACATGAAATTCTCTATTATGAGTCTCATATCCTTCTGATTGCTCAATATAGACTTCTTCCTCAATGACACCATTAAGGAAGGCAGTCTTTACATCCATCTAATGTAACTTCCAACCATTAGCTGCAGCAATGGCTATAACAGTTCTAATAGAAGTATATCTAGCAACAGGGGCAAACGTTTTTTCATAATCTATGCCCTCCTTTTGAGAAAAACCACGAGCTACAAATCTAGCTTTATATTTCTCTATACTACCATCCGCAGCATGTTTAATTTTAAACAACCATTTATAAGAAACAACAGACTTACCTTTAGGTCTAGGTACAATATCCCAGACATCATTCTTGATGATGGATTGATACTCTTCGTCCATAGCTAATTTCCATGCTTGTTGGTTCATGGCTTCTTCTATGCTGGATGGTTCAGACTCAATGATGTTGCACATCATTGCAACATAGTTGGAGAACTTCTGAGGTCTCTTACTTTCTCTGAAAGTGCCACTAGGAGCTGCAAACTTTTCTGCTTCTTGAATTGTGCTCCTAACCCAAAGTGGCCTTTTCTTGCTTACTGCAATATCTCTAGGTCCATCAGTTGGATCCAGAGGCTCAAGAGGATCACCATGCTCAATAAGTTCGGGAAGCTCAATAGACTCATTCTGAATCTCAGGGTTAGTATCAATGTCCATGTTTTGATTATCATTAACTTCTCTATCATCATTTACAAGGGAACCTTTAAATTTCTTAAAAGCAATATTTTCTTCAAACATAACATCTCTACTTACCTCAATATACCTTTGTCCTAGAATGTAGATACGAAATGCTTTGGAGGATTCACTGTATCCAACAAGGATACCTTTCTTCCCAGATGGCTCTAGCTTAGTTCTCTTTTCCTTTGGCACATGAACATAGACAGGACTTTCAAAAATCCTTAGGTGACTGATATCCGGTTTGACTCCAGTGAAGGCCTCTTCAGGAGTCATGTTCTTCAGGACACGGTGAGGGCATCTGTTCTAAATGTATACTGCAGTCTTGGATGCTTCGGCCCATAAGGAAGTCTCTAGATCCTGATCATGAATCATTGCTTTAGCTGCTTCAACAATGGCTCTATTCTTTCGTTCAGACACACCATTTTGCTGAGGATTATAGGGAACGCAGAACTCCCTCTTAATTCCTGTCTCTACACAAAAGTCATTGAAACTACTTGAGGTGTATTCACCTCCATTGTCAGATCTTAAAACTTTAATCCTTTTACCAGACATATTTTCAGCTAGGGCTTTAAATTCTTTAAACCTACTTAGCACTTCATCAGATTCTTTAGATTTTAGAAAGTAAATCTAAGTCTTTCTAGAAAAATCATCTATAAATGTAACATAGTATAGAAATCCGCTAAATGAAGGAACAGACATGGGTCCACATAGATCAGAATGAACAAGTGCTAATTTTTCCTTAGCTCTACTTTCACTTTTATGAAATGGACTCTTAGTGTTCTTACCTAATGCACAACCTTTGCAAGTATCATCATGAAAATAACTAAGTTTAGGCATACCTTTAACCTAAGTCACAGGATACGGCAATTTTCATGGATGAGGTTCGAATTGAATCTAATTTCAAACTTCTATAAAAAAAATCGAATTTAATCGAATTTAATTGAATTTCCTCTATAAAGCACTGTTATCCGCCTCTAAACACAACTCAACTAGTCGTGGGTATTCTTTGTATATGCTTTGTATCTATTGGGTCATGGGTGTCTCCAATTGCTGGATCACCCTCGGATTTTCTCCAACAAGGGTCGCTATTCTAATAATTTATTAGAAGTATACATATATTTAAAAATAAACAAAATTATAGAAGGCGAATTTTATCCGAAGTTTTTTTCAAATTTTTCCCTTGTCGAATTTCATCCAAATTTCATGGTTGTCGAATTCGAACCTTGTGACTTAGCCTTTAACCATCTTTTCAAGTGAGGGAAGTGCCTGAAAGTGAAGGTGGCCAAGCCTTCTATGCCATAGCTTGCTAGATTCGGGAGCTTCATGGATGAGTGCTCAAATAGGATTAGCTGAAAGCTTATACAAACTATCATATCTATTTCCAATAACACGAGCAGATTTAAAACTAGATTTATTAGGCCAAGCAAGTACTTTACCCTTAGAAAATGCTATTTGATAACCTTTATCTTCTAGGGCAGAAATGGAGATTAAATTTCTTTTAATTCCAGGAACAAATAAAATATCACTAAGATGCAAGGAGATACCAGATTCCAAATTTAAAGAAGTATTGCCAAAACCTCTTACCGAATACTAAGCATCATCACCAATTACCACATGAAGATTGGACTCTTTCTCCATTAAGTCTGAGAAGTGCTCCCAGTATCTCGTGATATGTCTAGATGCGCCACTGTCTATCAACCAAGTGTTGTTGTTAGTTGGCACATTGCTAGATAAGGCAACAATGAAGAGGAAGTCTTTGTTATCCTTCAAATCTACAACTTCATTTAGGTTCGCTTCTCCTTGCTTGCGCAGATTCTGACATTCCTTAGCATAGTGTCCAAACTTATCGCATCTGAAGCAACGGACACGTGAAAGATCCCTTGGCTTCTTTCTTGAATCGTAAGCAACAGGAGATCTGAAGTCTCTATCTCTTTTGAAGTTGTTCTTCTTCCAATGATCACCCTTTTTTTTGACATGTTGAGATGCAAGCACATGATGATCACCTCCATGAGTGCCTTTGAGCATTCCTCTTGCAGCTAGGCGAGATTCCTCTTGAATGCAATCAAACCGGAGGCGATCAAAAGAGGGAAATTCAGCTCTTCCACTTATGCTTTGAATAAATGGATCCCAAGAATCAGGGAGACCATTTAATGCAATCATGACAATATCCTTGTCCACTACTTCACTTCCAATGGAGTTGAGTTGGTCCTTCAATTCTGAAATTTTCATGAAGGACATGACTGAATCTCCCTTGCTCATTTTGATTTGAAGAAGTTGCTGCCTCAAAGTAAGAGCCTGGCTGATGTTATTGATTTCGAACATTCCTTCTAGGTGTTTGAACATCTCTTTGGCTGAAGATAACTTGGAGATGACTGGAACAAGATGATCCTTCACAGAATCAATTAGAAACTTCTTTGCCTTAAGAGCATTCTTCTTGAACTGCTTTAACTCTTCTGGATCTAAGGGTTTAGGCAGATGCTTGTCTTCCACAAACTGCAATAGCTCAACCTCTTCAAGGGCAAGAAGAACACGAACTTTCCAAGAAGTAAAGTTGAGAGCACCATCAAGTCTTTCCTCTACCTTCAATCCTGTAACCATCTTGCAAAACTAAAACAGCAAACTGAAAGTGAAGGATAACTGATAATCTGATTACTTTATAATGAACCTAAAGCTCCGATACCATGTTAGTTTTTAGTAATTAGATAAGCATTAAGAAACAAAAAATCAGAATGCAAGATAGACAAACACAAAATCAACACATGACACACAAATACCCTGGAAAACCTCCCTCTTGGAGGTGAAAAACCCAGCAATACTTCTCAAATCTTTATTAACAATAATTTGTAGGTATCTTTACACTCAGAACAACAATATATATGCACAGATGAAACCAAGGTAGGGCACAGCAGTGTGATGAACTTATTTGCTGATCAAGAAGGATATAAACACAGTTTGTTGATACTGGAGTGCCTGCTGCCCCTGAGTGGATTCGCAATCTCTTGCACTGGTTCGCTGTCCTTGGAATATGTTCATTGTGCCTCTAATGGTGTTCGTTGTGCTGCTAATGATGTTCGCTGAAGTGCAAGGTATATTCGCCAGTGATCGCTGATGTTAGGTTGCGGATAACAAGTTTGTTATGTTCACCAATCAATGTCACAAATTCGGTGATGGCAGATCGCATATATGCAGAGATCATTCGCTGATTATCATTATGTTGTAAGGCATCAATATGCCTTTGTTATATACAAGACACAAGTCTTCTTATCTCCCAAGTCGGCCTTGTATCTTGCCGCCAAAAACAATACTTATATATTCAAATACATATGTGTTTTACCGCCCAAATTGGGCCTACCCCATTTACAAGTTACATGAGTTTGGGCCCAACCCAATTACATAATTGATCGCTCTAATTATCACAATATATTTTAAATTTTAATTGCCAAAGGCAACATTAAAATTTAATCAGGTTAGAATCCGATTCTAGCTATATTTTTCAACACTTGGCATTCTTCTTTCTTTTTGCTTTTTGGTTTTGAGGATTAGAATGGGACCAAGGTGTGCAAGTAGACACCTTGGCACCTTTGTACACTTTTTACAAAGTGTACACACAGTGCAAGCAATGTCAAACCTTTGTGCTTTTGCCCTTTTTTTGTTGTAAGTTTTACCAATTAAGCAGCACTAGTTCACTAACAGGTGTTGGTCACACTTTGGGGCACATATTGCCAATTTGTACACCAAGCGCACTTTTGTACTGAAACTTTGACCTTTTTTTTTCCTTTTGTTTCATTTTTCTTTGTCTAGCACACTAGCAAGTGTTTTTGTACCATTAGAATTTTAACCAAATATTGTTTACAACATTTCATTCAGATCAAAGAACCCATTTTATGTATAATTTTTTTATTGAAACCAAAGAAAGTTGAATCTTTACTCTTTGGCCCACCAGCAGAGTTTAGTGACACTTTGTACAAAGTAACACACAAGCATGTTTTTGTGCCTTTGTCAGATTCTACCTAATCTTTTTTTATCTTAACCTTTATCATTTTCTTCTATTTCTCCCATTTCTAATTTATTTTATTTTGACATTACTAGCAAGATTTTGAAACAATTAAATCAATTCTTGATGCAGAAGCAGGGCTGAGCAATCTTGTATCGTCCAACATTATTGTTTTTATGTCTTCTATGTTTTATAAGCATTTGGAATCCTTCATACAAATTAGCCTTTCTGCAGAAGCATGCTTTCCATCCATGCTAGTTGCATGACCTCTGGTAAAGTTGGCATCAGAGCTATAACAATTCAGAATTTTGTATAGATTTCTCTTCTTCAGCTAAGTAAGAAGTTAAAACCTGAAATTCCCTTTGACCATTTGAGCAGCTGATTTGTGGGGAGTCTTTCTTGAAATTTGATTGAAATTATTGTGTCGAGTTACCTTTGTCCTTGCCATTTAACTTATCATCCCTTAATCCTCTTAAGGAATCCCTCAACGCCTTAGATTTCAGTTTTACAGTCTAAAATGGCATAATTCAAAAGAGCATCAACTATAGAAGGAGGATTCGAGACAGTGAATGAAATATCATTGGAAGGATTCTATGAGTTCCCTTCTGTTAAATCTACAGAGAAAGAAATCATTGGTGAAGAGACACCACAAATCAAAGCTACTAAAGAGCCTCATATAGCTACCATTACTACCTATAAACCCCCTACCATAAAACCGTAATATGTTTATACTTTATAGGAAGTCTGTTTTGAAACCCAACCTATTGAAAATATTGTTTATAAATCTACTTTCAAACAAGTTGTTAAGCCTAGGACTAAAGATTGTAGAATCAAATTTAGTATATCATCCTAAAAAAGGATTTCAGACCAAATTATTGCCTATTTCCCTTGAGTCAAAAATGAATTATAAAAAAATCCATCCTGGTGTGAACTGTGTACATTTTTGTGAAATCTGTAATGTCCCCACTTTAGCAGTTGACCAAGTGTATGTGCGTTAGCCTAGCTCTACATGGTCTCGAGGGCTAACGAAGGGTTTAAGGGGATCCTGGAGTGTTTTGGCCTAGTCATTTCCAGTTTGGGCCAAAACAGAGTTGATTTACTTAGTTTCAGGCATACTTACTATTTTTAGTAAGTCAGCAGGACACAACGGAGGCTAGTTTTGGTGATTGGATTCAATACTCCTCAGCGAGAACTTTCCGACGAGCTATCACTCGCGCTATTCAGAGTCCGATTGCTAATATATTTTAATGCTTGAAGTGTTATTAAAGTAACATTTAATTTAATTGTAAAATATTAAAGTGTTACTTTAATATTTATTTTATGGGGATGTGTGCAAATCAAAGGGGCACACAAGGGAGACATAAGTGAATATTTTAATATGTTTTATATTGCACATCTTTTCTCCCACATTGCTCAAGTGAGTTGGGTCGACCCTTGGAGAAAGAATAAAAGGAAGCTTTTGTGGCTTCATTCAGCATGTTGAATATGAGAAGAAATTGATGTGTGAGTTGCAGGTCCGTTCTTGGCATTAGGGGACGTCTATCCTCTCTTGTGACATTCTAGATGTCATTCCTTTGGGGTTTGGCCTTTGGAATCCATTGCTATCAGCTTCATTAGCAGGCAGATTGGGTGCATCTCCAGCTACAGGCAGATTTGGTGTTTTGCTCATACCTTCTTCACTTCTTGTCCAATGCTTATGCCATTTTGAAGGGATGATTTTATGAAGATATTGCACTGATTGAAGACTAATTAATACTGTAGCAGCACTGTAGCGCAGCACTATTCACGTACTGTAGCACGGCACTATTCACGTCACTGTAGCACGTCACTATTCACGTTACTGTAGCACGGCACTATTCATGTTACTGTAGCAGCAAGATGGGAGGTCATTGTTGGAACATTATGTCAAAAATGCTGGAGTATTTAGTGAGTTGAAAAATCTGCTATGTATTTGATTTTATTTATTCTGGAAATAATATCATATCAGCAGTAGTTCAATCTTCATGTTGCATATTATTGTAATTTCCTTCTAGTTCATGTTATGTGATTTCAAATCTATGCAAAGACTTAAAAACAAACAAAAAATTTCATTTCCGAAGCCATAAGGGGTTTAAACATTAAACGGAGAAATAAGGAGTTGAATGCAAACTGTTTGACTAAATTCCTATCAGCAGTTGGTTTAGTTTTTGGGCATTCTAGGGTGGCCATCACAAAATCCTTGTTTATGCTACCTCCTATGTCCCAAAAAATATTCAACCTATCTCACACTTATCATTATGTGACAGAAAGCAAGTCAAGTTTGAGCATGCTTGTCAGTTGTCATCCTTATCTAGATTAAATGAAAACTCTATTTGCTATGCTTATTATCCTCACCTAACTGTATGTGCACGTGACAAAGAATGTAAGCAAGTGAAAAATGGTTCACAAGAATATTGGAGATTATTTAAATCTATTTATGATTTGTACATGTTTGATCCATTCAAGTGTGTTAATTGTTCAAATACAAGTCCTATATGGTATGATCAGTACTAATCATCAAAAAATCCTATGATACCTGCCAAAGAGGCTCAACGGGGAAGTACTATTGTAAAAAGGACTTATTAGTATTACTATTTTTTTAATAATATAGCCACATGACAGTGTGTATTTTTCCTTGCCATTCCTTGCCATATAAAAACCAACAAAGTCAGATTTCTTATTATGGCTATTTAACAGAAGTTTGACGTATATGCTTCCTAGTTATGTGATCTGCTAGTTCATGAGTTGCAAAGATGCAAATTCTGCAGCCATAGAGAACATTATAATTCATTGTTAGACTGCATATTTACAGGTATATGAATATATTTCAGTTGACTCATCTTCTATATTGCTCCAAGCTTTATTAATCTTCCAAACATTTTGTATCTTTATACTTGAGTTCTATCAATCAGTTTTAGCAACGTGCTCAGTTATAATTTATTTCCTTTCCATCAAGAGGAAATTTAGAAAATATTTGGTGGCCAAACACAGCATCCCATTTGATTTTTCTAGAATGATGTCTAATATCCCTAGCCTAGAGATAAAATAAGATAAAACTGTTTGATGCAACTCATTAAGTTAATGAGAAATATAATGTACATGGTTTTTCACAGCATCATATCTGTTATCTCTGCTACAATAAAATAATTCTCAAAACACAAAACTGCCAAGGATAATGACTCTTAAAGTGGGTGAAAGACATGACATTAGTGTAAGTTAATGTTAACATGTCCCCACGTCAGCTATGAATGAAAGCCACTGGAGTAATAATTCATTAATCCTTAAGGGATGAGCAATATCTGCAGTCAACTATCACACTGGGTGGCCAATTTATTCTGTGCGAAACATTTTTAGGTATCCAGTGCATATCAATTGACATGTGTGCATGTATTGGTTTATTGTTTGGTGTTAATGCACTAAACATCGTTTAATATATAACCAGATAACTTTACAATGGATAAACTGATCACTCAATCACTAGAGGAAGATTTAATTGGATCTACTCCTGAATCATGTCACCTTTATCTTACCTTTGGAGTCCCCCTTGTTAAAGTAATTAAAAGTGGACTAAAAAATCTAAAAAATACTTTTAATTCTAAAAAGATAAGAATTGCATGATTCTGAATCACTGTGATCTAGCAGATAGTAAGTTGACAAAAATAAATCAAGTTTATAAAAAATACTCTTACTTGGTCTGATACTCAAGTTCTCCATTCACATTCTCTGCTAACTCCCATTCCTGTAATCCAATTAGAAAGAATGTTCAGGACCTAAAATTCATCTGGAAATGCATGCATGTCACTGACTATTTAATTATGCCTGGAGAAATTTGGAAACCTGAACAGGAGTTATTTCTTGAGCATCCGAAAAATCAATACCTTCCCTGTTTATGAATCTGCAGCACTAGCAACAAAACTAATTTGAGCATAGCTGTGCTAAAGAAAATGAAACAGATAATATACTCGTTCTAAAAATAAAAACATAAGTTACACATCACAATAACCTTGAAACACTTATACAAGAATGAAGCTAAACTGTAATGTCCCCTTTTTAGCGCAACATGATATGGGGTGTCGTTAGCCTATTCTGACATGGTCCCGAAGGCTAACAAGGACATTGATGGGATCCTGAGGTGTTTTGGCCTAGGTGTTTTCGATTTCAGGCCAATCGGTGCTGCTTTGACAGGGTTTCTAGACACTTACTATTTATAGTAAGTTAGTCTCCAAGCAGTGACTTGAAATTTTTAGTGTCTCCCTAGTTGGCATAACTATCAGTAAAAATATTTGAAGGCGACAATGATTTAAAGGGATTATCAACAATGTTTTAATATTTAACGATAAAGTGTAAAGTTAAATTAAATATTTAACTTTATTGTTATTTTATAAGGTTGGGAATATAAAGTAATGTTTAAAATATTAAAAGTTCCCTTTAATGGTACATTGTGGGAAATAATATTTTATTCTAATTGTATTATCCCACATTTAGGAAATGAAGTGTTTGCATCCAGGGAGAAGATATAAATGGAGGTTGAGAGCTCTCTTTTGGGATATGCTGGGATGAATTAATGTTATGCTGTTGGATTTCGTAGAAATCTGATTATTGGGCTTGGAGGACGGAATCCCTCTTTGCTATCATTCTCTTCGCTGTTGAAAGACACAGTCAGGAGGATTAATGGTGTTTTCATTCAGGAAACACATTGGGCTTCATTTGGTGCTCTCGCATGATGTTTTACAGGAGTTTGAAAGTGCAGATTTGAAAATAGTGTTTTGCTACAGTACCGCGTGAATAGTGATTTGCTACAGTACCGCGTGAATAGTGTTTTTGCTACAGTACCGCGTGAACAGTGTTTTTGCTACAGTACCGCGTGAACAGTGTTTTGCTACAGTGCCGCGTGAACAGTGTTTTTGCTACAGTACCGCGTGAACAGTGTTTTGCTACAGTGCTGCGTGAATAGTAAAAATGCTACAGTGCCGTGAATAGTGCAGCTACAGTGCATGAACAGTGTTTTCAGCAGGTTCTATACTTGTGTAGTCCAGGTTTGAATTTGTTTATTATCATATGGTCTGTAATATTCTTCAAATCTGATTTGTATGCTTGGAGTTGGAATTAAATAAATACCATCAGCATTAATCCTCTTGTTTTTGGTATTTGATATGTCTGGTTATTTTTATATTGAATAAACTTTGAAAGTTTTACAATAAATATCAGTTTACCAAATTTATCCTATAGCAAATCAAGAACCAAAAAATCCAGTAGTCAGCTTGCACGCCAACTGTTTGACAAAATTACACTAAGTAAAAAGGACATAAATTTAGTACCGAACAGGGGGTGCCCATTACAGTGGTATCAGAGCAGAAGATTCTGCCATCTTGTGGGAAACTTTCACCAAAACATATTGCAGAAATAAAACAGGTCCAGAATGTATGATTGAGCATGCAACAGGGGCATTATAATTTTCGCAATACCAGGGCCAGACAAAATAGAAATCCGGATAGTCAGAGTGAGCAGTCTAGTTCATCTGTGCAGGTGGACATAGAATCCAGTCATACAGACATAGAGGAAATATTCTTCGAGCAGGACAGCAGTATGGGTGACCGAGATGAGAGGAATATCGTTCCAGATCAGGGGGAGGTAATGTTCAGACAGTTGCTGGGTACGTTAGAGCAAGGGCAGCGTATGCAGCAGGAGCAGAATAGGCGAATGGACATGATGTTGCAGCTTATGGCTAGACAGATGGGCGTTAATATTAATCCAGGTGATGCCAACAATGGAAACAATAACAATAGGGGAAACGATAACAATAGGGGCAATGATAATAATGGAGGCCGAGGCAACAACAATGGCCCTGAGAATAATATTAATGGTAATAATGGACATGGCAACAATGGGAATGAGGCGGATAACTTTAGACACATTGCACGCCCAGCTCGAACAGCGAGCTCGAGACCTCTTCTACCCACCTTTCCACCTAGGGATCCGGTTCAACCAGTGAACGAACCGCAGATTACTGAGTTACAGGGTCAGTTCAGGAGGGACTGGGAGGCCAGTGGACCCGAGTTTCAGGCAGATATTTCCCTCAGAGATTATATGGACTTGAGGATGAGACATATGCCTAGAGCAGGAGGGAGGAATCAGAATTTTGAGCTGAGGAAGAAAGTTGGAAAACTTTCCTTGCCTTATTATGATGCTTCAGGGAAGATGACTGCACGAGCTTGGGTGCAGAAGATAGATACATACTTGCAGCTAAATCCTATGCCTGAGGATGAGGCTATCAAGTATGCGGCTATGCATTTGGACGGCGTTGCGCATGAATGGTGGCATCATGGCATGGTGACTCTGGGGCATAATCAGATTACATCCTATGAGGAATTCACAGAAAGATTGATTGAGAGATTTGACACTAGGGATCCCGAGTTACATTTCAAGGAGCTAGCACAGTTAAAACAGTCAGGTTCAGTGGATGCTTACATCGCCGAGTTTCAGCGTTTGTCTGTACTTGTTACTGATATCTCTCCTAGGAGATTGGTGGTGTTATTTTGTGATGGGCTTGCTGATCCATTACGTGGTTGGGTGAAGGGACATGATCCACTCACCTTAGCAGAAGCAACTAAAAAGGCACGAGATTTAGCCCCTTCGGTATACAAAGGAAAATACCATTCAACAGATTCTTCCTACCGCAAGGACAAAGACAAAAAACCATTTCAGAAAGAGTATAACAAACCCAAAGAAGGATCCAAAGGACTAGACAGTGAAACCTTGAATGAACTTCGAAAGAAGAAATTGTGCTTCCAGTGTAGAGAGCCTTGGGACTTATCTCATAAATGCCCTCTCAAGGCTAAGGCAAATCAAATGGAGTATTTTTCAGCAGAGGAGTCAGAGTCAGAGGGGGAGGATCAGCACTCCGATTCAGATGAGGGTAACACGATAGAGGAGAGCAGCATTCCTAAGGATGATAGATCGTTGGCACGCTTGACAGGGGCCCAAAAGGCAATCACATTTAAGGTCAGGGGCACTATCCAGGGGCAGAAAGTGATATCTCTCATTGACACTGGGGCTACACATAACTTTATAGATACACAGTTGGTAGCCAGGAGAGGTTTACAGACAGAGGAGCATGATGGTTTTAGAGTCATGGTGGCTAATGGCCAAAAGCTGTTATGTACTCAGAAGGTTTCAAATCTTCACATTAGATTTGGAGATGGTTATGAGTTGAAAGATGATTTCTATGTTGTGGACATGGGAGATTACGACGTCATCCTCGGTATGACATGGATGGCATCGCTGGTTGAGTTCACTTTCAACCTAGCGAAGTTGGAAATGAGGTTTCAGCATGAGGGTAGGACTGTTGTACTCAGGGGACTTTCAGATGGGAGTTGCAGGGTAGTCTCTTTGAGGAGAATGGAGAAACTTTTTCGACATAATGACATAGAGTGGGCGACAGAGTGCTTAGTTATGCCAACTTCACCGGAGCCTCGGGTGAAGAGTTATCCACCAGATATACAGGAGATTCTTGACAGGCATGCCAAGGTATTCAGTGATATTCCTCACGGGGTTCCTCCTAACAGGGGTGCGGAGCATGTTATTGAGCTCGAGGAGGGAGCCAAACCAGTGATGATCACTCCTTATCGTCATCCTAAGAAACATAAAGATGAGATAGAGAAGGCAATTAAGGAGTTGTTGGAAATGGGGCACATTAGGCCTAGCAAAAGCCCCTTTGCTTCAGCTGTAGTTTTGGTAAAGAAGAAGGATGGGACGATGCGCATGTGCATCGATTACAGGGCATTGAATAAGAAAACAATTAAAAACAGGTATCCCATTCCTAGGATTGATGAGCTGATTGATGAGTTGCATGGGGCATGCTTCTTCACTAAAATTGATTTGCGATCTGGATACCATCAGATCAAGATGAGAGCAGAGGACATTGAGAAAACAGCCTTCCAATGTCACTATGGCCACTTTGAGTTTATGGTTATGCCATTTGGACTAACCAATGCACCCGCTACATTTCAGAGTTGTATGAACCAGGTATTCAGGGAGCAGTTGAGGAGATTTGTCTTGATCTTCTTTGATGACATCTTGGTCTTCAGTAAGACCTGGGAGGAACATTCACAGCATTTGGAGGAGGTATTATCTATCCTAGAGAGAGAGTCTTTGTATGCCAAGGAGTCTAAGTGTGAGTTTGGTATGACAGAATTACTATACCTTGGGCATATTATTAGTGCGGATGGTGTTCGGGTTGATCCCGAAAAGATTAGAGCTATAGTAGATTGGCCTACTCCCACAAACCTCACACAGCTTAAGGGGTTCTTTGGTTTATGCGGGTTTTACAGGAGGTTTGTTAAGGGGTTTTCACAGACTGCAGCACCTTTGACAGACCTCACTAAAAAGGGAGCCTTTGTATGGACAGAAGCAGCGCAACGATGTTTTGACCACTTCAAACAAGTGATGTCATCTTGTCCGGTTTTAGCTCTACCAGATTTCACGAAGCCTTTTGAACTTCAGTGTGATGCTTCAGGTGATGGGATAGGGGCAGTATTGATGCAGGAGAAACATCCCATTGCATTCGAGAGTAGGAAGCTTCGAGGTGTTGAGAGGAGCTATTCTATCTATGACAGGGAGATGTTGGCCATAATGCATGCATTGGCCAAATTCCGATCATACTTAGTAGGTGGACGGTTTGTGATCAAAACTGATCACAATAGCATAAAATATTTTATGAGCCAGCGTGATCTTAATGACCGGCAACAGAAATGGGTTACTAAATTGCAGGCTTATGACTTTGACATAGAGTTTGTCAAAGGTAAGAAAAACGTGGTGGCTGATGCCTTATCTCGGAGACCTCACTTATGTGCTCTGGCAGAGATTTCAGGAGATTGGAGAGATCAGATTATAGCAGAGTATGTCGGAGATGCTTGGGCTTCCGGATTGATTTCAGGTACTATACAGGATGATCGCTATGAGGTGATAGATGGATTGATCAGAGTTCAAGACAGGGTTTATTTGATTCCGTCATCACATTTGAGAGAGGTGATACTTAAGGCATTTCATGATGCACCCACAGCTGGGCATCCGGGGATCTTCAAGACCTACAGGCAGATCCGAGAGCGGTTCACATGGAGAGGGCTCAAGGATGATGTTCAGAGGTATGTCAGGGAGTGTGCGGTTTGTCAACAGAATAAGGGAGAGCACACATTTCCTGCAGGTTTATTACAGCCCTTGCCCATTCCAGATAGGAAATGGGAAAGTATTTCGATGGACTTCATCACTGGTTTACCACGAGTGCAGGGAAGGGATTGCATCTATGTGGTGGTGGACCGCTTGACGAAGTTCGCTCACTTCTTTGCTATTCCGTCCATTTACACAGCAGCACAGGTGGCAGATCTTTTCTTTAGAGAGATATTCAGGTTACATGGGTTGCCCAGATTCATTGTCAGTGATCGGGATAGTAAGTTTATGAGTGTTTTTTGGCAGGAGTTGTTTAGGTTGTGTGGTACAGATCTTACACCTAGCACTAGTTATCATCCGCAGACAGATGGGCAAACAGAGATTGTGAATAAATGGGTGGAGGGATATTTGAGGAACTATGTAACTGCACAACAAAAAGCTTGGGTCAGATGGTTGCATATGGGAGAGTATTGTTATAACACCACTTATCATATGTCCATCAGGATGACTCCTTTCATGGCACTCTATGGTTATGATGCACCTAGCTTCATGGATTTAGTTTTGGGGGACAGCAGAGTGCCCAAAGCCAAAAACTTATTGCAGGATAGTCAGGACATCCTGAAAGTGCTCAAGGAGAATATACAGCAGGCCCAGAATCAACAGAAATTGTACGCTGATCAGCACCGAATAGAGCGCAGTTTCGAGGTAGGGGATATGGTCTACTTGAGGCTACAACCATATAGACAGTCATCACTCAAGAAGAGCGGAGCTGAAAAGTTGAAGCCTAGATTTTATGGTCCCTACAGGGTGATTCGCAGAGTGGGCGAAGTCGCCTATGAGCTTGAGCTTCCAGAGGGCAGTCGGGTGCACAATGTGTTTCATGTGTCTAGGCTTAAGAAAGCCATTGGTCAGAGTGTAGTGCCTTCTGCAGATTTACCCCCTTTGGATGAGGAGGGAAAGCTTGTGTTAGTACCCGAAGCTATTCTGGATATCAGGGAAAGGACACTCAGGAACAGAATCGTTAAGGAATACTTGGTGAAATGGAGAGACCTGCCAGATGAGGATGCTACATGGGAGAATGAGCAGGTATTGCAACATTCAGGACCGAATTTGCTTGAGGACAAGCAATTTCAAGGGGGGCGGACTGTAATGTCCCCTTTTTAGCGCAACATGATATGGGGTGTCGTTAGCCTATTCTGACATGGTCCCGAAGGCTAACAAGGACATTGATGGGATCCTGAGGTGTTTTGGCCTAGGTGTTTTCGATTTCAGGCCAATCGGTGCTGCTTTGACAGGGTTTCTAGACACTTACTATTTATAGTAAGTTAGTCTCCAAGCAGTGACTTGAAATTTTTAGTGTCTCCCTAGTTGGCATAACTATCAGTAAAAATATTTGAAGGCGACAATGATTTAAAGGGATTATCAACAATGTTTTAATATTTAACGATAAAGTGTAAAGTTAAATTAAATATTTAACTTTATTGTTATTTTATAAGGTTGGGAATATAAAGTAATGTTTAAAATATTAAAAGTTCCCTTTAATGGTACATTGTGGGAAATAATATTTTATTCTAATTGTATTATCCCACATTTAGGAAATGAAGTGTTTGCATCCAGGGAGAAGATATAAATGGAGGTTGAGAGCTCTCTTTTGGGATATGCTGGGATGAATTAATGTTATGCTGTTGGATTTCGTAGAAATCTGATTATTGGGCTTGGAGGACGGAATCCCTCTTTGCTATCATTCTCTTCGCTGTTGAAAGACACAGTCAGGAGGATTAATGGTGTTTTCATTCAGGAAACACATTGGGCTTCATTTGGTGCTCTCGCATGATGTTTTACAGGAGTTTGAAAGTGCAGATTTGAAAATAGTGTTTTGCTACAGTACCGCGTGAATAGTGATTTGCTACAGTACCGCGTGAATAGTGTTTTTGCTACAGTACCGCGTGAACAGTGTTTTTGCTACAGTACCGCGTGAACAGTGTTTTGCTACAGTGCTGCGTGAATAGTAAAAATGCTACAGTGCCGTGAATAGTGCAGCTACAGTGCATGAACAGTGTTTTCAGCAGGTTCTATACTTGTGTAGTCCAGGTTTGAATTTGTTTATTATCATATGGTCTGTAATATTCTTCAAATCTGATTTGTATGCTTGGAGTTGGAATTAAATAAATACCATCAGCATTAATCCTCTTGTTTTTGGTATTTGATATGTCTGGTTATTTTTATATTGAATAAACTTTGAAAGTTTTACAATAAATATCAGTTTACCAAATTTATCCTATAGCAAATCAAGAACCAAAAAATCCAGTAGTCAGCTTGCACGCCAACTGTTTGACAAAATTACACTAAGTAAAAAGGACATAAATTTAGTACCGAACAGGGGGTGCCCATTACATAAACAAAAAATCCAATGAGTTGCATGAACGGATCAAGTTGCAGATATTATAACATATATCTTTGTATATGCAAATATTTTTAAAAATTGGGGATAAAACATGAGTTTGGACCTTTGGAACGCCCTATCAAGCTCCAAAGCTGTGCAGTATCTTTTAACTGTATTAATGAGTTTTTGATAGTTTTTATTCCAATTATTTTAATAGTTAGCAAATAATTAACAATTGATTGTATTTATTATTACTTATTCTTTATGAAAATAACAATTCATTTGGGTATTTATTTTGCTGTAAACTCCTAAAATTCCAGCTATCCAAATTATTAGTATCTCATTAATTTTGGTCTTGGACAATAAAATTGACTATAATAATCAAAACATTTTCTCTACCATCTGGCACAACTCTCCAATTCAGACAAAAGGCTCAAACAAAGTCTAAATACTGAACGCATGAATGGTGCATTTTTAAGTTCTTTCCACCCGTATTTAATTAAATTCACTGTTCTCAAGGAATGCATTTTCCTACCCTCTGGGACAGTCCGCGACATTCCAGGGGAATGGAGATGCAGGGGGGTAGCGGGGGGAAATTCCCCTGCATGCCTAGAAAATTTCAGGGCTTTTCAACATTCCTGGGTAATTTCCTGCTTTAGGGAGGTATTTGGGGGTCCCTGTAATGTCCCCTAATGGGACCCTCTTATATTCTGACCTTGCATCACAATTTTAGTACATAGTGATAACAATAGAGAGGCACTATTGTCAACTAAGCTTGGTCTGGACCCTGCACAACAGATTAGTCTAACATTTCCATTTTGCCTTGATAGACTAAATATTCAACATTCTTATATATTGCATAGTTATATGAAGGATTCAAGAAACCTTTCTCTCCCTACACCAATTCTTATTATGGAGCTCAAGGAGAATCACCCAAGGCGCCTCCAGTCTATCCCTCTCCAACAAGCCCAAGAGCACCAAGGACCTCATCAACTTGGCCTCTTGGCCCACACTCGGGGTTGGCATACCTGCTGGAGCCTAGTGCTCTTGCTTCCTTGTATTCTCCCTCCATAATTGGATGGTGAGATTGAAAGGTATTACAAACTCCATCATATAATTTACTTAATTGTCATACGAACAGTTAGTGATAGAAAAGCATTATTAAACTGTCATACATATTGCAGTCTATATTAATATTACTATTAAATTCTGCACAAGAACATTATCAGGCTCCATATATTAAGCATACATATTCAACTCATCCCCATGCATACCACCAGAAACAAAGATGTTACTGCCTGTAACTCAATAACAGTTCTGATCCGATCTAATCCATGGTGATGTCCTGGATGCTTTTGATTCCTTTCCTTTATATCTCTCAATGTGAGGGAGAGGTCACACCTTTTCATCATGTATGCCCTTTGGCAAGAGACATACCCTTTGAAAGAGTGCAACTCTTTATTATTTCTGCCCTTTGAAAGGGAGACAACCTTTCAGAATCAGATCTGCACTTCTGATTCCCAAATTATCCCCTTCTCAAAATGAGGTTCTCTTCTCCCTTTTATATCCCATGATTGAGGGAGTCGCAGCTTTTCCTTCCATGTCTTTTGACCATTCATTAACTTAATTAAATTTTAATTATATTTAATTATATTAGTTTATATTTTAATTTAACTTTTATTTTTATTCTTTTCTATTTTAATATTATTATTATTATTTATTATTAAATTCATTCCAAAGTGGGGACATTACAGTCCCCAACATCGCCAATCTATCAGTCCTGATGTCCCCAACATCAATGGTTATTTAAAACAGTAAAAGAATATATGGGGCATCAGAGAAGCATGCCTAAATTTCAAGGGCACGAGACAACCTAAGACTTAATAAATAGTTGTTCCTAGCCAAGTGCTCTTTTTGTTGATCACTACCAACGATCATAAAGGAGAAAATGGACATGAATGAGAGTAATGAAGCTGGTCAGATCTTGAATTGAAAGCTGAATAAACATTTCAGGCATTTCTAAAACTAATGAACAAGAAGCCAATGGCTAAATCACATGGTATTCTGTAGCTATGACCTTCACAGTATGCATTGAGCTTGCAGAAGTCATAAAACATACATCTAAACAGAAAAAAGGAATAACAAGAATTTTATATACTTCTGAAGGAAAAACAACAAAAATAATTGAGTATATTCAGCCAGAGACCTTCAAAAGATGTTTACTCATTTCAACTGCCTTCACTGCATCTATTATGTTGTAGTATCGCTTGACTAATCTGACCTCAAGTTGCTGATTAAACCCTCAAGGAATATTGTCGAACATTTTGCATACAATGTCTGAACTTGCTGTTATGAGTTTCTGTTTGTATTGTTTCGGTCTTGTATGCTGCAATTGATGTTTTTGAATGCCTCTAACCATGAAAGATTGACTAACAATGTCATAGAAATGATATGCCAACTGATTTTGACTTTTAACATGCATATAAGTGACTAAAAATAATAACTATAGCTGCTTGACAAATCATCAAACACTTGGCATGCAAACTAGAAATTATATGGCAGCAGCATAATGAAGTCTTTTATTAATTATTCTCACACCAAATAGTTACAAAGATATAGCATGTAATTCCCAAAACTTATGACAGCAAAATTAGAGAACCTGGTATGTAAAATGCCTGCTGCAAATGATGGTCTCCACTCTACAATGTATATAATCTGCCAATTAAACACGTCCCTGCTGTAGCTGTATATAATTTGCCAATTAAATGCTTGATTTCCTGATGTATAATGGCAGCCAATATGAATCTCCAAAACTGCTATAGATATACCTTCCAATCCTTCAAACCCTAGATGAAATCTCCAACCTGTTAGCACAAATTGGACTCCTGGATGAAGCCCACAATTAGGCAATAATCTCAGCTGGTATCTCACAACCTCAAAATTGCACAAACACAGAAGAGTCTTCGTTCTCCAATGCTGGAAATGACTGAAAATCTTGTGTATTTCTACACAGCTCTCATATCAAAAAGCACAAGTTTATAATCTTCAAGAATGAGTTTGATTTGTTTTTTGAAACCCTTTATATCCTCTCAACTCTTAAATGCCTTTAATTCCCTTTTGAAATCCACTCTTAGGGTTTTAATAAAACTTAATAATAACTTTTCAAACTTGGGCGCTCATACTAATAAATAATAAATGCACTTTAATATCATTTTTAATGATATATTATGTTCTCCCATTGACTTTATAAATTAATTTAATATTTGGCCCCATAAATCATAATCATTTAATTCACTTTTAAATCACTTAAATTGAGGATCATGGCCCCATTGTGTATAAAGTGACTTTATAACTTTATAATTGCACTTAGTAAATAATTATATAGCGTAATCACTTTATTAATAATTAATATAACATATCTCTAGAAACAATCATTATTTCTCCATTCCTTCTGAACTTGGGAGTTAACCATTATATCCACTGCGCATCCAATTGCCTTACTAAAATTAGTAAGGGTCCCTCTCTATCAACCGCTGATTTACTATAAATCCCTCATTATCCGATCAAACTAGTTGTGCAAGGGGTCGACACTGCAATCATAGCTTGTCAAGGTGCCTTGCTATAAATAGAAACCATGACTTTCCTAAAATGATGACTTACTATAAATAGCAAGTTAGCCAAACAAAGTCCAACGAAGGCCAAACCTGAACATATACTAAGCTCTGAGAGAAATAACACACTGATCTCTGCCAAATGGGACCCTCTAACCATCTGAGTTAGCCTGCGAGGCCCAATGATAGGCTAACCATTCATAAAACGAGAGCAGCTAAAAAGGGGACATTACATATGTTTCAACCAAATAAAATAAGTGAATAACTTTCCATTACTTTTGCAGTCCACAACTAGGTGACTAGAGAAATTTTTCTAAGATAATTGTGAGCTTTAGGATACAGTAATGGTCTGATTTTGGAAAATTCCTCCGAGATACACTTTACTAAATTTCAAAAGAATTGACTAGTGCCGATGGTTTTCAATTGCAAAAAGTATTTGAAACTTTCAAAAGAGTACAATACTATTGAAAAAAAATCCAAAGGTTTATTTGATTCCATAAGCTACTTAATGCAAGCAGCAATATGTAGATGTGTTTATTAATGTTAATTTTTATTCATCCAATCTGGTCTCTACTTGATGAAATCATCTCAAAGCTTCTCAAAATTGAGAAGCTTTAATGGGAATAGACACCTAGAATGAACGGGTTCCAAAATGGAGAGAACCCATTGAGAGTTATGGACACCAACTCATCATCGTAAACCTTCACCTTGAAAGCAACGAGTTGACTTCAAAGCTCATTGATCTTGACAAAGTAACTAACCATTATGTTTGTATAACTTATACATTTAATATTGATCTTGATCTTCAGTAGCAACTTGCAAGAAAAGTTTAATCTTTTCTATAAAGTGATCAAGACACCAAACACCACCTTCATTTTCTTATTCTCTTCTATGTGTAGATCAAATAGTTCTTCACTGAATTTAGCATGATTCACCTGACCTTGGCTTATAACTCAAAATGGAGTTCTCTAAGATTTTGCATCTATTGATTCTGAGTTTTCTATATTCAAAACAATGTAGTGTCCCCTTTGTATGGCCTATCCAACATCTTTGCAAGCTCCAACTTTATTGGAGAGCACCATCCTTTTTGAAATGCAGTTTAGATAACGGCATTATGTTCAAAGGATCATGATGAGTCTGTCGGTGCTTTCTAAGGACAATTTTGTCATTTCGAGTGCATTCCAAACTTCATGGAGGAATATTCGCTTTTTGGAAAGTATCAATTTTAGTTAAGTTGGATCTCCAATGAGCTTCAAAGTATGCTGGCATATTCAGATTTCACTTTCAGGCTATTTTTGTATTTTCCATAACTTTGGGCGAATGTGCAAAAAATAATTAAAATATTAAATAATCAATATTTAAGGTGTCAAAAGGTGAATTAAAAGACAGCTTATATTAATTATTTATAAAGGTGAATTTTAAGTGACTTAAGTGCCAAAAAAACAGTGTTCCACGGGCGTTGGGGACGGGGGGACGCGTCTCCGGGACGGGGGGACCAAGGGTCAAAATTTGGGGACGGCGGCAGGGGGGGTGGCGGGGTGGTGGTGCTCATATACTTATAAATATACATATAGTACTTGAAAAACTAGTTTTGAAAAGATGTATAACAGTATAACAGTATAAGAATTAGATTTCAAATGAAACTATAGGAAATACCAAGATTACTTAGATTAGTAATACATAACTAATTGCTAAAAGTAAATAAAATTTGACAAATGAAATTGTCAAATTGGAGATTTCTCATTGCTATCATATGAATATCGAAAAAGGAAAACGAAAATACGAATATCTGATGCCATTGCAAGTCTATAATAATAAAGATGATTACATGATTCATCATTACAATGAGTAGCCAAATACAAATACGTGTAGCAATAGCATTACAAAAGAGACTAGAGTCAAATACAAAATGACAAAACTCAAAACTCAAAATGTAGCTAATGGAGGCCTCTAATCATCTGCGAACTCCTCCTCACTGGAACTGTTGGACTCTTGAAGATCAAGGTCCCTCAAACTCACACCAACTAGCCCTGCATCTGAAGTGGTAGGATCATCCTCATCAATCTGTGAAGGCTCCTCTGGCTCTACATCCCATCGTGCTGCTGGACTCTCCTTGTATACAAGTGTCTTGCGGTCCATGAGACGCAAAGCACTGTGTATAGCCACAAGCTTCTCTGCTCTCTTAGAGGTAAGTTCGTTCCTCTTAAGACAGTGGATGAAGCTATATGTAGACCAGTTCCTCTCAGCAACTGAAGAACTGGAAACTTGGGATAGCAGACGGATGGCTAGAGTGGTGGTCAAAGATTTCGGGCCATGACAATTCCACCATAAAAGTGGGTCCTCCTGTGCCATGCTGTCTATATCCATCTTTGCCGCATCTGAATAACCTCTAAGAGTGGCAAATCTTCCCCACTCAGTGCGCATTGTGTCGGCATCTCTGGAATCAAACATCTTCTCTATGCACCTAAAGAAACCCGCCTTCACCTCATCATCCTGAATTGGTGTCAGTCTACCCGGTCTAGCCTTGTACCACTTAGGATTCAAGGCAAAGGCAGCCATATGCAAAGGAGTGTTCAACTTGTCCCATCTACGCTGAATGATAGGCTAGATTTGCTCATTGTAGAATGCTAAAGAGGGGTCCTTCACTCGCACAGCAGCCCTCATCTGGTCAAGCATAAAGTCAATGCACTCATACGCCTCTCCAAGGTTACGTGCATCCCCATCCCCATATCTGATCACCTGGAATACTGGAGAAATGATAGAGACAATGTATTTCGCATCAGTCCAAAACACATCACTCTTCACTATCTCCTTCACCCTTCTCCCCTGCTCTGTCTTGGCCTCAGCCCACCTATTCCACTCATTAGTCATAACCATGAGTTGCAATGCCTCTTACAACTCAATCATTCTCTCCAAGAGAATGAAATAGGATGCATATCTAGTCTCAACTAGTTTCAGGAACTCCTTCGCGAAGGTCCTGAAGAGTGCATGTGAAGTGTGGTGGTTGCAGATAAACATCTGCACATCTCTCGCATCGGTGACCACTCCTCTAATCCAGTCTATCTTCCCCATGTCCTTGAGTGCATTGTTCATGGCATGCACACGAGATGGGGTCCACCAAATGTGTCTATAGGCTGCCTCAATGAGTCTCCCTGCTGCTCTACACACATGGGTTGCATCTGTCACTACTTGGACCACATTTTGTGGCCCAACCTCCTCAATAGCCTCCCTGAGGACCTGAAACTGGAAATCAACAACTTTACGATGCCCTGTACAATCAACTGCTCTAAGGAAGTATGGGCCCTCTGCACATGTGACCATGATGTTGATGAGTGGACGATGGCTAATGTCCGTCCACCCATCCATAACTATGCTGCACCCCGATGCCACCCAACATGCCTTCATCTTCTCCATCAAAATATTGATCTTGGAATAGCATTTATCCAAGATCGAGGTCCTCATTTTCATCTCCCCTGGTGGCACATAAGATGGTCCTCCCTTGGCCACCATAGCCATCATCTCCCTATAATAAGGAGACCGTGTAACATAAAATGGAATGCCATTGGCAAAGAAGAACTTGCCAATGGATTCATCTATCTCATCTCTCAGCTGCACATTAAACATATCAGCAATGGGGTTGATCTGTGGTGTCTGCAACCTACGTTTCCCAGCCCTGGCGGTAGTAGAAGTGGAAGTGGATGGAGATCCAAACATTATTCCTGCCGTTTGCGAAGCATGAGAAGTATGTGGCACATTCTGGTTGCCCTGAAGTGCTGCCCTAGTAGACAAAGTAGTAAGCATTGAAATATTTGTGTCATCTGGAACCCCCCAAAGCCTGTTAAACTCAATTCTGTACTGTATATTTTTGGCTTCCTCCAAAAACTTACAATGTTTCATGCCTTTTCCTCTCCAAAACAAAAAGTGTGCATTCACCCTACTAATGCTACCGAACCATTCTGTGTCACAAATATTGCACTTCCACTTCCTTGTTCCCCCACTTGAATGTGATGTGCCTTGTACTGATATTCGTGAAGCAAACTGTTTTAGAGGAGACTTAGGATCAAAATGACCCCTAGCATATGGTGCCAACAACTCTGAAGGGCAACATGTACTAGCTGGTGCACTTGCCATAGAACTAGATTGGGCTCCAAGATCAGCCCCATGGTCACCCCCCTCATTTTCAGGTTCATAATCTGAATCATTCTCACTATGAGAATGGATTCCCATGTCATCTTCACTCATGCCTTGGGAGCTCACTGTGAAATTGACACTGCATTTCACAAAATAAAAATAAAAATAAAATCAGCCTAGTTTAACAATATATTTTTAAATTTAAATTTTTTTTCCTTTTCATCTCAAAATGAGATTTGATGTTGAATCTTGAAGGCCCTCAAGATTCAATATCAAATCTCATTTTGAGTCTTGAGATGAATAGAGAAAAAAAATCCAAAAATGACATAGAACAATGAAAATCAGAAAATAAAACAAAAAAAAAGTTGAAAAACCCTACCTTGTGCTTGAAAAATCTCTCCAAAATGTAGAAGAATCTTCTTCTTCCTCTTCTTCCTGCTTCTTCTAGCTCCTATCACGCTTGCAATCAGCTTTTCTCACCCCTTCAATCAGTCTTCTTCAAGTTTTTCCTCCTCTTTGGCTTGCTGGAAAAAAAATAAGTTTTCCAAAATGAGAGTTAAATCTAAAAGAAACATGTTTTTGTGTTGTTTTGGGGGGTTGGGTGGGGCCCACGTCCAATTAGGGTTACCCCTTAACCCCCCCAAAAGGCACATGTTTTTTTAAAAATGGCTTTTTCCGTTTGTTTAGACATGGGAACGCGAGAGACGCCCAGGCGTCTCCGAGGAGATGCCTCCACATCTCCCTGGGAGACGCGGAGACGTCTCCACGTCCCGGCGGCGTTTGGGTGGCGGTGGCGGGATGGCGGGGGACGTCGCGTCCCCGTCCCCCTGTCCCCGAGACGTCTCTGACGGGGGGACGCACCCAAAAAGGGGGGGGGCGCGTCCCCGTGGAACACTACAAAAAAACAAATAATAAAATAAAGTCGCTTATTTGGAGCTGAAGGTTTATTATTAATAAATGATTAATAATTATAATTTGGGGAAGTTTTGAAAGTGCTTATAAAAGGCAAATTGAAAGAAGTCATTCTGAATATTTAGCAAACCTTAATTTATGTGTAATGTTGAATGCTGTTCATCTCTTCCACCTTAAACAAAACCCTAAGGTAAGATTGGTTTTGGTGGTGAAAGATTCATTCCAAGCCAATACTATATGATTCATTCAGTGTCACAATTTGTGCAAAATAGATTCAGAGGTAAATTCACCCATAGTTCACAGTTGTGCAATTGATACAGGTTTTTGTAGGAGATCGAGTAAGATCGAATATTTGAAGGATTTGCAGGCAAATGTCAAATATATCTTTGGATTTTGAGGGTTTCAAACCCCAATTAGATGAGACGTCTCTATTCGGTTTTATGTTGGTGATTTTGGGTTGGAATAAAGGTTTGGAGATTTAATATGAGCAGCCGCAGTTCTGTTTGGAGCATTTTCTATCATATTGAAACTAGCCACTCAGCTACACAACATCCTTGGGCATAGTTGCAGAGTCTATTACTCATTGAAGGGATATTTTTGGTGTTGTATGGAGGTTTTCTCCTACTGTTCGCATTCCCATATCATCTTGGCATTGTTGCAGATATTTTCAGTCTAAGGTAAGTTAGGAAATAAAAGTTTTATTTGCTCATGTAATTCTGATTTCTGGAACAGCAGGTTATATTGTTCATTTCTATTGTTTCCAACTCTTTTGAATGTGTCAATTTTTTGAAAAAGTACATTAACTATTTTATGAATGTTGGTATAGGTTTATGATGAATAAATGATCTAGAACTTTAGATACAACTGTTCTAAGTGATTATAATCAAAATTTCATCATAATAGCTTGTATTGATGAAATGTTTGCAAGATAAAATCAGCAATATTGCAAGTTTAGGACAAACACTTGTGATAAAGATTTTACAGAATATAATAACCCTACAAGAAAATATTGTTTGTCTAAGGGTTTTTAGAACATGATATCATCACAAACTTATTTCAACATTCAAAGATTGATTGAGACATTATGTCAAACATCTTGTGTTCATTCAAATATAACTGGAAATAATAGAATGTGGCTAACACAGCTTACTGTTCCAGATATCAGTATATAGATATATGAATATTTCAATTTTCTAACCTTTTATCACAAGAGATTAAACATTTATTGAACAGCTAATATGAATTGCTAAACATACAAGGTCTAGAATCTTCCCAAGTGCCACTCCCCACTTCTAATCTACCTGTAGGACTCACAACGGTTGTGCCTATATTCTTGATGGCTCCAAAAAGCCTCACGACCACACCATGTCTGTAGCAACCACTTATTACCTCTCATGCCAACTGCAATGAATGATGGTGTAATGTCCCCACTTTGAAATATAATTTAATAATGAATAATGATAATAAAATTAAAATACAAAAGAATAAAAAATAAAAATTAAATTAAAATATAAAAGAATATAATTAAATATAATTAAAATTTGATTAAAGTAAATGAATGGTCAAAGGCATGAAATGATAAGTCGTGACTCCCCCAAATATGAGGTATAAAAGGGAGAGGAGAACTCATTTGAAGGGGGGGTAATTTGGGAATCAGAGATGCACATTTAATTTAAATAAGAAGTGCAGATCTGATTGTGAAAGGTTGTGACCCTTACAAAGGGCAGAAATAATGAAGAGTTGCACTCTTTCAAAGGGTGCTAATGGTGAAAGGGTGTGTCTCTTGCCAAAGGGCATACATGATGAAGAGGTGTAACCTCTCCTTCACATTGAGAGATATAAAGGAAAGGAATCAAAGCATCCAGTGACATCACCATGGATTGGATCAGATCAGAACTGTTATTTGCAGGCAGTAACATCCTTGTTCTTGGTGGTATGCATGGGGATGTGCTTAATATGTATGCTTAATATATGAAGCCTGATAATGTTCTTATGCAGAATTTAATTGTAATATTAATATAGACTGCAATATGTATGACCGTCATACTTGATTTCATATACATTCATAGTATAACAAGATATTGACATATTTACAGTCCCAAGCTCTTAACCAGTTCTAATTCCTTTTTCGTGAGTAGTAGTGTGAAGCTGTTAGGGAGAGGCGGAGTAAAAAGATCTCATGATAGATGAGCCCCAAAGGTGAAAGAACTCATGATCCTGAAACCTGGGCTGCGGGCCCCAAGGGTGAATGGACTGAGGTTCCGGTAATCTGGGCTGCATGAGGGAGATGGTATCATCGCACCCTAGACAAGCAAGTCTCCCATCCAAGACTAGAAATTGGAAAGAGATCAAGACTAGGCCTGAATAAGGGCAATACTGAACTGTAATATGAGCAACCTAAGTCATTAATTCGTAATATGGTAGATAGTAATGTATGTTTCCCTTGGGAATTGATAGCCTATAAATAGGGGACATTACAATTGGTATCAGAGCTTTGACCCTGCCATCCTGTAGGATAAAGATGAATCAATAAATCTAACATGTGTATTTGTGTGTATGCTTCGTGTTTTCATGTGTATGCTCCATGTTTGAACTGATGTATTTCCAACATGTCTATCATGTTAGCACAAGTGGACATAACCAAGATAATGAAAGAAACATCACTTGGTATAGAACCTCCAATTCCTAAATTATCTTAGAGTGTATAGAAGAAGCTAATTACATCACATGAAAGATTACAAATTCCCAAAGGTTGATTTGGGGAATCCTCAAAATTAGTAGATGACTTAGTTTGAGAAAATTAAAACTGACATTGCTTGAGGACAAGCAATCTTGGTGGGGCGCACCGTAATGTCCCCACTTTGAAATATAGTTTGATGATGAATAATAATAATAAAATTAAAATACAAATGAATAAAAATAAAAAATTAAATTAAAATATAGAAGAATATAATTAAATATAATTAAAATTTGATTAAAGTCAATGGATGGTCAAAAGGCATGAAATGATAAATTGTGACTCCCCAAAATATGAGATATAAAAGGGAGAGGAGAACTCATTTGAAGGGGGGATAATTTGGGAATCAGAAGTGCAGATCTGATTGTGAAAGGTTGTGACCCTTACAAAGAGCAGAAATAATGAAGAGTTGCACTCTTTCAAAGGGTGCTAATAGTAAAAGGGCCCTCACATTGAGAGATATAAAGGAAAGGAATCAAAAGCATCCAGTGACATCACCATGGATTGGATCAGATCAGAACTGTTATTAGGTTACAGGCAGTAACCTCCTTGTTCTTGGTGGTATGCATGGGGATGTGCTTAAAGCCTTAATATGTATGCTTATCATATATGAAGCCTGATAATGCTCTTATGCAGAATTTAATTGTAATATTAATATAGACTGCAATATGTATGACAGTCATACTTAATTTCATATACATTCATAGTACAACAAGATATTGACATATTTACAGTCCCAAGCTCTTAACCAGTTCTAATTCCTTTTTCGCGAGGAGTGGTGTGATGCTGTTAGGGAGAGGCGGAGTAAAACCATTGTTTGCCACATACGGGTAAACGATCAAACGCAGAAAGTAAATACACAGAACATAATGGAAATATATTAAAGAACCAGTCTCTATATTAATTCAGCAGTCCATATACATCAAGTGCCATAACATCACATTTGATACCACTATTCTAATGCCACTTTGAAAGAAAGGTACGCAATATATAATACCCGAAGGGGTGCGACCAACTGTCACGTCCAACTGCCCTTCGGGACGACTAACTAACTGACCGCCGTAACTCATTATTACCAACGACAACATAAACATAACATAATGATTATTCCCGGCAACATCATCCCCCCCAAGAAAAGAAGTCGTCTTCGGACGACTTAATACAAAATAGAGATGGCATTAAACAAAACCAAGGTAGAGAACTGCAGGAACTGCGAACGCTTAGTTGAGCGTGGAACTCATACACCTACTGCGTCCTCGCCTGAAAACCCTTTTCTGCTACCATCCGATGCTCAAGTGCAGATTTCACCATTAGTGCTTCCTTTGACATCACAGTCCTCCTGTGCCTAAACCAAACTTGTCTGCAAAACACGCTTTTCAGTCTCAGCCTCCACCAACTACTACTCAAATGATACTGTCTCCCTAGCCAATTTTTTCTTTAGTGGGATTACCACGAAGTCCAATATGAAGGGTTGCATCCCGATGGTAACTTGCTGGCCCATTAGTGTCCAGATGGGTTTGATTCCATGCTGATCTGCTCCCAGCAGATTGAATGTAAATGGCCACAGCGTCGGCTTCCCCAGCTTCCGTCGGGTTTCTTCTGGAAGAACATTCACTCCTGATCCACCATCGACGATGGCATCGGTTAGAATGGTGCCAAGGATACCCATCTCCACAATGGTCGGGTTCCTTCCAGTGTTAACTGCCAGCAGCATAGGGTCTATTGCAGACCCCCCAGGAACATATGTGCGGTGGTTGGTATTGGTGTGTGGTTGGGAGAGATTATTCAGCAACGTCGTTCGTAATTGAGGCATCGTTTGGAGGAGGTCGTGTACCATCATAGGAACCTCCAGTTTTAAAATTTGATTTAGTATAGCCTCCTCCGCCTCCGGTCAGTTGGAAGTACCCGTCGTACCCTTCGCCTTTGCCCTTTCTCGTATCTCTTTCTCAATTTCTTCCCGTGCTTACTGTACCCTTCGCTTCTCCGTCTCCGAGTCTGGGCACATTGCGTGTCTGGCTTGGGCGCGGGTTATGGCCAGCACTTCCTCTTCTTTGGTTTCCTCGATATTGAGCAAGTTGACGCCGGACTTCGGGCAGGTGGCGTCTTCGTGGTCTCCCGGTCCGCACCATTTGCACAAATATTGTGTGGCCTCTCCCTTCGGCCAGTCTCGGGCAAAGTGCCCCCATTGGCTGCACGCTCTGCATTGTATCATCGGTCGGCCTTTGGAGTCGTATTGGATCCAGCTCCTTGTATTGTTATTGTTGTTTCGTCCTCCCCACCGGTTATCTTGGTAGCCTCCCGATGTTGCATTGTTGTTCGCCTGGGAGCTGTTGGTACCGCCCGATGTAGTTGGTTGTTCCTGTGTAAGCAATACTTGTTGGTTTCGTGTTTTCATGTTGTAGGGGCATTCCCTGGTGCGATGCCCCATCAACTGGCATATATCACAATAGGCCTTCTTTGGGTAGGAGCCTTCCGTGTGGCCATCCGTCTTACATTCCATGCACCAAAGCTCCCCTTCGTCGGTCTTGCTCAAACCTCCCTTCATAACCTTCAGCTCTTTCATCATCCTCAGCATGTCCTTCTGCAGGGCTTGCACCTTTTTGCCGAACTGGCCATCGCTGCTGCTTCCCTCGGAAGAGTCATCATCCTCAGACGAGCTATCCTTCTTCTTTTTCTTCTTGGATGTCTCGCTCTCAAGATCCATCGCTCTATTATATGCATCTTCGTACGAGGTTGGTGGAACAATTTTCATCTTCTTCCGGATGGAGTGTTTCAGTCCCTCCACGAACCATCTCTTTTTCAACCCATCCGCTGGTTGACTCTCCATTTTCCCCAACAATTCCTTGAGCCGCCGAATATAGGCTCGGACAGTCTCGTTCTTGTTCTGCTTTGTGCCATAGATTTCGGCTACTATTTCATTGTCGTCTCTGAGGAGGCGGAACTCTATCCCGAACTCCTCCTTCAGGTCGGGCCATGTGCCAACTTTGGCCTTATCCATATCTGAGTACCAGTCGATGGCCACTCCCCTTAAGGTTGCTGGAAATTGTGTTACCCATTCGTCTTGGTTGGTAACACCATTCGCTGACCATATGGTTTTGCAAGTGCGGCAATGGTGGACGGGATCTTCCTTCCCGTCGTCATTGAACTTCGGTAGCTTCTGCTTACTTACCATCCCACCGCTGGGACTCGCTCCTTTGGTGCCTTGTGTGCTTGTACCTGGTGATCCTCCACCTCCTGCACCTGACCCTCCACTCGTGGGTCCTCTGGAGAAGGTTGTTGACCCCGAACCGAACAAATTACCTCCCGTAAGGTACCCTTGTGCTCCCTCGGCACCGTCGGCCATATCGTCACCTTCAGTCGTCTCCCTCCGGTTGTCCTCCGAAATGGACAAGTTCTTTAGTAGGTCTTTGGTAGCGTTGATCAGGTTTAGACTTCGCCTTGTTTGTTCCACCAACTTTACGCGACTTCTTACCCTACGGTGGTATTCTGGCGAACTGTAGAGTTCTCCTTCAGCACCCTCCGTGACTCCTAGGTTCCCTTTGGGCAACCCTACGACAGTGTAGAGAGTGTAATTCTCTCCGTCTATCTCTACCTCCGCAACCTCTGTGACACCTCCTAGGTTCCCTTCGAGCAACCCCTCGGTCGGTCGTCCCTCGGAAAGTTGCCTTAGCCTACGCCTTCGTTCTATTTGTTGTTTGAGAT
Organism: Cryptomeria japonica; assembly: GCF_030272615.1. Lineage (NCBI taxonomy): Eukaryota > Viridiplantae > Streptophyta > Pinopsida > Cupressales > Cupressaceae > Cryptomeria > Cryptomeria japonica. Next base: position 738,069,227 of record NC_081408.1, read on the forward strand.
TCAACGCTCTTTGTGCCACTTCCCATTCGTCACTTTGTATCTGGGCTACGGGCCCCAAGGGTGAAAGAACTCATGATCCTGAAATCTGGGTTGCAGGCCCCAAGGGTGAATGGATTGAGGTTCTGGTAATCTGGGCTGCATGAGGGAGATGGTATCATCGCGCCCTAGACAAGCAAGTCTCCCATCCAGGAATAGAAATCGGAAAGGGATTAAGACTAGACCTGAATAAGGACAATACCGAATTGTACTATGAGCAACCTTAGTCATTAATTCGTAATATGGTAGATAGTAATGTATGTTTCCCTTGGGAATTCACAGCCTATAAATAGGGGACATTATAGATGGCAGCCAACATTAAGGCTTCCAAAACCCACATCCCTTCTTCAAAATGCAATGCATTGCTGCCTATGTGAGTAGCGCCCAACAAGAGACTCACAATAGCTTCTAACTCTTTGACTATGACTGAAAAATCCTCATGCCAACAACTATGGATGCCTAACTGGTGTAGGAGCACACAGGCAGACAGGCAATCAGCACCGACCAAAAACATTTCCTATTAAGTTTCTTCAATTTTGGCTTGTTTTGGTTTTTGCTTGGCTTCTCTCATTCAGCTTGCAAAAGCTCAACTATGACTATGGAGGGTGAAAAGGAAACTTTGAAATATGGATTTGGTCATCAAGGAAAGCTCACATAGTTGATTGTTGATTATATTGTCATTAAAAGTTCTTGAATGTATTCTTTGTTGATCAGCAATGGATCTGATACATCCAGTCACCATCTATGGTCAAGCTAAAGTCACACTCAAGATGAGAAATTAGGTGATGCAATATCCTAGTGTCTTCTTATAGAAATTGACACTGCCAATTGTAATCAAATTCAATAAAATTTCTGAACAGAGCGATCTCAAGAAGACCATTTTGCTTTTGTAATGATTGTGGAACAGGGTATGGACAACTATCATAGTCATAAAGGATTTAGGAGTTTTGTCAAATATTATAGTTGCAACTGCCCTAGTAGACATGTATGCAAAATGTGGAAGCATCGACAAGGAACGTGCAACTGTTTGACAAAATGCCTCATCGAAATGTTGTCTTGTAGATTGCCACTTGCAGGATATGCACAAAATGGATTTGTAGAAAAGGCTTTTGACACATTCAAGCAAATGGCATTGGCAGGCATAAAGCCAAATTCCGCAACCTTTGTAGCATCCTCATGGCCTGTTAGAGATCGCAGCTTATGTAAAGGATAATAGAAGCTTTCACACAAATACAAAAGACAGGTGTTATAGCCACCGCTCAAATTCATTATTAAATTATTATGTGATGAATGAACCATTGGTTGAAAGGAAGGCGTCGATATAGGAGTGAATGGGAAGAGGCACAGCAGAGTCAAGAAAATGTTTTAAAAATCATTGATAAAGTGTGCAGCACTAATACAAAGGATAGGAAGAGCCATTGAATGAAGCTGAAAGACCTTCGAATGGAAGGAAAGGTGAATCAAAATGATAGGCAGATTATAAAATGCAACTTAAGCATCCGAGATGGTGATGTAGCCGTGTGCAGCGCTGCAGCGCTAATACTGGCTTAAAGACCTTCAAATGGAAGGAAAGGTGAATCAAAATGATATGCAGATTATGGAATGCGACTTAAGCATCTGAGATGGTGATGTAGCCCAAGAGAGAGGAATCAAGAGGCTGATAACGCCCCAAGTGGAAAGTGGAGGGGTCTTCAGTAGTATCGGTCCAAGAGAAGACAGTGTAGAGGGCTACGAATTGAGGGAAGAGAGTATCCAGCCATAACAAAGAAAAGAAAACTCAGGTAAGTTAGATAAAGTCCCTGAATAAGGAGAAAATAGAGGAAACCTGCGTGGGGCATAAGGGACATAAGGCATGGAGCTGCGTAAGAAACAAAGTGAGAATTGGGAACAAATCACATGAACTCAAAGAGTGTTGAGAATGAACTGAGGACATTGTGAGGAGATGTAGATGAGAGAATGAGGATGTGAATCAGTTTGGAGAAATATTGAGTATAGAGAGAGAAATCGACTGAGGGGCAAACTCTATAATTAAATAGTTGTAGTTGTATAGTTGCTTGTGAAGTGTGAATAAATAAAATTGGGTAGTTTATCTTTGTGTATTTCATATTTGATTTTGTGGGTAGCGAGTTGCCTATGTGAATGTGTGCTTGGTAGCAAGAATAGTCTTCCTGCATCAATTGGCATCAAAGCGAGGGTCTTGAGCGCATAGAGTCTACACTAGTACTTGTGGGTGAAGTTGAAGCAGTAGAGTTGTTTGAGAAGCTCAAGGGGATTGTTGCAAGTGTGTGAGGAGAGCTAAGAGGGACAAGTCGTGGAAAGAGTGAAGTGTGAAGCGGTTGTAGAGAGCTCAAAATCATTGTTGTAGGTGTGCGAAGTCCCGAGTGATTGCAACAAATGAGGAGAGGATGAGTTCAATGAGGAAGATGAGATCAGTCACGAGGAGTGAAAGATACCTGATGGATCCCCTTGCTGATCTGCTGTAATTTTTAAAATAATAAACTTTTTTTCCTGTGATTTTGCTGATGGTCTTACAGAATAGAGAGAAGTTGCAGAATGTTTGGTTTCTTTTTGTATTTTTTTTTAATATATAAGCAAGTAATGAATAAAGAACAGCAAATAAGGAAGGAAACTGAAACAAGTAAGAACATTCAATTAAATCAGAATTGATACAAATCGTACCAGGCAGATTTCTGATTTATAATACCCAAATTATTCCCTACGCACTGGGGATGTGCTTACATCCAACAATGGCGCCAACTTAAGGGTAGATGATGAACACAAACCAAGAACACCAGCTATGGCTGAATAAAAGTCTTCACCAATTCCAGCGTATAGTGTACCTGCTGTAATGGTGGCATCAAGCTGAAACAATCACGCCCCAGCTGGGAAATTCAACCACCCTGCTGAAACCCTCACCAAGCAATCTGAATCTCCACAAGGAATAGCGCATACACTCTGACCAATAATGCCAATGCCAAAAGAATCCACTGCCAATCAATAGCTGGGGGCTACGTCCCAGCCAGTACCAATCATGGGGTTTGCGTCCCGGATTGAAGAATTGCTCTACCAGAGCAATATCACACCAAACAAGTTTTCAATATGTAAAAGATAATGAGAAATTAGGTTTCCTTCTCCTTATATCTCTTTCCTTCCAAATCGAACCCTAAAGATATATGAAAAGTGCGCTTCAATATAAAGTCATATTTCCCAATATTGGGCGCCCAAGTATAGAGAAAACACCACTTTTTCAATATAAAATAACTCCAAGCGCCAAAAGGACCCTGGCAAGTGAAAATCATTTAGAAAAGTTCAAGACCTTTCCAATGAGCTATAACACATGGGCTTACGAATCCAGATGAAGCCAAAAACCCCTTATTACTCTGAAATGGCTATAGACATAGCCTTATTTAAAATATTAAAACGCTAACTTAGGAAATATTTAAATATATTAAAAATATAACCCAAATAGCTACAGAAAGCTCGAAACACACCAAATGCCTGAAACTGAACCTGTCACCTGTCACCTGTCTGTGACTGATGTCGGAAATCATGGATCAACAGGCAGTCTCATCCCTAAAATCTAGGGATGCTCCTAGAAACTAGGAAACACACCCAAATCTCCTAAAACTGAAACCAAGGAATGGTCTCATGGAACCCCAACCCTAGACGCTGTCACAACCTCCTAAAAAGTAGGAACTGCCTCCTAAAATGTAGGAACTGCTCCAAACTGGTCTACTACTACTAGAAACACCAAATCCAAACACTGAATATCCTGACTGAGTCTCTATCCACCATTCCCAGCCTACAAGACTCCATAATAGGCTAACTCCATATGTCTCTGCTAGACATAGCTAAAGAGGGCACATGACAAGGAGAATTGTGATGATTTCGTTTAGGAACAATATTGGGAAGAGAGTTGTGGGATGTAGAAAATCCCATTGAAAAAGGACAGTTGTACCTAGAAGGAGAAAGATGTGAGAGAAGCCCACACAAGTGAAAAGGAAGAAAGAAAAGAGATGAAGAGAGGAGCGGAGAAAACGGTTGCAATGGACTGTCAATTGGTGAGTGAACGTAGAGAATGTGATGGAGGTGAAAGTACCTCGTAGGTTGAGGTAGTAGAAGAAGATGAAGTCCAAAACATGGATTTGGTGATGGATCAAGGACCTGATGAAAATGGTGTGTTGCTTGGAGAGGAGATCAAAAAGATTGAAGAAGTTGCACTAAGAGGTGATGAAGAGGACGTTACGGCAATAGAGGTAAATTCCGATTTTGCTATATTGTGTAACGAAGAAGTTGAATTCCATTAGATAGTGGATACAAAGAGATGTTCAAATGCAGATTTGTATGGAGAAATGGTGTGTTTGCATGTCGAAGCAGTAAAGAATTGTGCAGGTGAGATTTTGTTGAGGTGGTCAATTCATGGTGGATCGAAATCCACAAAAGAGGAAAAGAGTGAGGAGGTTATTTGGTGGAGGAGGTCAGGTAATGGTGAGTTGGATCACACAAATGAGTAGAGTAGAGTAGAAAGAACTTGGCAGAGGGGGATGGCAAATGGTGGATGCTAATCCACGAGAGAAGAGAAGAGTAGTGAGTAGAGTTGCGGGAGGAGGATGACAGTTCTGACAAGAAGGAATAAGGAGTTTGTTGCAGGTTATTTACAACCTAGAAGGGTAATCTAATCACCTAACTCCATTTTGTGAGTTCTACTCACAAAACTTTTCCTACCGGACGTGTCTGGTGTAGGAGCACATAAGCAAATAGGCCATCAACACCAACCAAAAACATCTCATGTTAAGTTTCTTCAATTTTGGCTTGTTTTGGTTTTCGCTTGGCTTCTCTCATTTAGCTTGCAAAAGCTCGAATATGACTATGGAGGGTGAAAAGGAAAGTTTAAAATACAGATTTGGTCATGAAGGAAGGCTTACATAGTTGATTGCTGATTATATTATCATTAAAGGTTCTTGAATGTATTATTTGTTGATCAGTGTTAATGCATGATAGCTTCGGTAAGATAAATGATTGAATGAGAGATAAATGAAGTCTCTCATTCAAACATTTATTATATCGATTATTCAATTGATATATTATCGTGAGGGGGCACGATCAAGTGATGTCTTGATCGGCCATGTCCAAAACACATGGCCGGTCAAGGCATCACTTGACCGTACCCAGCCCACTACATATACCAAATGAAATGTGTGAGAATGGACATTGAAATAAATAAATGCTCCTCCTCTCCTACAACATAAAAGAAGACAATCAGATTTATACAACAATTCAGTGATAGATAATACATAGAACAAGATAAATGTTAATTCTGATCCACAAAATTAACATGGTATCAGAGCCAGGTTTCCTTCTATAAAGCCTAACCGCCTGAAGGAAGATCCGATTAAGATCAGACTGATATCTCCTTGAAAGTCTCGAATATGGCCACATTGCAAGGACTTGTCCTCTCAAACTTAAACTACAAGCGTCCCTTGCTGAAGTCAAAAATTCAGACGTATGTTCAGAAAAATATGTTCTCTAGAAGAAACTCAAGATACCTTGTGATTGAGAGGGAGCTTACTAATCAAGATTGAGCACTTCTGAGGTAAAAATTGTAAATATTCATTAGTATTATTAATATTAATAATTATTTTATGGGCCCTGTGTAAATCATAAGGAAGTGACGACTTCCAAATGATTTCCACTTGTATTTTTGAGGTTATTGGAAGGTGACGATCTTACAATAACTCAAGATTGTGGATAGAATTGCGGACTAAGGCAATCCACGTAAAAGCTTGTGGATAGAATCGCCGACAGAGGCAATCCACACAAGAGCTCATGGATAGAATCGCCGACTGAGGCAATCCACGTAAGAGCTTGTGGATAGAATCGCCGATTGAGGCCATCCACACAAGAGCTCATGGATAGAGTCGCCGACTGAGGCAATCCACGTAAGAGCTCATGGATAGAATCGTCGACTGAGGCAATCCATGTGAGAGCTCATGGATAGAATCGCCAACTGAGGCAATCCACGTAAGAGCTTGTGGATAGAATCGCCGACTGAGGCAATCCACACAAGAGTTCATGGATAGAATCGCCGACTGAGGCAATCCACATAAGAGCTCATGGATAGAATCGCCGACTGAGGCAATCCACGTGAGACCTCATGGATAGAATCGCCGACTGAGGCAATCCACACAAGAGCTTGTGGATAGAATCACCGACTGAGGCAATCCACACAAGAGTTTGTGAATAGAATCACTGACAGAGGCAATTCACATCTTGAAACTATGGTCCCAAGATAAGCATCATACGATTTATGAATATTGCTCCCAATACCTTTTACATTTATCTTACCTAGCTAAGAGGGAGTGTTAATGCATGATAGCTTCCGTAAGATAAATGATTGAATGAGAGATAAATGAAGTCTCTCATTCAAACATTTATCATATTGATTATTCAATTGATATATTATCATGAGGGGGCACGATCAAGTGATGTCTTGATTGGCCATGTCCAAAAGATATGGCTGGTCAAGGCATCACTTGACCGTACCCAGCCCACTACATATACCAAATGAAATGTGTGAGAATGGACATTGAAATAAATAAATGCTCCTCCTCTCCTACAACATAAAAGAAGACAATCAGATTTATACAACAATTCAGTGATAGATAATACATAGAACAAGATAAATGTTAATTCTGATCCACAAAATTAACAATCAGCAAAGGATATGGTGCATCCAATCGCCATCCATGGTCGAGCTAAAGTCACACTCATATGAGAAATTAGAAGATGGAATATCCTCGTGGCTGCATGTACAAAATCAACACTACAAATTGTAATCAAATTCAAAAAAAATTCTGAATAGAGATATCTCAGATTCTCAAGAAGACCATTTTGCTTTTGGCTTTTGTAATGATTGTGGAACAAAGTATGGATGACCATCAAAGTGATAAAGGATTCAGGAGTTTGTCAAATATTATAGTTGCAACTGCCCTAGTAGACATGTATGCAAAATGTGGAAGCATAGACATGACACGTGAACCCGTTTGACAGAATGCCTCATCGAAATGTTGTCTCGTGGATTGCCATGATTGTAGGATATGCACGAAATGGATTTGTAGGTAAGGCTTTCGACACAATAAAACAAAGGGAATTGGCAGGCATAAAGCCAAATTTTGCAACCTTTGTAGTGTCCTCATGTCCTATTGGAGATTGCAGCTTATTGTAAAGGATGATAGAAGCTTTCGAATAATCTTGTATATTAAAATAATATTGTAATGTTTCTATAATGCTCATCTTACTTGGTTTAGTAAGTTTCCTTTTCTGTTGTTTACGATTGTTTATTTTTAGAAACATCATCTTGTAATCTATTATAAATAGAGCCTTTTGTCTCTATTGTAAATAGAGAAATATCATTTCATGGTATCAAAGTGGGTTAAGTTTTTTGACGAATTTTCTTTAACAAAATTCGTGGGCATTTCCAAAAGTTTTTTTGAACTGATTTTTTTATGAAAAAATCATGGGATTTAGAGGAAGATATTTTTTTGAAGAATTTTTTTCTAAAAAACAAATTCATTGGTAACTTAGAATTTTTTCCAGAAGGATTTTGATTGATTTTTTCTAAAAATTGTTGGTCTTTATTTCAAAAATTTGTAGGCTTCATGTCTAAGGATTTCCATTCTACATCTCTGGTTTATTCATGTGTGATCCTATGCAACATGAAGGGTTTTTGTCTCTATCACGCACCGTTTTATCCACGTGAAGATTTTGTTTCTTTTTTCTTGCAATGAATTTCCGCGACGTCTACAAATCGTAGTGGACGCCAAGGTTTTTGCAGCATTTGAGACTTTCTTGTGTTAGGATTTTGCGATTGGAGCTCTTATTGTGTTTTGGTTTAGGCACGATTTTTTGAGGTTTTATCTTTGTCTCTACTCATGTGAGGGGGCATCTGCAACGGATTTGCTAAAATTTGTGACAGGTTTAAGTGCGATATGGTCATCTGTAGCTTGACGGAACGTGGGTTTACTTGCCATCTAATCTGGTTTTTTTGTCGAATATTTATAAAATTTGTGGCTTCCGTGGGAGTATTTTTTCTATTCTGCTCACAATGAAGGTTTTTGCATGCAACTGATTCAAGTTTTTTTATGATTTTTGGTGATATGGGTTTTCTGAATTTTTTCCCATAAAAAATTTATGGTAACTTTTCTACATCTTCCTGGAAGGGTTTGTGCAATTTCATGTCGTCGTTTTTGTCACGTGATGTCGTGCGAAGTCTAGAGGGTTTTGCATGATTTTCTCCTAAAAATCAGGGTTGGTTTTTTGGTTTTTGTGCATTTTTTTCATAGAAAAATCGTGGGTTCTTTCTGTGGTGGAAGGTTTTCTGATTTTTTCCACAAAAAAACCATAGAAGGGTTTTGCACGATTTTCCTAAAAATCATGGTCGTCAATTTTACCATTTTTTCACTAAATGAAGGGTTTGTCAATTTTCCCACAAAATGGTGGGTGATCTCAGCATCACATCAAGGGGTTGATGTTTTTTTCCACGAAAATCATGATTTCTTGTAGTTGTTTTGGGTCACACCTAGAGTTGTTGGGCCGAACAGTGTTCATCTACAAAAAAATTTAATTTTTTCTAAAGCAGTGGAGGGTTTGATGGTTTTTCCTCAAAATCGTGGTTTTAGTTTGAGAAGCTTATCTCGGTGTCTTTGGATACAAGGAGGGATAGCTTTGTTACCCAACATCAAGTTGGAAGGATTGTGGTTATCTTGGTTATATCCAAAAGTTTTACAAAACTAGGGAGGGTCTTGGTAGTAGGGTCACGTCACAAAGCGTTCTAAAGAGAAGGGGGCGGCCTTATATGCATTCGTGACCAAAAGACCTCCAGATTATGTCTTTAGTGGGGTAGTTAGTACGATGACCATCTAGGAAGGTTATTGAAATAATATTTTAAAGTTTCTATAATGGTCATCTTAGTTGGTTTAGTAAGTTTCCTTTTTTGTTGTTTACGATTGTTTCTTTCTAGAAACATCATCTTGTAATCTATTATAAATAGAGCCTTTCGCCAATATTGTAAATATCGAAATATCATTTTATTGTAGCCACCAATCAACTTCCTTATTAAATTATTATGTGATGAATGAACCATCGGTTGAAAGGAAGGCATCAATGTAGGAGTGAATGGAAGAGACACAGCAAAGCCAAGAAGATGTTTTTAAAAACATTGATAAAGTGGACAACACTAATACAAAGGATAGGAAGAGCCATTAAATGAAGTTGGAAGGCTTCTGAATGGAAGGAAAGGTGAATCAAAAGGAAAGGCGGATTAAAAAACGCAACTTAGGAGGCATCGTAGATGGTGGTGAGGCCAAAGAGAGAGGAAACAAGGGGTCGATAGTGACCCAAGTGTAAGGGTCTTGAGTAGTATTGGTCCAAGAGAAGAGAGGGTTGAGGGCTACAAATTGAGGGAAGAGACTCTCCAACCATCACAAAGAAAAGAAAGCCCAAGATACTTAAATAAAGTCCCTATGTAAGGAGACAATAGAGGAAACCAGCGTGGGGCATAAGGGAGGTAAGGTTTGGAGCTGCATGAGAAACAAAGTGAGAATTGGGATTAAATTACATGAAGTCATAGAGTGTTGAGAACTAACTGATGACATTGTGAGCAGATGTAGATGAGAGAATGAGGATGTGAATCAGTTTGGAGAGATACTAAGCAAAGAGAGAGAGGCCAACAGAGGGCCAAACTCTGTAATTAATTAGTTGTAGTTATATAGTTGAATGTGAATTGTGAATGAATAAAATTGGGTAGTTTAGGTGCAATCTTTGTGTATTTAATATTTGATTTTGTAAGCAGCGAGTTGCCTGTGTGAATGTGTGCTTGGTAGCAAGAGGAGCCTTCTTGCATCACAAACACAACATATAGCAATTTAAAATGGTGATTGGCAATCACTATATGGCTCCCTAATGATGATGACTCTTGATCTTATCTACTCCATAATTTACTATTTGCCTGTAAAGCCCAATAAATTATTTAATTCTTCCAACAAACCATCTAAATCTGACACCAATCTTGATGCCCATCTATGAATTCCATGTGAATCCACCTCTGAATCTTTTTTGCACATATTGTAACCCTGAATGGATCACACAATACTAGCTAGGGAAGAGTCTTGACCACCTGTTGTGACATTTTCACACATTGCCCCATTGCAAATAGGGACCCCCACTTTTTCGCTTTTAGGGTAGGTGTTTTGCCTAGTTGCCTTAGTTTAGCAGGTAGTTTCCTAGTTTTAGCCTTTACTTATGAGGGGATGTCAGTCAGAATGTTGAAAGGATGTAAAAAGTTGTTAAAATGGTCCTAAGTGTCAGGTTGCCTAAGGGTTTCGATTTATTCTTCCTAAGTGTAGACCTTTTAAGCGTAAACGAGTTTTGAAATGTCCAAGTCAGTGATATTTTTGTGCCTAAGTGTTAAAAGGTCCTTTAGGGGTTCTTTTCTCGCTCCTAGGAGGTTATTCTAGTAAGATTTGCACTTTATCCTGATGGTATCCCCATTTTCTCGCTCAAATTTTGATAAATTTGGCTAAGTCCTGATGCGTTTTAATAAGATTTGAAGTTTACAGATGTTTTTGAGTGGAAAAATCATTAAATTCCTGATGAAAATCCATGTTCTAGTGATCTAAAGCTCAAAATTCTTGAAGGGAGGTGCTTTTCCCCCACTCAAAATCTTGATGGGAGGTGAACTTCCACCACATTTCCAATAGATCATGTTTTTCCCCCATTCAAGTTCCCGATGGAGGGCAATTTTCCACCAGGAGACTAAAATTTTGACCAAGTGTGGGAAATCATCCTGATGACCCACGTTTTTCCCCTAGAATGTAGATGACTTTGATCTGGATGAAATTCCTTGTCCTAATGAAGATCAATTCCCCAGGACAATGTATGATCAATTTGATGGATTTTTATGCAAATGATTGTCTTGATGAATGGCGAATTTCCCCCAAGTGTGACTTATGATGATTTTTGATCTGGATAATCATCCAGATGGGGATCGATTTTCCCCAAGAGGCAATTGAGATGATGTGTGATGATTTTTCATTTGGATTTTTATCCAGATATGGGGCGATTTTCCCCAACTGGTTCAATTTTGGTGAAAGTGAATTAAATTTGATAAACTGGGCCCAAATTTAATTGTTTTTTATTTGACAAATGATTATTTAAAAATCAAAAACAATTATTTAATGATTTGCAACAGTTATTAATGATTAAATATTTTCTTAACGCAAATCGATTTTCCCCAGGCAAGTTTAGAAGGGCAAAGTTTTATCCCACATTGCTTGTGTGGTGAGTTGACAAGGTGAAAACTAGTTTAAAAGACACTCCCTAGCATTAAAATAATATTATAAGTGCTGATTGTGACAGTTATGTGGCAGATTGAAGGCAAGTTGGTGGTTTCCCAGCTAGGTGATTTTGACTAAGTGTCCATTGGACACCATTCTTGAGTTGGAGTTTCAGATTGGAGGATAATTTCACCTAAGTGCTGCAATTGGAGGAGGCTACAGCAAGCTTTTGTTGCTGATTGAGCCATATTTGTCGATTTTGAGAAGTGGCGCCACTATTGGAGAGACCACGATTTTGATAGATGGCAAATTTCAAACTTTGGGGCAACTTTAGATGATATTGTTGAACACCATTGATGCTAAGGTGCTGTCATTTTATTCAGATCAGAGTTGGGTGTCACATGGTTGGCTGGAAACTCCATTTTCAAACTTCATTTTCAACTTAACAACCATTCCACACTTAGGCAATTTGATTGAAGGGCCATTTTAGAGCATTTTTTGAGGTTCACCATTGCTGCTAGAAGTCTGAAACTCGATTGTTGCAGGCTGTCCTCGGACTAACTTCCATTTCCAGCTCCTCCACACTTGGGTGATTTCACTTGTGCACTCATTTTGGCAAATTTTGGAGACATTTGGTGAAGCTTCCATTGTTTTTTATTAAGGATAAAACAGGTTTTGAGGGGACCCAAAACACCATGCAAGAAGTTTTGAAGGGACCTGAAACCCTCGGATTTTTCAAGGATCCAGAACTAACAAAGGAACATTGCAAAAAGATACAATATAGACAAATAGCAGCCCAAGCACGACCTAACAATACAGAATAAGCATTACAGAACTAGTGGCAACAGAAGAAGGCCTAAGCCACCCTAAAAGATTTTAGACAAACATGAACATACGAAAGTGTTGGTGTACGTTTTATCATATACCAAACAATAGAATAAAATATCCAAGGATACTCTATCCTTTCCTGAACAAAATCACTACTTGTGCCAAGATTGCGAGAAAGACCACAAGGCGACTCCAAGGTCTATATGTGCAAACGGGCGACTTTATGTGGATAGGTTCTTGGGTAGTGTTTGCTGAAATCCAAGGGGGACTTATGCTTGACAATTAGTATCATTCACAAGCTAGACTTAGGCAAATTTATCAATAAATGCTCTTTGTTTTTGGATTTTCTGATTTAGGATTTCAAAAAAGGATAAAAAAGGATGAGGGTTTAGAAATTCTAACTACTACTAAGAACTCAAGAGATGGTGTAGATTGGGTGAAACCAATAAACAACACTTTGTTTCGCCACTCTTGGACAACTATGCAAAGCATGTGCAATCTTCTAAGGTTGTGCTCAAGATTTTCACACTTATGAATAATACAAACAATTGAACAATATTACTAAAAGTAGAAGTTACACATCCATATCAAAAGCTCGGGCTAACTTTAAACATTGAATGAAAATCATCCATCCAAAGAAAGTATGAGAAAAAGTGTCACCAATCTAAACTATCAATCCTTCATTCATCTAAAAACTTAAAAGCAAATTACTCAAAGCAAATCTATTCTAAGTGTTAAAACAAATATGCAACCACTTGATAACAATAAGACTTCAAAACAATACTAATAATGAACTTTTTATTATTCAAGTAGCTCTATGCAACAAATTCATAAATTTCTCCACACTGAAATGAAATGAGAGAATGAGTTTATATAGAGTTTCTGAAAACAAATGAATGGCCGAGATCAATCAAAGATCAACAGTCGAGATTAAGACAACCCAGCCCTAATTAGGGTTTCCCAAAATAAACTAATATCCAGTGCATGCAAGACAAGTGGCACAAGGTGCTATCTTTTAGGATTGCACCCCCTTCTCCAGTTGAGAGGCAGAAAGTTCAATGAACTTGGACACAATCTGATCAACCTCTTCCATTGTGACATGTGGCAACACACTGACTCTGAATTCTAATCCTTCCAAATCATCTGCACATATAGCAAAAGTGATTTCCCAATCTAATTCATGTTTTTCGAAAGCATCTCTGGTGGATAGGAGGTTTGATGCCTTAGCCATTCTGCTTCAGGACTGGTCTGTTGAGACATGGACCAGCTAGGACTTGAACCTAGGACCTTCCATACGCTGTTGGAGTGCTCTACCACTGAGCTACTGGCCCCTCTTGGACCAGTCCATCGTCGGTCTGGATGTGGCTTATTTCCAACACCAACACCCCCACTTAAGCCACACCTCTCGTGTGCTTGGGGCTCCTAGCTTGGACCTAGCTCTGATACCATGTTAAGACATGGACCAGCTAGGACTCGAACCTAGGACCTTCCATACGTTGTTGGAGTGCTCTACCATTGAGCTACTGGCCCCTCTTGGACCAGTCCATCGGCGGTCCGGATGTGGCTTATTTCCAACACCAACATGGTCCAGTGGTGAAGATCTATTGTGTCTTGGTCTTTAGATTTTCTAACTTCGTATCCTTCTCTCGGATGGTTTCTTTCTCAAGTACTTCTACAGCTACAAGGAAAACCTTGTCTTGGATTTCTTTTATCTGCTCCTCAACTCTGTCAACATCTGCCTTCACTTTCTCCAAGACTTCACTGCGTGCAATCAATGTCCAATGCCAACTATTGAAGTCATATGAAGCTCCTGCTTCAATTATATTTCCATCAATTAGTTCTTGCTTTGAAACTCCTTTCAATTCTCTAAGGCATGGGACAATTCTTTCTTGAATATCCTGGAGATCAGCCCATGCTTCTGGCATGCTTGCAATCCTGGAGAGTAAAGAGGAGGTTTGTCCATATGTTAATGCTAACCTTTCCACAAATGTGGCTGCCTTTTTACTTGTGCTTTCCATCCATTCTCTAGTTTCCTTGGTTGTCACTACTTCTTCCTCGGTACTTCTGAATTTTTCCTGTGAATTCAAGAGTGGAGGAGCTTCTGGATTTGCTTGATCAAGCGGCTTAGCGAAATGCTGAATATAATCCCTTAGGCACTCAACTTCTTTCTTATATTCCTTCTTCTTTTCTACTTCCTTGTCCAGTCTTGCCTTCATTTAAGCAACTGAATTATCCAAGTCTTCAACTTCCTGCTTCTTGGTAGTTGGTCCTAAATTGATTGTAGTGACTGCATATTCATGAGGACCAATATCTCTCTTTGCCTTGTCCACTTTTGGCACAGCAATTTGCACTGTCCTGCAACCGGCTTCATCTCTCTGGATGGTGGAAAACCTTGTGGCTGGCTTCTTTGTGGCAACCTGTTCTAATCTGGCCAAGAAATCCACCATATCATCCTCTTCTTGAACTTCTATTTCTTGTGTCTTTACTTTCAATCTTTCCTTGAACCAATCACGAGCAGTGGGCTGCTCAATGCCTTCCACTTCCCGATTGCCTTCTTCACATGTGATACCCCGAAGGGCGGAAATCATTCCTTCTTGAAATTCACCTTCCTCAACATCCATTTCATTGTCCGACTCCAACACTTTTGTGTCGGTACGAGACGGAGGCTGCTCATCTTCTTGATGGATGAACTCGATGTTTTCTTCATGAACTAGGGAAGGAATTTCCATCTCTACCAATGACTTATCAATGGCCAATATGTCATTTATGTTTGCTGATATCTAAAATCAGTCACTTTCTGAGTATTTTCAGACCTCCAAGTGATATTTCCAGACCTGGGTAAACAATTTTGGGCTCCAAATACTTGATTTTCTAAGTTTACAGGGGTGTCTTCAAACTTATTTATTGCAATCAAACTGAAAATCAAGTTTTCTTGGGTAGAATTTTCCAGATTTCAATCTGTTTGTCCAATTTTTGAACTTGGGAATTTTAAACTTTCAGCTCATATATCGAGCCCATCAAAGAGACAAAGTTTGCGGACTTGCCAAATGCCCGACTTTGTTCCTTGAATTTTAAAAAAGCCGACTCCCTGATAATATGAAATGACGGGCGGTGAACATATTTCTAAACTTTAACCAAATCCCGATATGGTTCAATAGTTCCAAATCTCCCAATTCCCCCGATATCAAAAGCAATAAATATGTTAATATGATTACACCCACAAAATCCAACTTATTTTGGACCCGGACAACATTTTAAATAACAAAAGCCTTGGAGCCCGTATAAAGTTGGAACATCGGTATCAAACCAAAGTTCTAAAGTTCCATTTATCTGCGATTCTCCAATGCTATACATTGTCGGGCAGAGTGATAGTTCTCGGACCCGTCCTCTACCCGACATGGTTCTTAAATTGTCAAGAAGCCCGACATTGAGAGAATGCTGGAGATGGGTTTTATTAATTGAGTAAATGTTTGCAAGTATCTTCACCATCGCATGGATCTGAAAAGGGTGAAAATGCAGAGGGAAATTCTTTAGCTCTGCAGTATTTTCCAAGTGTAGCAGCAGTAGTTATTTTTGGTTGGTTCAAAGTTCTGGAGTATGATAAAATTAATCTTCAAATCATGTGGAGCTTTCTACCTTCTGCAATGGTCTTCTACTTGTCGCTGTTCTCAAATAGTGAATTATTGATCTACACAAATGTTGATACTTTACTGAGTTTAGAGCTGTAGTACCTGTCTTCGCAGTCATTGGTGAAACCGTCTACTTGAAGCAGCCTTGGCCTCACATCCAAACATGGTGTTGTGAATTACTGAAACATAAATCCAGTCTTTGTACGACTTGTGATTTGTCAAATGCCACCCCTCTTATTGCTGCCACATCTAAGGGGCATTTTGGAGTGGTTCAGGAACTGTTATCCGCTGGTCGTCAGTTGATGCACATCTCCAAAAGTAATGGCAAGAATGCTCTTCATTTGGCAGCAAAAGTTGGATATGTTGATATTGTCAAAGCACTGTTGGATAAGGATCAAAAGATGCCCGGAAACAAGATAAAAAAAGGACAGACAGCATTGCATATGACTGCAAAAGGAGCAACTTGCCTAGAAGTGGTGAAAGAGCTTCTAACTGTTGATCCATCCATAGTTATGCTACCTGATAGGAATAGGAATACAGCTTTGCATGTTGCTACAAGGAAGAAGCGAGTGGAGATTGTTAAAGAACTACTCTCGTTAAGGGACATCAATGTGAATGCATTAAATAGGACGACAAAAACTACCTTGGATTTTGCTGAAGATCCACAATCCTCAGGAGAAGCATCTGAGATAATGGATGCTTTGGTTAATACAGGTGCAGTGAAGGCCAAGAATCTGAATCAACCTAGAGATGAGCTAAAACCAACAGTTAGTTCTATAAAACAGGATGTGCATCATCAACTCAAGGACTCGGAGGGCTAATAAAAAAGTGGATGGTATTGCAAAAGAGTTAATGAAGCTCCACTGAGAAGGTATTAACAATGCTACAAATTCTGTGACTGTTGTTGCTGTTCTGTTTGCAGCTATTTTCACAGTTCCAGGAGGTTTTGTAGGAAACAACAACAATCAACCGTCACCTGGAACCCCCCCTCCCCCCCTCTCCTCCTATGAAGATAATGGAACAGCTGTTGTGTCTTTATGAACTTGTGGCACATTATCTTGCTTTTAAAAAAAAAATCATATTCAATGCAATTGCACTCTTCACATCTATAGCAGTTGTGGTGGTACAGATAACCTTAGTACCATTGGAGACAAAAGCCCAAAGATAGGTGGTTTTTGTCATCAAAAAGCTAATGTGGTTAGCTTCTGTATGCACATCTGTAGCATTTCTTGCATCTGTATATATAATTGTTGGTCGTCAAGGGCAATAGATGGCAATCACAGTATCAGCAATAGGTGGTTTCATCATGGTGAGTGTTTTGGGCACCATGACATTTTATGTAGTAAAATTTGGAAGAAGCAGGTCATCACAAAGGAGACTCCAAAGAAATTCTTTGAGTCATTTATCAACATCCTCCCGTTTAGATTTTTCAAAATCAGAACTGGATAATAAGATATATGCAATTTGAATGTATTAACTTTGCATAACAAATATATATGCATCCTTCAGTCATGCTACACAGGCTACACTTCGGGGCGGGAAATCATTCTGCACTACAATGAAAGACATGCTAAAAGCTTGTTAGACGGAATATTTTATTTCTTGAAGAGTTTTAAATAAGTGGAGTATTTAGGAAATGGAAAGTTTTTCCAAGAAACGGTTATGAAACCGAAAAGCCTCATTAGGGGAAAGAGCTTTAAAATACGAGGGTATATGCTCAACAAAGGGAAAAAAAAATCTGATTTTTTCATGGTAAAGGGGATAGATAGTTTTTCTGCTTTCAGTCTTCATTTATTGTACAGAAACAAAAACTTTGAACTCTGCAATTTTGTCCAAGAAATAAGGAGGAGTTTATGAGACTTTGTGCTTATTTATTCTTCTTTATGACTCTTATTTTTTGAAGTTAGTTTCAGTCATTCTTGGATAATTTGATCTGTTACGATAGATTATGAGAGTGGGTATTTGATGAACTTCGAATCTTGAATGCTTACACAATCTGAAAGAGATTGCTATCATTTTCCTATTTATTTCACGCGGGTACTATTCGTGGGTGTGGGTAATTAAACTTTGTTTTATTTATTTTCATTCACTTCCTTTTAAATCAGTTTTCCGCATCTGCTTTCATGGTTATGGGTAGATGTTAGTACTTTTTCTGCTTTCATGTTAAAAGCACACTCCATTTTATTTATTGCACATCCTTTGAAGGTAGTTGTGCCTTGTAAAATAAGCAGAGAGCACTTGCAAATACAGTTGCAAGTGACTCAGTTGTTGGTTGGATGTGTTACTTGTAGATTTTAGACCTTAGGTATTGTTGTGACCATTTCACACATCGCCCCATTGCAAATGGGGACCCCCTCTTTGTGCTCGTTTTTCGCTCGCTTTTCGCTTCGCTTTTAGGGTTTTGTTAGTCAGTCAATTGTCTGGATTTAGGGTCAAGCCTTAGGGTTTTAATTAACGTCTTTTCAAGCCAGAATCCAGTCAGTTTTGAGAGCTTTTGAGCTTCCTTTCGAAGGATGCAAAATTTTGAAGGCAATGATTTCGCCAAATTGGTCTATTTTCAATTGGAATTTTGAATGCAGAGCTTAAATTTGTCTAAGTATTGAAGATGGAATGTGAATTTTTGTCCAATTGAATATTTTGACCAAATTTTGACTTTTTTGATTTTGATCCCGGGCATTGAGAATGATTTGTTTTCGCCTTGTGAAGTGATAAAATGTATAAAATCATGTTATTTTGGCCTGTAGGAGCAAAATCGCTCCTGTCCCTCAGTGAAGGACCGGAGCTCGTTTTCAAATATCTTACTATTCCTGCAGGGTCAAGATGAGTTACGAATTGGAAGTGATAGAGAAAGGCGTGATCTTTCCATTGAATATAAATTGAATATTTTCGCAAACACAGAAATGCCTCCAGGGGTCAAGTTCGCTCCTGTCCCTCAGTGAAGGACCGGAGCTACAAATCAAATTTTGCTTTGTCCTTGCAAGATTTCAACGACTTGACAATTTGAAGAGGTCCAAGGGAAGATGTTTTATCAAATGAATATAACTTGAAGAGCAAACATGAAGAAAAATGGTCCAGAATGCCAAAATCGCTCCTGTCCCTCAGGAAGGGACCAGGGCGAAATATATTGTAGCTCCCGTCCCTCTCCAAGGGACCAGAGCGATATTCTTTATAAGGCGAGATTCAGGCAAAGATCAAGTCAAGTTTGTGTTTGAAGGCAAGAAAGACGGTGAAATGAATTCATTGAATACAAATTGAAGATTTTGAAACGTCAACAAGGGTCCCAAAATGCCTAGTTCGCTCCTGTCCCTCAGGAAGGGACCAGAGCGATTTTTGTTATAGATGATTTTCTTGCTAAATTGCAACCGGCCTCAAGGCATAGATGAATGGAATGGAACATGACGAATCCGTTGAATATAAATTTTGAAGATGACGAAGTGAAATAAGGCCTACAGAGCTAGAATCGCTCCTGTCCCTCTCCAAGGGACCAGGGCGATATGATGGTTATATTGCTTCTTATTCAAGTTCAAGACATTCCAAGACGAGGAACAAGGTGGCAAAGGCGTTTCAAGGCATTTCAATCAAGCACGAAGTTACAAAGGTCGTCACGTTGAAGGAATTTGCACCCAAAATGCCTAGTTCGCTCCTGTCCCTCAGGAAGGGACCAGAGCGAAATTTGTATAAGGACATGAAATTTGAAAGTTGATCACGTCCCAAGTATCCAAGGGAATCGAAAGGGCTTCATCCTACACGATGAAGACAATTGCAAGTTGAACAAGGTAAAGACAAGCTCAAAATGTTGAACTTCGCTCCTGTCCCTCAGGAAGGGACCAGAGCGATGTTGAAAGTATTGACCGATTCATGCAAAAATCACGTTAAGTCAAGACTTCACAAGGTCATACAAGGTTCAAGGCGTCTTTTGAAAGTGATATATCAAAGTTTGGAACGTCAAAATGTTATCTAACGAGCTATAGAGCCTATATCGCTCCTGTCCTTTGGACAAGGACCAAAGCGATTTCATTAAAAACACTCATGCTCCTTCAAAATCAAGACAATGCAAGGATTGGCGAAGTAAAGGATGACCTTTGGAAGACAATGAACGAGGAACGAAGATCAAATGTTTACAAATTTGAGCCAGGACATGGAGATCGCTCCTGTCCCTCTCCAAGGGACCAGGGCGATATTTGCCAAAACACATGATATCCTTTGAAGATCACGTTAAGATAAAGTCGCACATGGTTTTAATCATCATTTGGAAGGCGATGCAAAGGGAAATGGACGTTAAATATCACCGATTTGAGTTTAAAATGGAGAAAAGACAAGGATCGCTCCTGTCCCTCTCCAAGGGACAAGGGCGATGATCCTTCAAACATCGAAATGTCTTGTGAAAAGCAAGTGGGACGAGCATGGAATGAACAAGCATAATTAGTATTCACCATACAAGGAAAAGTTGATGTCAAAATGGAGAATTTCAAGTGAAAACATTAGGATCGCTCCTGTCCCTCTCCAAGGGACCAGGGCGATATTACATCCAAGGGCATCCCTTCACACATGCAATTCAATCAAACTCGAAGGACCCGACAAAAATGATGATTTGAACGTAGAAATGCAGAGGTTGAACGTCAAAAATGCAAAAATCGAGACCAACATGATGGATCGCTCCTGTCCCTCTCCAAGGGACCAGGGCGATGAGGTACGTATACTTCATTTTCAAAATATTTTGGCGCTCAAATAAACATTTTTGAATTTATTTAAATGCTAGCAAAATCGATATTTTAATTAAAAATGGCATTTAAATATTGCGCTTGGTATTAATTAATTATTTTTTTTTGCCTTGTAAAAAAATCGAAGTTTATTAATTAAAAACGATGGCATTTAATAATTGATTATTAAATTAATTAAAAAATTAAAAAGAGCGCTTGGTTTGGAGAGTCGGCCTTGTTATTTTATTTAAAATCGTTTCAATTGCTATATTTTTTATAAAAGTCGGCCTTGGGGGTGAATGGAGAGGTGAGCGCTATAAAGGGAGAGTGAAATCTTCATTTTCACATCATCATTTTACCTATCTTACATGTGATTTTGAGGAAGAAGGTGCGAAATTGTGTTTGAAAGTGCGATTTGGAGTTTATTAATCAAAGGTGGTGCGAACTATCAATCCAAGGTGGCGCTAGTAACTTCCAAGGTGGTGCGAATCTATATTGAGCGAATTTGCCAAGGCTTGAAGATCACGTTAAAGGGGAATTTGAAGATCACGTCAAGGACACAAAAGGTGGCGAAATTATTATCTTGAGGAGATCACGTTGAAGACCATCTATACCTCAATTTTGCCTAGGCGAATTTTGTTTTTTTTGCATTCTAGAGTTAGCTCTCTATTGAGGTATGGCGATTTGATTTTATTGTTTTATTTATTCATCGTCATATTTTGAATTTTTGAATTTTGAATTCCTAGCTCAATCGTTATTTTTTAGGAAATGATAACTCAAAGATTTATCATGAAGTTTCCTAAAATTTATCCTCTAATCTATGTTATTCATTGCAAATCTAGTTCTCATTATGAAATGTTGTGTAGGTATGGCGACCCCGAAGGCCGGAGCATCCACCAGTCGCTCAGCTCTCATGAAAGAAGATCAGAAGACCGAAGAAGTGGAGACCAAGATCGTGTCGAAGTGGAACAACATTGGAGATACCAACTTGGGGAACTTCAGCACGAAGAAGTTTCGAGAGGTCCCTTACATTGGCAAGCCATCACCTGTCGCCCGGAGAATAATAGAGAGTGGCATCATTAAGGCGGCCGGCTTTCCTCCAGCTGTTCAGTGCCACGAGTTGATGATCGAGTGTGCTCGTCACTATGATCCACAGTCCAGGACGATCGTGTCCAAAGAGGGAAACACTTTGGCGTACCTTTCAGAGGAAGCTATAAGTGAAGCTTTCCATCTTCCAGAGCACAGGGACATGATATACAAGAGCATAGAAGGAGCCAGATCAATGTACGAAGATGATCCAGATGCTTGTCTAAGCATTATCAATAAGAACTGGCTACTTAAGAGCCGTCCCCGTCTGAGCAAGGTCCCGAACACACCGCACAGGATTGATTTCCAGGAGGAGTACAGAGATTTGATTACCATGCTCAACCGAGTTACAGGAGCCCCTCATGCCTTCTATTTTGAGAAGTGGATGTTTTACTTCATCCAGGTGATTGTTCAAGGGAAAGGTACGATACATTGGGCTAGGATAATTAGCCATTGCTTGGACGTACAGTTGAGGAGACTCAAGGCTACTAAGTCCTTCCACATGAGTTCATATGTCATTTATGCCTTGATTAGGAGTGTTGAATACGCAGGACTACCTCACAGAGGAGTGATTGGAAGAGGACCCGGCGAGGTCAGAGCTTGTGATTCCTATGCCTACTTGCATCATCCGCCAGGGAGCAACTATAAGTTGGTTAACGATACTTTCACGATGAACATCACCAGGACGTTGCAAGGTGGAATTCACAACAGATTATCTCAGGATGCCCAGGAATTCATAAAGAGGTACGGTGCTTGGTTCATTCAGTTTCCGAAGTTCACTTATATTAGAGTGCATGGATGTCCTTTACCTCCATACATGTTGCCGAGATACCCGACAGACAGAATTGTGTTACTTGAAGTAACAAGACAGTTCGCAGCATATGTGAAGGCATTCAGACACAGACATCAGAATGGAGTTCCAGTACCTATCATTTTGGGTAATTCAGTTGAGGTATGTCCTAATGCTTTAGCTATGGATGACCCAGAGAAGGAGTTAGCCTTGTATTCTTTTTCATCTTTTGCTTTGAGAGAAAGCTTTGATCCACATGGACATTTAGAGGAGACAGTCGGCAGAAAGTTTAGACATGAGTATCAGATTGAAGATTTTATGATGAATCTCTTAGATGATCTTGAAGTGAAACGAAAAATGCATTCTAGATTGCCTTTGGATTTCATCAGGAAATGCAGGATATACAGAGTGGCCGACCAAGCTCAGGACAGTGGCAGACATATCCAATCATCCTATGATCGAGAAAGCAAAACAATAAGGTTAGATTGGAATGAGCCCGAGGTCGTGGATTTAGATACTTTGATGGCACCAGTCTTGTCTTGTACTCGCAGATGGGTTGACATTCAGCATCAGAAGTTGAGAGAACAAGGCATAGCCATGACTTTCACTTTCGAAGAGAAACCTGCCGAAGGTGGAGCTAGTGTAAGTGAAGGCAATCCTAATCCTAGAAATTCAGGTGAAGGAAACCTTCGATGTGCCAGTGAGGGCAATCTCCATTCAAGAGGTTCGAAGAGGAAAGAGAGACCTGGAAAGAGAGAATCTTCCAAGAAGAAACAAGAGGCTAACAGAGATCGATCATCCGGTACTTCTTCTAGACCTGAGAAGAGAACAATTCAAGTGGAAGAATCCATGGAGTCGATGGTACAGAACGATAGGCAGGAAGAAGGACAGGCACAGCATGGTTCACCCGATGGATCTCTCCAAGACTATGAGTTAGATGAAGACAAAGAAGACAATGAAATAACATCTCCTCCCAGACAGGAAGAAATAGTGCATAAAGAGATTCAAGTTCAAGAAACAAGATCGATTATCCCAGATTGGTTGAAGGAAAGATTAACCAAGGTGATCGTAGTAGAGGACGAGGACAATGCAATTGATTTAGAGAGCCTTGTTGGACGCTCACATGAAGTAACAGAAAAGAAGAAGGCTACCAAGATGTCCAAGATGATTCGAGATGAGACTGGATCCAGAAAACTGCAGATAGCCACACCGGCAGTAGACAAATATGAAGGTGAGATCCTAGCAGAGGAATATGATATACAGACTTTTGAGTTAGGACCATCCACAGCAGAGCAGACTTTAGATGATGCTACCGATTCATTTGAAGCATTGAAAGACAAGCTTAGAGAAGAAATGGAGAAGAATAGAAAGCTTGAGAGAGAGAGAGGTGCATGGAGGACATATTTCAGTCACATCAATGAACCTTTGGGACATCAGGATCCAGTTAGATCACCAGTGCAAGCATTGCCGCTTCAATCAATCAATGAAGCAGAAAGATTCAGGAACATGGTCCAACGTACAAGTAATTGGATGTATAGATCTCATACAGTGGCCATAGAGTTTGTAACAAGGATGATGAAGATTATTCATCAAGCTATCCAGGTTCTTGAGATGATCCACAATTTGATGATAACAGTAGCTGCATTCGCCCATACCAAGGACGTTATCATTCCTATCTTGAAAGTTATTAGACACACATCAAGGAAGATTTTAGCGCAGGAGAAGATCTTGGATGGAGAACCTCACAGTTTATTCCATTGGTCAACCTTACTCCATATGAAGAGTGTTTTCTTCGAAGACATCAGTACTAGATGTGGCCAAGTTGAGGAGGTGATCAATCCAATCCAGGACAGAGTATTTGAGGTACTTCGTACCATTCTTAGCAGAAGGATCGAGGTCGAGACAGATGTGGATATGCAGGAACTAGAGGATAGAATCAAGATCATCTTTTGCAAGGACGCAAATGTTACAGATGAGCAGTATGATCAGATGTTTGCCACCATGCTCCTGATTGAAAGGACGAAGGAACTTGAAGCTTCATGGGACGCAGCTCTTCTAGATGCATTCGATCAGGTCATCCACTTAGAAGAGAGTATGAAGAATCTTCCCGAGATTCCAATCGCAGAAATCGAAGGAATCGTTTCAAGATTCATTGCATATGCTAAGAAAGAGAATTGGAAAGGGAATAAGATTCTAGATGAAAGGTTGTTATAGATGACATGGCATCTTATTTGTCATTGGTTTATGTCTCCTAGGTTTTTGTGCCAAATTTAATATTTGGCTATGCATTTAATATTGTTCAGTAAAAAGGAGGCCATTTGTAACAAACCCTAATTAGGGTTTAGGTGTCATGATCTTGACCGTTGATCTACTTTCGATCTGGACCTTTCATTGTAATTGGGGATGCTATTTATACCCCCATTTTTTCATTTCATTTGGTAATAGTTAATAGTGTAATAGTCAATAGTTGATGTAATAGAGAAGAGAGATTAGAGTTAGAAGCAATTTTATTTTGTAGCAAGATTGAGTTTGAAGAGAGAAATTCAAGCAATTGTTGTACATGATGATTTGGAAATCAATGAAATATTGAAGTTATGGTGTTTCGTTGCAACTTTCTTAAGTTATCTTCATGGTTGTTTAACTTACTTGAATCATGCTCAATCAAAGTAGTGTGTTAATTTGAAGGACATAGTGTGAGACTTGATCTTTGGTAGGATTCGTAATCCAAACCACTAGCTTCTTGCTGATTGTAGGAACGCCTTGCGTGGTCGACTGGAGAATACCTTGAATCCCTTAACCTTCAATCATTATTGTATCTTGGATATGTACCTTCGTGGTAGTGTCTTTGATCTTTGATGCATTGAATATCATTTTATTACCTTAGAAGATCGCACTAATTTCAATTGAGTTGTTATCTTATGGCAAAATTGAAGTTGGTTGAATCTTGCCAAGTCTTGTCCATATTAAGTCATTCATAGGGTTAGATTAGATTAGACCTCTTTCAAACCCTACTCTTTTGTTATTTTTGAAAAGTTTCTTAAGTTTAGTAAAATCATGAACTTTCGGAATACGTAAGGCCCCTTGGAAGAAACAGCAAATCACATCATACCGCTGGAAGCTTGTCCACACGTAGAGACCCTACTAAAAGAACCTTGGAGTCTACCTAACTGATCCTTTACGCGAATCTTCAGCAGTTAGAGACTATTTTCTCAAGAGAGGATAAGATGCCTATTGGTATTTTATTCTGTGTATGATGGTGTACAAAATACACGTCAACAGGTATGTTAATCAGACTTAGATAATTAACTATGCCCTAGTTTGTAATCAAATTCACAGTATTTTAATAGACCAGCAGAAATTAAATATGCCCTAGATTGTAATCAGATTTGCAGTATTTAATTAGTCAACATAAATCAGAAAAAAAAAAACAGTAGACAATAGGCATACCCTGGGAAAACCTCTAACGAGGAAAAACCCAACATGAAAGACCCACAGGTCAGATTATATATTCTCCTCTTAAAATGCACAATTACAATACTTAGCTCCTTTGTATCAGATCTGATCTGTGTAACAGATCTGCTCTTTCATGTTCTTCAAGATGCACAACATCACCTAGGTTATCTTGCACCAATTCGCATAAGTCTGAATTAGTTCGCCTTCTTCCTTGTTAGATTCGCACTTGATAAGCAGAGCTATTTTTCATTTGCATAGGTGAAGAAATGAATGAATGTGTCTTAACTTGCAATTTGTCACTTATTTATATATACATCTTTTATTCCTTGACATGCAAGTCGGCCTCCTTGGGTTTTGGCGCTAATATTAAATGGTGAGTATAGCGTGGTAATTGTTTGTGCATAAGATAGGGTCACGTTACCCTAGGATAGGACCCGGTCCTAAATGGGGTTCGGATGTTGCCTTAAGGTAATCCGAACCCATATAAACCTAGTTACAATCAACACTCCCTCTTAACTAGGGAGGAGGAGAATACATAATCTGAACCTTTAAGTTCCATCTAGCACACAAGCATAGAATGGATCTAGCACACAAGCATAGAATTACATCTTCCACCTAGCACACAAGCATAGGATGGTTCTAGCACACAAGCATAGAAAGTGTAATACACCAATGGGTCTTTACATTATTACAATTATCCATCTAGCACACAAGCATAGATTGGATGTAATTCATTCTTGCACACAAGCAAAGAATGACTCAAAGTGCTACCAATAGTCACTGAGATTGAAGCTCTCTCTCAATCAGGGTTCCGTTTTCCATCACACCAAGTCTATCTCTGAAGTACTCGAACTTCACTCTAGATAAAGGTTTGGTGAGGATGTCAGCAATCTGTTCATCTGTGCTAATGTACTTTAGATGAATGGCACCTCTCTGCACCATATCCCGAATGTAATGATAGTGTGTTTCCACATGCTTGGACCGATCATGAAATACAGGATTTACTGACATCTTTATACAGCTTTGATTATCACAATGAATAGTGGTAGGATCATTGATTTGACCAAATAATCCAACAAGGAGCTTACGAAGCCACACTGCTTCTTTGGATGCAACAGATGCGGCAATATACTTAGCTTCTACAGTGCTTAATGCTACCGAAGATTGCTTTCTGCATGCCCAAGAGATCACTGCGGAGCCCAAGTTGAAGCAGATGCCTGAAGTGCTTTTCCTGTCCTTGACACTTCCTGCCCAATCTGAATCTGAGTAGCCTTTCAAGAGGATTGGGGTATTAAGTGAATATTTCAGCCCATAACCAATCGTGCCACGTAGGTATCTTAGAATGTGCTTGGCAGCAACCAGGTGAACATGTTTAGGTGAGCTCATGAACTGACTGAGAGCATTCACAGCATAACAGATATCTGGCCTAGTATTGACTAGGTACATCAAGGAGCCAATCAACTGCCTGTACTCAGAGGGATCTGCAAAATCCGAGTTAGTTGCAGAAACACTTAACTTCTTTAAGTTAGATTCCATACGAGTACGCATAGGTTTACAATCTATCATTCTAAATCTTTTCAAAATATCAATAGTGTATTTTCCCTGACTTAGAAAGATTTCATTAGCTCTTTGCCATACTTCTAACCCTAGGAAGTAGTGCATTAGCCCTAAATCCTTCATTTCAAATTCTGAGGCTAATTCCTTTTTACATCTTATGATTAATTTATTTTCACCCGTGAGAAATAAATCATCTACATACAAAACTAAAATAAGCATCTCATCATTATAAACTTTCAAGTAAATGTTAGCATCAGCATCATTCTTGGAAAACCCTAAACTTAGTAAGTACTTATCAATTCTTTCATACCAAGCGCGAGGAGCCTGTTTGAGCCCATATAAAGTTTTCTTCAACCTGCAAACATGAGAATCTCTTTTATGGATTACATAGCCTTCTGGTTGCTCAATATAGACTTCCTCCTCAATGACACCATTAAGGAAGGTTGTCTTAGCGTCCATTTGATGCAACTCCCAACCTTTGGCTACAGCAATAGCTATTATAGACCTAATAGAAGTATTTCTAGCAACAGGAGTAAAGGTTTCTTCATAGTCTATTCCTTCCTTTTGAGAAAAACCACGTGCTACAAACCTAGCTTTATATTTTTCAATACTACCATCAACATTATGTTTAATTTTAAACAACCATTTAGAGGAAACGATGGACTTACCTTTGGGTCTGGGTACAATGTCCCAGACATCATTCTTGATGATAGACCCATACTCTTCATCCATGGCTAATTTCCAAGCATGATGGGACATAGCTTCACCGATATTGTGGGGTTCAGACTCAATTATATTGCACATCACAGAAATGTAGTTGGCGTGATTTTGGGAACTCTTGCTATTTTTGAAGGTTCCTCTAGGAGCAGCAAACCCTTCAGCATCTTGAATCGTATTTCTAACCCAAAGTGGTCTCTTCTTGCAGATCACAATATCCTGAGGTATATCGGTAGATTGCATGGGTTCTGATGAGTCATTCTGAACTTCCTGATCTGGAAGATCAGTAGACTCCTCCTATAACTCAGGGTTAGCATTAACAATTGAATCTTGTTTTTCCATTACCATATCATCATTGTTGATTAACGAACCTTTAGATCTTCTGAAAGCAATATATTCTTCAAAAGTTACATCTCTACTTACCTCAACATACCTTTGACCTGAAATGTAGATCCTGAAGGCTTTGGAAGATTCGTTGTATCCTACTAGGATGCCTTTCTTTCCAGATGGATCCAGCTTGGTTTGTTTTTCTTTAGGCACATGAACATACACAGGGCTTTCGAATATCCTTAGGTGACTGATGTCTGGTTTGATTCCTGAAAAGGCTTCTTCAGGTGTCACATCCTTTAGGACTCGATGAGGACATCTATTCTGAATATAAACTGCGGTTTTGGATGCTTCTTCCCATAGAAAAGTTTGCAAGTCCTGATCATGTATCATGGCTCTTGCAGCTTCAACAATGGTCCTATTCTTTCTTTCAGCAACTCCATTTTGCTGAGGGTTGTAGGGAACACAGAACTCCCTCTTAATTCCTGCTTTAACACAAAAGTCATAGAAGCTACCTAAGGTGTATTCACCTCCATTGTCAGACCTCAAACATTTAATTCGATTTCCTGTAGTATTTTCAACTAAGGCTTTGAATTCTTTAAATCTGTTTAGGACTTCTTCAGACTCTTTAGTTTTAAGAAAATAGATCCATGTTTTCCTAAAGAAATCATCTATGAAGATAACATAATATAGGAAACCGCTAGGAGATGCTACTGACATAGGACCACATAAATCTGAATGAATAAGCTCTAACCTTTCTTTAGCCCTACTATTGCTTTTATGAAAGGGATTCTTTACATTCTTACCCATTGCACAACCTTTACAAGCATCATCATGAGATAAACTGAGTTTAGGCATACCTTTGACCATTTTACCGACAGTGGGAAGAGCTTGAAAGTGAAGATGTCCCAATCTTCTATGCCATAGCTCGCATGATTCAGGGGTCTCATGAATGAGAGCTTGAATTGGATTAGCTGCAAGCTTATATAAACAATCACATCTATTTCCAATAATACGAGCAGATTTGAAGTTAGATTTCTTAGACCAAGCTAGTACTTTCCCTTCAGAAAATGCTATTTGCAAACCCTTATCTTCTAAAGCCGGAATGGAAATGAGATTTCTTTTAATACCAGGTACAAATAGAATATCACAGAGTCGTAAGGAAATACTAGAATCTAGTTTTAAAGAGGTAGTGCCAGAACCTTTTACCGAGTATCGAGCATCATCACCGATTACTACATGAAGATTGGTGTCTTTTTCAATCAGATCTGAGAGATGCTCACGAAATCCTGAGATGTGCCTGGAGGCACCACTGTCAAGTATCCACGTATTGCTGTCCGTAGGAACATTGCTGGAAAGAGCAGAGATAAGAAGGTAGTCTTCACTTTGTTCGGCAACTTCATTTAAGTTAGCTTCCCTTTCCTTTGGGTCATTTTGACAATCTCTGGCATAGTGACCATACTTGTCACATCTGAAGCAACGAATGTGAGGGGAATCTCTTGACTTTTTCCTTGGATCATAGGAGGAGGATCTAAAATCTTTGCTCCTCTTTTCTTTCTTCCAATGACCACCTTTCCTGGATTTAGATAAGAGAACATGATTATCTCTGAGAGTGTTCTTGAGTTTTCCTCCTACCTCAATTCGAGATTCCTCTTCGATGCAATCAGATTGAAGACACTCAAGGTTGGGACGATCGGCTCTTCCACCAATGCTACGAATGAATGGTTCCCATTCATCAGGTAGACCATTTAATGCAATCATAACAAGGTCTTTATCTGAGATTTGGAAATCAAGAGTGCTTGTCCTTTAGTTCATTGATCTTCATGAAGTAGGCTATGATTGAGTCTTCTTCTTTCATTTTCATGTATAGAAGTTGTTGTCTTAGGGCAAGAGCCCTGCTGAGATTGTTGACTTCGAAGATCCCTTCCAAGTGTTTGATCATTTCTCTGGCAGATGTAAACTTTGATATGACAATGACAAGATGATTCTTGACAGACTCAATTATGATCCTTCTAGCCTTGAGGGAATCTTTCTTGAACTGTTTCAGCTCTTCAGCATCTTCTGGAGGAGACAGCCTTTCTTTTTCTACAAATTTCAGTAGGTAATTTTCTTCAAGGATCAACAGAATACGAACTTTCCAAGAAGCAAAGTCAATGGCTCCCTCAAGCCTATCTTCAGCCTTCAAGCCTGACATCTTTAATCTGAAAACAACCAACAGCTATATGCAACAATTGATTTGCTAAAATCAAAAGTTAATGACACCTTAGCTCTGATACCATGTAGATTTTAGACCTTAGGTATGTGTTGACGTGTATTTTGTACACAATCATACACAGAATAAAATACCCAAGGGTACCTTATCCTCTCTTGAATAAAGTCTCTGATTGCTGAAGATGTCGCAAAAAAGGATCAATCAGGGTGACTCCAATGTTCTTTTATGTAGGGTCTCTACGTGTGGATAAGCACCAGTGGTCGTTGTGATTGCTGTTTCATCAAGGGGACTTACGTATCCGAAATGCAGGAACAAGATTTCCTAATACTAATGAATTCCAAAAAGATCAAAAGGGGAAGGCTTGCAAGAGATAAACTCTAATCTAATCCTAAGAACAACTCAATGTAGGCTAGACTTGGCAAGATTCTACCAACTTCAGTATTGCCAAGGAATTACAACTTTACTGAAACTGATGCGATCTTCTACGGTGAATAATGATTTTCAAATCATCAAGAATCATAGGCACTACCATGAAGGTACATATCAATGACTCAATAATGAATGAAGGTTTATGCAATCCAAATATTTCCAGTCGACCACACAAGGCGTCCTTACAATCAGTAAGAAGCTAGTGGTTTGGAGTATGAATTTCACCAAAGATCAAGCCCAACACTTAGTCCTTCAAATTTAAATACTACTTTGACTGAGAATGATTCAAGAAAGTAAACAACCATGAAGATAACCACAAGAATTGCAATAAAACACCATAACTTCAATATTTTATTGATCTCAAAGCCATCATAAACAACAATTGTTTGAAATTCCTTCTTCAAAGCTCAATCTTGCTACAAAATAACTTGCTTCTCCAAAAACTCTAAACTCTAACTATTTCTTATTGCTCTCTCTTAATTCTATTTCTATATCTATATGAAAAGGAGTGAGGGTATATATAGCATCCTCAATTACAATGAACGGCCCAGATCAAAAGAAGATCAATGGCTGAGATTTTGACACCTAAACCCTAATTAGGGTTTTATTACAAAAGTTCCCTTTTTATTGCACAACATTAAATGCATAGCCAAATATTTAATTTGGCACAAAAATCTAGGAAACATAGACCAATGATAATTAAGGTGCCATGTCATCTATAACAACCTTTCTTCTAGAACCTTATTCTCTTTCCAATGCTCCTTTTTAGCATATGCAATGAATCTGGACAGGATTCCCTCAATCTCAGCAATAGGAATCTCAGGAAGATTCCTCATTCGTTCCTCCAAGTGAATAATCTGATCAAAGGCCCTGAGAAGAGCTGCGTCCCATTCAGGTTCGAGTTCCTTAATTTTCTCAATCAGGAGCATAGTAGCAAACATTTGATCTCTTTGCTCATCTGTAATCACATTCTCATCTTTGCAAAAGATGACCTTGACACTTTCTTCCAATTCTTGAAGATCCACATCTGTCTCAACTTCGATCCTTCTGCCAAGAATAGTACATAAAACCCCAAACACCTTGTCCTGGATTGGATGGATGACCTCCTCTACTTGATTGCATTTGTTACTGATGTCCTCAAAAAGAATTTCCTTCATCTGGAGTAAAGTTGACCATTGGAGTAAACTATGAGGTCCCCCATCCATTATCTTTTCTTGTGCTAGGACCTTCCTTGATGTTTGTCTGATTACTTGCAGGACAGGAATGATAACATCTTTAGTATGAGCAAAGGCGGCTACCGTTATCATTAGGTTGTGGATGATCTCAAGAACCTGGATAGCTCGATGAATGGTCTGCATCATTCTTGTTGCAAATTCAATAGCAACTGTATGGGATTTGTCAATCCAAGAGCTCATAAGCTGAACCAAACTCCTAACTCTCTCTGCCTCACCAACTGATTCAAGGGGAAGTGCCTGCGCAGGAGATACTGTTGGATCCTGATGCCTCAAAGGCTGATTGAGATGGCTAAAGTAGCCTCTCCAAGTACCTACCTCTCGCTCAAGCTTTCTATTCTTT
Organism: Cryptomeria japonica; assembly: GCF_030272615.1. NCBI lineage: Eukaryota > Viridiplantae > Streptophyta > Pinopsida > Cupressales > Cupressaceae > Cryptomeria > Cryptomeria japonica. Next base: position 738,101,899 of record NC_081408.1, read on the forward strand.
TCCATTTCTTCTCTAAGCTTGTCCTTAAGTGCCTCAAATGAATCAGTGGCCTCATCCAATGTCTGCTCGGCTGTGAGTGGACCGAGCTCAAATGTCTCTACATCATATTCCTCTGCGAGGATCTCACCTTCATACTTGTCCACTGCTGGTGTAGCTATCTGCAATTTCCTGGACCCTGTTTCATCTCTGATCATCTTGGACATTTTGGTGGCCTTCCTCTTTTCTGTTACTCCCTGAGAATCTCCAACAAGGCTATCTAAATCAATCACATTATCTTTGTCCTCAATCACAATCACCCTTGTTAATCTCTCCTTCAACCAATCTGGAATGGCGGACCTTGTCTCTCTAACTTGTATTTCTTTAGGTAGTGACTCTTCTTTCCTGAGAGGAGACGTCGCTTCATCGTCATTCTGGTCTTCATGTAGCTCATTGACCTGGGGAGATTGACTTGATGAATGTTGAGATGCCTGTCCTTCTTCAGGTTTATAATTTTGAACCATTGACTCCATAGATTCCTCAACTTCAAGTGTCCTCTTCCAATCGATCCTCTGTGAGGTAGTCCTGCATATTCAAAACTCCTGATCAAGGCATACATGATGTACGAGCTCATGTGGAAAGATTTAGTAGCCTTCAGTCTTCTCAACTGTACGTCCAAGCAATGGCTAATAATTCTAGCCCAATGAATTGTTCCTTTTCCTTGAACTATCACTTGGATGAAGAAGAACATCCACTTCTCAAAATAGAAGGCTTGAGGAGCCCCTGTAACTCGATTGAGTAAGGTTATCAAATCTCTGTACTCCTCCTGGAAGTCGATCCTATGTGGTGTGTTGGGAATCTTGCTCAGGCGAGGACGACTTTTGAGTAGCCAATTCTTGTTGATGATGCTCAAGCAAGTGTCTGGATCATCTTCGTACATGGATCTAGCTCCTTCCAAGCTTTTGTAAATCATATCTTTATGTTCTGGCAGATGGAGAGCTTCACTGATAGCCTCATCTGAAAGATAAGCCAAAGTGTTCCCTTCCTTGGACACGATCGATCTTGACTGTGGGTCATAATGGCGAGCACACTCGATCATCAGCTCATGGCACTGGACTGCTGGAGGGAAGCCGGCCGCCTTGATAACGCCACTCTCAATTATTCTCCTTGCGACAGGTGATGGCTTTCCAATGTAAGGGACCTCTCGAAACTTCTTCACACTGAAGTTTCCCAAGTTGGTATCTCCAATGTTGCTCCATTTCGACACGATCTTGGTCTCCATTTCCTCATTCCTTTGATCTTCCTTCATGAGGGCTGGGCGACGGGTGGATGCTCCTGCCTTTGGGGTCGCCATCTCGACACCTACACAACATTTCATAATGAGCAATATACTTTGGAACGTAAAAATATAGATTAAGTTTAAGCTTTAAATTTAGGAAACTTCATGATAAATCTTTGAATTATCATTTCCTAAATATGACGATTATGCAATTGGAAATTCAAGATTCAAAATTCAAAATTAGGCTAGGAAGATCTTGCCATACCTTTCTTGGAGAATTAGCCCTAAAACGATGCAAAAAATAAGAGATTTGCTAGGCAAAATGAATATCGAAGTCCTCTAGCAAAGGCACCTCCTCCATCAACTTCACCACCTTGTGGGTCTTCAACGTCTTGAGGAACAATTCGCTCTACCTCCAACAAAGTTCGCACTCCCTCTTGGATTGAGATTTCGCACCTCCCTTGGATCAAGATTCGCACCTCTCCTTGGATCAAGATTCGCACCTCTCCTTGGATGAGATTTTGCTCCTTCTATGGCTTCTCCAAATCGCATTTGAACAAATGAATGAATGATGGATTAAAATCGCTCAACACCCCTCCACTATATAGGCGCTCACCTTGGCAATTTCCAATAGGCCGACTTGGTGGAAATGAAGCAAATAATAAACAAAATTAAATAAAAAGGAGGCCGACCTTTATAAAATATTTAAAATAAACCCCAAGCGCACTCCTTTCATTTAATAATTTAATTAATTAATTAAATGCCTTTGCGCTATTTTAAATGCCAATTTAATTAAATAATTCGAAGTTTTTATCGAATTTTAGCATTTAATGTACTTCAAAATTTATTGGCGCCAAAACATGAGAGGTATAAGGGATACTAACCACATCGCTCTGGTCCCTGGGAGAGGGACAGGAGCACCTTAGCCAACTTGGATTGATTTTCACGTTCAAAGTCACTTCCTTTACGTCCAAACTGGGATCTTCATTCGTAACTTGGAGTTTGATCTATTCAATTTTTGAAATGAATGCCTCTTAGACCCTTTTCGCTCTGGTCCCTTGGTGAGGGACAGGAGCGATTTTTGCTTTAACTCCTTGGTCCTTGTCTTTTGAATTGCCAAATCAACTTGCGAGGTAGGCAATGATCATCTTTGTTTGTTCCACGCATGCCAATCTTGTCCTTTGCAAAGCAAACTTGATATTCTGGAGATTTTCGCCCTGGTCCTTGACTGAGGGACAGGAGCGAACTTTACATTTTAGCCAAAATTTGCCGAGCCTTGGGGTCAATTCCTTGTTTATCATCATCGAAAGGCGTTCCTCACTTTGCACAATTCTTGCCTTGGCATGATTCTGGAGGGAGATGTTTGATTTCATAGAAATCGCCTTGGTCTTTGACTGAAGGACAGGAGCGATTTTGTATTTATGGCACAAAATTGTTGATTTTTGACGTTAACTCCTTGTTCATCATCTTGTTAAAGACATTTGGGATCCTGCGTGACCTTGCCTTGACGTAGTTTTTGAAGGGAACGGTTGACTTTATTGAAATTGCTTTGGTCCTTGACTGAAGGACAGGAGCGCCACTTTGTTCTTTGTGTGAACCCTTGATCATATGGACTTCCAATTGCCTTCAAAGCGAAAAACGTTGTTTCTTATTCCTTCTTGAGTCTTGCAAACGATAGTAATACTCTAAAATTAGGCACACTTGAAGAGTTCGCTCTGGTCCCTGGGAGAGGGACAGGAGCGATTTAGGCAATTCCATCAAGTTTTGTGGTCCTTTGCAACTTCGTTCTCCTTTAAAGCATTCCAAACATCATTTTGACTTCGTGTCTTGACTTGGACCCATTCAAATTCGGAGGGAGAGGCTAGATAACCAAGATTTCGCCCTGGTCCCTTGGAGAGG